>NC_090359.1:10811928-11111928 GCF_035084215.1 Heptranchias perlo
TTACTCCTCGTGAAAGGAGGTGAGAAGGCCCGAGAGTAACAGGCAGGTGCCTAGAAAGGCACAGCTTGTGGGCCCTGAGGAGCAGGAGTGCTTCCCCCAGGCCCAACAAACCTCCCTGCACCGACACCCCTCCCCCGATCCCGGACCCTTGACCCCGATCCTCCCCCTCCGACCCCCGACATTCCCCTCAATGATCGCTGACCCCGGCAACGACCCCCGATCCCATCCCACATGACTTGCGACCCCCGTGCCCACCTATGCCCATCCATGCCCCGTGCTCACCCGTGCCCCCCATCCATGCAAACAAAGACTTACCTGAAGACGTCCTCTCCCTGGCTGGTTTCCCGTCCCATTGAGACCAGCCTGTCAATCAACCGGTCAGTCAGACGGGAAACAAAAAAAATAAAAGATGTCCTTCCGTCAAAATCTTCAGGATGTCACGGAAACCCGTACCAATGGGTTTCCTGACCTCAAATTGACCCCCGCCCCTTTCCCGGCTCCGTTTTAAAATCACCCTCATAATCTCTGAACATCAACCATGGAGTGGAGTGAACAAATAGGTGGCAGCTGCAGTTAAAGGCAGAGAAATGGAATATATAGAGAGAGATGGGTAGGGAGAGGGAGGGATGTGGAGAGACAGAGCAATGGAATATACAGAGAGAGGGAGGGTGGATAAAGAAAGGGAGCAACTTAAACAGAGAGGGGTGGACGGCAGACAGAGAGATCCAGGAACGGGGCAAAATGAGGGGATTGTGTAGAAAACGGGTCAGCAAAATTGCAGAGAACAGAGCCAGGCACAGAGAGAAAGTGGATAGGGACAGAGTGGGAGGGAAGAGAGAGGGTAAAGAGCGATTGATGGGGATGATCGAGAGGGACGAAAAGGAAGTGAGAGAGTGAGGGGTAGGGAAACAGTGAGGTGGACTCAGAGGTGAGAACTCGGTTGGGAGAGAATGGGAGATGGGGAGCAAGGTAGGGAGGGGTGCGGATCGAGTGAAAGGGACAGGGAGGGAGAGAGATACACTAGTGTGCAAGGAGTTGGAGGCAAATAAGCAGGGGAACAGGAATAGTGAGATAGGCAATGGGAGATAGAGAGGGATGAAGACAGATACAGACCATGTCAGAGAGAGAGAGAGAGAGAGACGTGAACGGGAAGGTGGGAGACAGAGAGACAGGCCCACGGACAGCTGTGTTCATGCTGCAGGTCAGCCATTCTTTAAGATGATCTCAGCTATTTAGATTCACAGATTATTCATTTAATGGAGATTTCTTACAATAAAGAGAGAGCAGATCCCCAGTGATACCAGGACCAGAGTTTTATTAACACAGCACATGGAGATTTCTTACACAGTCCAACCCCTTACTGGCAAAGTCACACATTGTACAAAAGGGATCCAACAAACTCCTGAAATTTGTCACTTAGTTACAAAGAGGGTTATTCATATATCAGTGATAACGCCCTTTGTACAACTTGCTGTCTGCAGGAACTGAGCTCACTTGAGCCATGTTTATTTTTTAAAAAAATCTATGTCCCTGACCCCGTCTCCCCGTGCGTCCCTGACCCCGTCTCCCCGTGCGTCCCTGACCCCGTCTCCCCGTGCGTCCCTGACCCTGACCCCGTCTCCCCGTGCGTCCCTGACCCCGTCTCCCCGTGCGTCCCTGACCCTGACCCCGTGCGTCCCTGACCCCATCTCCCCGTGCGTCCCTGACCCTGTATTTGGCGTTTTCCCCTTTCACTCTTTCTGACTGAAACTTGTCTGATGAGTGGTAACACTGTCATACAAGGTACTTTCTGAATCCTCACTGCCTGTCTGTACAATTCACCTTCTCCCCCTAACCTCTGTGGTGTTGCCGTGGATTTCTTCCAAACACACATTGGCCTCACCCCTTCCTGCTTTGTCAACGTCTCTTCCTTTGAGCATTATCTCTGGACTCCTCCCCTTCGATCACCTCCCTGCCGATCCCCATACCCCGCCCTCCCATTGCTCCACTGATCAGATCTCATTGACTTCCATTGGTTTCCTGACCCTCAACACGTTCCCTATAAGTCCCTCCAAGGTTTGCCTGTCCGACCTCTGCAAACGCCTCCATCTCCATGTCCCACACTCTTTGATCCTCCAACACTGGCCTTCTGTGCATTCACTCATTCCTCGGTTCCCCTTCTGCGGCAGTGCCTCCAGCTAACCCGGCTTTACTCTCTGTTAATCCCTTCTGAGTGACTGAAACTTCATCTACTCCTGTGAAATTCCTCCATCAACTATTCTAACTGAGTCATTGGCCTGATTTTTAAAAAAAAGACTTCACGCCTGTTTTGAAACATCAACAGACCTTCTGCGCCTGAATGATTCCGTGTTTCATGTCTACAAGGAGTGTGAGAGGTTGCAGCCCCTGTTCCACTATTTAAAGGGGCTGCTCCACAACTTCTGGCTGCGTTTCAGTCCCACGCTCCTCGTCTTTGGCCACCGGGTGAGGAGGAGGGCGGGTCAGTCGGAGGATCTCCTCGTGGGCCTGTCCAAGGTGGCCATCCACAGGTCCAGGTTAGACGGGGCCCGTGGGGGCGGTCGCTCCAACTGTCGGCCTCTCTTCTGCGGAATTCTCCGTGCCTGGGTGGCCCTGGAGATGGAGCACGCGGTGTCTGCCGGTACGCTTGGGGCTTTCCGCGACCGGGGGGCACCGCAGGGGCTGGAGTGCATCCTGGACCGAAATAATAAAATTTAAATTTGACACTTATTTTGGGTTTTTTGGTTTTTCTGCACATGAACACACCCTAAACCCCGCTTCTTATAAAAGGGGGGCCTAAAAACACAAAAAAAATCAAAAAAAATCAAGCGTCATTCTGACTGCACTTCCAGTAAACACTTCAGAACCGAGCTGAGTGGAGGTCTGAGCAGAGCAAAACGACAGCCCTTGCCTGCCTCCTGAATCCGGGAGAAGGCAGAAAAAAAACCCATCAGTGATTCCCAGACTATTGAGGACCAACGGCTGTTAAAAATATCACAGACACGGAGTTACAGGAATGTTTTAAGGGGGCCCAGAAATAGTTAAAAGAGAGAATTAACCCCACAGATGCTGTAGGCGGGGCTCGATTATTAGTCCGGTCCGGTGGAAACTAATATCCAGTCGCTAATTCACAGCCCTTCCTCCGGACAATTACATTTCGGGTCAGATTCCCTGAGGACGTGTTTAAAAAATGATCTGAATACAGGAACATGTTTTGATAATGTTACTGTCTGTTGCTTTTGCTCATTTTTTGTCGGCTGCTGTAAAATTAAATTTTGATCTAACTTTTGAGAAGAAATGTGTTTAAAGGAGATAGCGTTGGCCCTGATGCTGAGTCCCTTTGGTAAATTGAGGTGATAATTTTGATCTGGAATTGAGTTGTGATGTTGGGAAGTCAGTTCCAGCTTCACTTCAGCCGTTTTCTTCATTTGACCAATTTACCAATTAGAGTAAACGGATATTTAATCACATTGAGCAGCTCCTCTCTGAACTTACTCTGGGTCACTGTGTAAATGGCCGTGTTCGTACAGGAACTCAGAAGCTGAAGCAGAATTCCCGCTTGTTCGAAGGTTGCAAAAGGGTTAAACAAAGATCGGCGGTTAAAGACACCTGAAATTCGATAATATAAAAAATATACGACCGTTGTCATCCAGAGCAGGATAAAACTGCCGGATATGGCAAAAAGTAAAACGATGGACCTTCTGCGGTTCTTCATCTCAGGGTCCTTGTCATTCTCACCATTGCTGAGGTCCCGGAGGCTCCTTCGGGCCCGACTGGCCACTAAAATGCGTCTGACGGTGAGAGCATTAAACAATAAAATCAAACAGAATGGAAGCAACGGGGTTAACAGCTGTTCAATCCAAGAAAATGCGATCCATGCGGGTAGAACATAAAACTGTGATGATACAAGGCAACCCCATGGTATATTGTTAACAGTAGGGTAATGATCATACACGAAGGGCCGGGGAATATTCTTTAAACCGAACAGCGCGCTCAAAGTCACGATAATCACAAGTGAAGTTTTCTCGGTGCAATATTTTGTTTTCAGCTTCTGACAACTAATGGCTACAAAACGATCAAAGGTAAAAGCGACCGTTAACCAAACAGAACTGTCTGTGGCAGTAGGAGCCAGGAAGAGAATGAATCTGCAAACACGAGTGTAGAGCAGGAAAGTGTCCCACCAATAAAGATGAGCAATCCGATATAAGATCACATTACAGGCAATCACCAGGAGATCCGCCGTCGCCATGGCCACCAGGTAGCGAGTGATACATTTGGAGAGACCGCACTTTCCACGGGACAGGATCACAATCGCCAGCAAGTTCACTGAGAGAAAGAGAGAGACAGAAACAGTGAAATCACCAACCGGGCTGATCAATGAGCTCTCAGTTTAACCGATGTACATGGGCTATGATTGTGTTTATTTATTGGTTTTTCCCCTTGGCTTCTGCCTCCTGTTCCGAAGGGGCAGCTCATTCTGGGAGGTTCCTTTCGGGTGACGGTGGCCCCGGGATCCCTCACCCGACAGCTGAGTCCTCACTTGTGATCCTTGAGATTAAGTTTATTCAGTCGATTCCGACACTGGGAGGTCCGCGGGGCAGAACGTCACCAACTATGAAAGTGAAAGACGACAAGACGAGTTAAATCAGGAAATACAGACAAGGTGACTCTGGATTTGGCTTAAATCGTAATACGGGGGAAAAACCTAATGATTTGACCCACACAATACCAGAGACTTTGATTTTAGAAAATACATTGAAAACACGAGCCTGGTATTGAGTTGCTGCCCGTCATCTTTCAGTAATTAATTAGATCAGGTTTCCAGTGGAGTATTGTGAATGGATCATGACACAATATGTCAAGGAATTTAATTCTGTAACGTGCTCCAGTTATAACCAGGTCCAGTCTTTATATCTCAGCACAAGGCGTGAGAAAAACAAAGGACAGTCGGATCCTCGGAATAAGAGATCGATCCCAGGAGCCGCGCGGTATAAGAACAAATCACCGCCAACTCTCACTCATGGTCTCCAGTTAATCCCCCTCCCGAACCAGTGTCAAGACTGGTTTCCCCACTCTCCACAATAACACACATGGACTGAAGTATACAGTCATCGTCATTCAACTCGTCCAAACAATACTTTAAACATCAAACACATCAAAAGTCCTGTGAAGCCATTTTGCTGAAATATAATTATGATCTGAGAGGAACATTTGACGGGAACACAAGATTGTACCTTCGAGTGAGGAGGACAGTTTCTGTCACATGTTTTATTTATCTGATGCCTGAAGACACTGACTCATGCCGGGATACACAGCCGCAATCTGCTCTCCGGAACCCCAGGCGATCGGTCCTCGGGAAACACGACAATCTCACCCGGTCCTTCCTCACCCGATCTCCACAACAGGCGCGCTTTCCACCAGGAGGCAGTGGATTACACTCAGGACCGTGCGCCCTGCCTGTTTTACCCCTGCCTGGCCAGGGAGCACCAAGGACACATTTAGACCCCAGACTCGACAGTTCAGCACAGAGCGAGGGTGAGTTCCTCGGTGCATTGACCAATGGGACAAGGATGGAAGTTTTAACTGTATCACAAAACGGTGAAGAATAACATTCCACATTTACCAGGCTCAGAGCACAAACAGCAACATAGTTAAACATTCTGTTACTTACACCGGACGTGCTGATAATGACTTACCAGGTACTCCAATTGCTGCCAGAACAGGATAATAAATGAATTCTATCTCCGTAAATAGCGGCAGACCCATTTCTCTGCGAAGACGATTTCTTTCGGTGCTGTAAAGAGGTATGTGAACTGCGATAGTCAGGTAACGAAGTTAAAACAGCGAGATACTTATAGTGTAAATAAACCCCGAATGGGACAATTAGATCGCATCCCGACTGACATCACATATTACTTACAGACTCCTGAACAAATAAGTTTTGGTCCCATCTGACCTTTGACTATCACACTCATTAAGGTGACGGAACATTACACATCGACCAGCTGAGTAACCTTTTGGAGCAATGAGTTCAACAATGACAGAGTCACAATTTCTAAGTTTAATAAATTACATGAAGATTGAAACCACAAGCACACAGTGTAAGAAATATCGAAACCCAGTTCACCAATGTGTCATTTTAACTTGAATCTTCTGTACTCCCATTCCCAGACCGGTCCTGCTATTCCCTGTCGCCCTGCTATGTAATTTAGCACAGTCCGTGTCACCTTGTTTCACTCGTTCCCCCTCTTTCTGTCTCTCCCAATGCCCAGGTCTCTCTCCCTCACAAACACTCCTTTTACTGGACTCCCAAATTTCTCTGTCTGTTAATCTACCTCTTTTATTCCCTCTTTCTCTGGAACTCCATTTTCTTCCTGATTTCCTCTCTTTCTGGCTAACGGTAGTTAACTCAAAATGATTTTTGAGACTGAGATTGATAGATTTTTATTTGATGAAG
Source organism: Heptranchias perlo (assembly GCF_035084215.1). Classification (NCBI taxonomy): domain Eukaryota; kingdom Metazoa; phylum Chordata; class Chondrichthyes; order Hexanchiformes; family Hexanchidae; genus Heptranchias; species Heptranchias perlo. The sequence continues at coordinate 10,818,383 of NC_090359.1, forward strand.
ATATCAAGGGATATGGATCAAAGGCGGGTAATTGGAGTTGAGGTACAGATCAGCCATGATCTGACTGAATGGCGGCACAGGATCGAGGGGCTGAATGACCCACTTCTGTTCTTATAAGATAATTTTTCACTTCTTTATTATTGGCCGCAGCTCACACTCTGGGCTCAAACGAGTTGTTACTCACTCTTTTCTGCCAGCTGGTGGAATTTACGTTAAAGTCTGGCTGATCTCTGCACCTCAGTGAAAGACAGAGCCAAGCATAGTTCTGGGAGCCTTTGCGACTTGTCTGACCGCTGCAGGCAGACCACAGCTCTTAAAGGGACAGTGCATCAAAAATCCAGAACCACAAGCTGAAGGGAAGCAAACAACAATGTCCCGACAGGTCACTCAGCAGCTGGGCAGCAGCTCATGGCCGAGTGTTTGACGACAGTCCTTTTATCATTTACTCTAAAACCCGAGTCACTCACAACATTCTAGAAACACTCAGCGAGTCGGGCCCCATCTGTGGAGAGAACAGACCAATTAACTGAGATCTCAATGAGACGAGGAACAAGACACGGCCCCCTGTGAGAAACAAAGAACTTGCATTGATATAGCACCTTTCACATCCTCCTTTAAGACATTCCTTAAAACCTGCCTGTTTGACCAAGCTTTTGGTCACCTGTCCTAATATCTCCTTACGTGGCTCGGTGTCAAATTTTGTTTGAAAATCGCTCCTTTGAAGCGCCTTGGGACGTTTCACTACCTTAAAGGCTCGATATAAATGCAAGTTTTAGTTGATGTTATTCACGGTGAGATTGTGCGTTTCATTTCTTCCTCATTATTGTGGTTCTGACATCGAGGTGAAGAGTGACAGAGAGCAGATTTTAAAACCGTTGGAATATCAGTGAAATTAAATTGTGGCAAGTGAGAAACTCCGAGTCAGTTTTGCTCTGTATTTCCTGCATCCAATATTGCAGATAAATGAAAGTGAAGCTTTTGAAGGCAGAAAGTTTAATCGCCCCGTCGGAGGAATTGAACCCCTGTCTTTCCACGTGACAGGCGAAGATACTCATCACTATTCTCACGGATAAGGCCATCCCTGATCACTTCCTTGTATCCCTCTGTACCCACATCCCCCTTCCCCCTCCAAAACCCACTTCCTTCTGTGTTCGCCCATCAAAAAAACCCTCCCCCCAAGTCACTTACAATCACAATTTCAAAGTCCCAACTGTCCAGCCTTTGGCCCTCCATTCACCACGACATTTCTGCAGCTACCGATCTGCTCAATCACACTCTCACCTCCACTTTTGATGCAGTTGTCCCCATTAAAACCATTACTCTCTCTCACACTGTTCGGCCACCCTGGTACAGGTCTCGTCTCCTCTCCCTTAAGCCCAAGGGAAAGGGTACGGTCACATAGTGATGATGTTACTGGACGAGTAATCCAGTAGGCCCGGACTAATAATCGGGAGTCATGAGTTCAAATCTCCACCACAGGAGCTGGGGAATTTAAACTCAGTTCATTAAATAAAATCGGGACTGAAAAGCTACTATCAGAAATGGTAACTGTGAATGTACTGGATTGTCATAAAAATCCCTCTGGTTCACTGATGCCCGCCTGAGGGAAGGAAACATGCCATCCTCAGACCAATAGCAATGTGATTGATTCTTAACGGTTCTCTGAAATGGCCTAACAAGCCACTCAGTTGCACAATCCTGTTACATGAAAGTCGTAATAAGAATAAAACAGTACGGGCCACCCGGCACTGGACAAGGCTCAGGCAATCCCAGCACAGTCGACCCTACAAAGTTCACCTCACGAACATCTGGGGACTTGTGCCAAAATTGGGAGAGCTGTCCCAGACTGATCAAGCAACAGCCTGACATCGCCACACTCACAGAATCATATCTTTCAGCCAAAGCCCGAGACTTCTCCATCATTGTTCCTGGGTAGGTCCTGTCCCACCTGCAGGGCAGACCCACCAGAGGTGGCGGCACAGTGGTATACAGTCAGGAGGGAGTGGCCGTGAGAGTCCTCAACATTGACTCCGGACCTCATGAAATCTCATGGTATCAGGTCAAAAAAGGGAAGGAAACCTCCTGCTGATTCCCACTTACCGCCCTCCCTCAGCTGATGAATCGTTACTCCTCCCTGTTGATCACCACTTGGAGGAAGCAGTGAGGGTAGCAAGTGCACCGGATGTACTCTGGGTGGGGAACTTCACTGTCCATCGTCAAGAGTGGTTTGGTAACACCACTGCTGGCCGAGTCCTGAAGGACATAACTGCCATACTGGGCTTGTGGCAGGTGGTGAGAGAACAAACACGAGGGAAAAACCTATTTGACTTCTTCCACACCAATCTACCTGTTGCTGATGCATCTGTCCATGACATCATTGGTAGGAGTGATCACCGCATAGTCCTTGTGAAGTCAAAGTCCCGTCTTCACACTGTCCAGCATATTGTGTGGTGGCCGTGCTCAATGGGATAGATTCAGAACAGATCTATGCAGCTCCAAACTGGGCATCCATATGGTGCTGTGGGCCATCAGCAGCAGTTGAATTGTATTCCTCCACAATCTGTAACCTCATGGCCCGAAATATCCCTCACTCTACCATTACCAACAAGCCAATGGATCAACCCTGGTTCAATGAGGGGTGTAGAAGAGCGTGTCAGGAGCAGCACCAGGCGTACCTAAAATGAGGTGCCAACCTGATGAAGATACAACACAGGACTACATACAAGCCAAATAGCAGAAGTGGCATGCTATAGAGCAGAGCTAAGCAATCCCACAAACAACGGATCAAATCAAAGCTCTGCAGTCCTGCCACATCCAGTCCTGATTGGTGATGGACAACCATCCTCAATGATGGCAGAGCCCAGCATGTAAGTACAAAAGACAAGGATGAAGTGTTTGCAACCATCTTCAGCCGGAAGTGCCAAGTGGATGCTCCTTCTCGGCCTCCGCCTGAGATCCCCACCATCACAGAAGCCAGTCTTCAGCCAATTCGATTCACTCCACTTGATATCAAGGAAAGGCTGAGTGCATTGGATACAGCAAAGGCAAAGGGCCCCGACAAAATCCTGGCTGTAGTGCTGAAGACTTGAGTTCCAGAACTAGCCGCGCCTCTAGCCAAGCTACAACAGTGAGATCTACCCAACAAAGTGGAAAATTGCCCAGGTATGTCCTGTCCACAAAAAGCAGGACAAATCCAATTCATCCAATAACCGCCACATCAGTCTACTCTCAATCATCAGCAAAGTGATGGAAGGTGTCGTCGACAGTGTTATCAAGCGGCATTTACTCACCAATAACCTTCTCACCGATGCTCACTTTTGGTTCCTCCAGGACCACTCGGTTCCAGACTTCATTATAGACTTGGTCCAAACATGGACAAAAGAGCTGAGTGCCAGAGTTGAGGTGAGAGTGATTGCCCTTGACATCAAGGCAGCATTTGACCGAGTGTGGCATCAAGGAGCCCGAATAAAATTGAAGTAAATGTGAATCAGAGACAAAACTCTCCAGTGGCTGGCGTCATAGCTAGCACAGAGGAAGATGATAGTAGTTGTTGGAGGCCAATCATCTCAGCCCCGGGACATCGCTGCAGGAGTTCCTCAGGGCAGTGTCCGAGGCCCAACCATCTTCAGCTGCTTCATCAATGACCTTCACTCCATCATAAGGTCAGAAGTGGGGATTTTCACTATTGATTGCACAGTGTTCAGTTTCATTCACAACCCCTCAAATAATGAAGTAGTCCGTGCCCGCATGCAGCAAGACCTGGACAACATCCAACTAACATTCGCGCCAGACAAGTGCCAGGCAATGATCATCTCCAAGAAGAGAGAGTCCAACCACCTCCCCTTGACATTTAATGGCATTACGGTTGCCGAATCGCCCACCATCAACATCCTGGGCGTTACCATTCACCAGACACTTAAATGGTCAAGCCACATTAATACTGTGGCTATAGGAGCAGGTCAGAAGTAGGGTATTCTGCGGCGAGTGACTCACCTCCTGACTCCCCAAAGCCTTTCCACCATCTGCAACGCACATGTCAGGAGTGTGATGGAATACTCGCCACTTGCCTGGATGAGTGCAGCTCCAACAACACTCAAGAAGCTCGACACCATCCAGGACAAAACAGCCCGCTTGATTGGCACCTCATCCACTTTAAACATTAACTCTCTTCACCACCGGCGTACCGTGGCTGCAGTGTGTACCATCTACAGGATGCACTGCAGCAACTCGCCAAAGCTTCTTCGAAAGGACCGCCCAAAACCGTGACCTCTACCACCAGAAGGAAGAGGGCAGCAGGTGCATGGGAACAACACCACCTGCACATTCCCCTTCAATTCACACACCATCCTGACTTGGAAGTACATCGCTGTTCCTTCATCGTCGCTGGGTCAAAATCCTGGAACTCCCCATCTACCAGAATTGTGGGTGAACCTTCACCACACAGAATGCAGTGGTTCAAGAAGGAGGATCACCACCACCTTCTCAAGGGCAATTAGGGATGAGCAATACCTGCTGGCCTTGCCAACGATGCCCTCATCCCATGAAAGAATGAAAAAAAATCGTCCAAATTCCCACTGGTCTGTCTCTCCCTATGTTTGAGTCACTCTATGTTTATATGTATGCGTGTGTGTCTGTTTCTTTGTGTAGGTGTGTCTTTCTGTATATTTTTGTGTCTGTCAATGCATGCGTGTGTCTGTGTGTGTCTCACATTTTCGATGTTTTCCTGAATGGATTTGTTTCTCCTTCTTTCTCTCTCTCACTCTCTCCCGCGCTCCCCACATAATTTTACTCTGGACATAATCGAACAAAGAGATGAAAAAGTGGTCGGGAAGTCTTTTTTCAACAGTGGCCCGTGGAAAATTAAACAAACAATAGTTCAAAAAGAGTCACTAAAACATGAAGCATCTGTGGTCAATGTACCTTCCAGCCTGCATCAATTCCTCGTTAGTATAGTGGGGACTATCCTTGTCTGTCCCGTGGTAGACTGGGGTTCCAATCCCCAATTTAGGAGGTTGTTACTGCTTTAAAAGCTTCACTTTCATTAATCTGCAATATTGGATGTTGAAAATACAATGAAAAACTGACTCGGCCTTTCCCACTTCCACAATTTGATTTCACAGTGATTTTAAAATCTGCTCTCTGCCTCACTCTTCGGCTCGATGTGAGAACCACAATGATCGGCAAGAAACAAAACACAGAATCGCGCTGTCACCAGCCCGAAACAGAGAGAGACATACGGAAAGAAAAAGATGGCGATACAGGGAGAGAGACAGGTCTCGGAACAGGCGCAGACATGAAAGATCTCACATACAGTAATGAAAAGGATGCATGTTTCAGTGAATCTATTTTAACTACTTCTTTGATGACAATTTGATTAACTTTCCACATGCCACTGTTGAAAGTAGACTTACTTTCTATCTCTTTGTTGATCAAGGTCCAGAGAAAAATCATGTGGGGAACAGGGAGGAAGTGACAGAGAAAGAAAGAGAGAGACACTCAGAAACGCATATAACAAGTGAGACAGACATAGTCATAGTCACACATACACAAACACACACATTCCTAGCTACATAAACACTCACACACAAACATACACACACCAATAACCTGAAAGTAACACAGGACTACTTGACAAACGGTGGAAGCAGCATGCTGTAGACAAAACCAAGCGATCCCACAAACAACGGATCAGATCAAAGCTCTGCAGTCCTGCCACACCCATTTGTGAATGATGGTGGATAATTGAACAACTAACGGGAAGAGGCTCTATGAACATCCCCATCCTCAATGATGGTAAAGCCCAGCACGTGAGTGCAAAGTGTCAGCAACCGTCTTCAGCCAGAAGTGCCGAGTGGATGATCCATCTCGGCCTCCTCCCGAAATCCCCACCATCACAGAAGCCAGTCGAACATCGAGGTGAAGAGTGACGCTGAGAGCAGATTTTAAAACCGCTGGAATATCAGTGAAATTAAATTGAGGAAGGTGGGAAACTCCGAGTCAGTTTTACACTGTACATTCAATATTGGAGATAAAAGAGAGAAAAGCTTTTGAAGGCTGCAAAAGATTAATCTCCCCGTAGGGGAATTGAACCCCGGTCTCCCGCGTGACAGGCGGGGATACTCACCACTATACTAACGAGGAACTACTGCATTGACCGTCTACTCATCCCAGATGGTGTTAGACATGCTTCATGGATCAGTGCATTTCTTTTCACTATTTATTTGATGACAGTTTGTTTCATTTTCCACGGGCCACTCTTGAAAGAACCTTTTACATTTCCTTCTCTTTGTTAGACAACAACAACTGACTCTGTCTTTCTTTCGTTCTTTCTTTCTCTCTTATCGTGGTGAGTTGCCCCACCTTAGTCCGGGGTTTAATTCCCCGTCGGGGAGGAAGCATTTTTAAGACGCCAACTTTAATTTTATGTCTTCGCCGAGCTTCTTCCTGAAAAAAAACTACATAGAAAAATAAACAGGTGATTGTCACTTTCAGAATATTATTGTACGGAGACTATTTGAGGACTGGATGCAGAGCAATTGTGATTTTTACTAACTGGTGGGTTAGGTGACAGATTAGAAATTCATTCATTTCCCCCGCGCAGGTTCAAATCTGACAGACTTCAGATCCCGTCATTCATCAACCTGTTTCATTTCTGCGTTTCAAAATTCAACAAGTTTCTTGTAGAATTAATAATTCTGAAGTGAAATAAAATTCCACGGCATTGAGTACCTCGAGTTTTATGCTCATTTTAATTGATCTGTAAGATTTCACGAAATCTACGACAGAAATAAAACAAAAATCAGCCAATTTATCCATATTCTGACTCTCAGTATTTCTGAGACACTCCATGTGTATGTGTATCTGTTTCTGTGTGACTGTGTCTGTCTGTCTGTGTATGTGCCTCATATTTTCTATGTTTTCCTGAGAAGATCTCTGTCTCTTCCTCTGTCTCACTCTCTCCCGCACTCCCCACATCATGATCCAACAGGAGATGGAAAAGTGGTCGGTCATTCTTCTTTCAACAGTGGTCCGTGGAAAGTTAAACAAACTGTCATCAAATGAATAATTCAAACAGATTCACTGAAACCTGAAGCATCTGTGGTGAACGTCCATCCCCTTCCGGCTCCAGTTCCTCGTTCGTATCATGGTGAGTGTCAGTGTCTATCACCCTGGAGACTGGGGTCAATTCCCCGACGGGAAGGTCTGCCTTTCGAAGCTTCACTTTCATTTATCTGCAACATCGGATGAGGAAAATACAGTGAAAAACTGACTCGTACTTTTCCACTTTCCATGATTTAATTTCACTGATATTCCAGCAATTTTAAAATCTGTTCTCTGCCTCACTCTTCACCTCGATGTCAGAACCACAATAATGAGGAAGAAATAAAACGCAGAATCGCTCTGTGAACAGACCCGGGCTAATTCACCAGCCCGAAACAGAGAGAGACAGAAAACTGCTCACTATTCCCGGATCATTCTGGACTGTAAAGATACCCCCAGTATCTCTTCTTCACTACAAATTATTATTCCTACAAGAAACTCCTTGAACCCCCTGCCTCCTCCACCCTCACCACAAAAATTGTGCGGAGCTCATGGACTATTTTATCACTAAGATTGAGACCATCCGTCCACCTGCCGCTCCCTCCCTTCCCCCACGGTTCCCCCCTGTCCTAGCCCTGAACTCACATCTTTCTCTAGTTTCTCTCCCAGTGGCTGTTGGAGGCCAATCATCTCAGCCCCAGGACATCGCTGCAGGAGTTCCTCATGGCAGTGTCCAAGGCCCAACCATCTTCAGCTGCTTCATCAATGACCTTCACTCCATCATAAGGTCAGAAGCGGGGATGTTCGCTATTGATTGCACAGTGTTCAGCTTCATTCACAACGCCTCAGATAACAAAGCAGTCCCTGCCCGCATGCAGCAAGATCTGGACAACATCCAGGCTTGGGCTGATCAGTGGCAAGTAACATTCACGCCAGACAAGTGCCAGGTAATGATCATATCCAAGTTATGAGAGCCCAACCACCACCCCTTGACATTCAACGGCATTACCATCGCCGAATTCCCCACTATCAACATCCTGATGGTCACCATTGACTGGAAACTTAACTGGTCAAGCCACATAAATACTGTGGCTACAGGAGCAGGTCAGAGGCTGGGTATTCTGTGGCGAGTGACTCACCTCCTGAGTCCCCAAAGCCTTTCCACCATTTACAAGGCACAAGTCAGGAGTGTGATGGAATACTCTCCACTTGCCTGGATGAGTGCAGCTCCAACAACACTCAAGAAGCTCAATACCTTCCAGGACAAAACAGCCCGCTTGATTGGCACCTCATCCACCTTAAACATTCACTCCCTCCACCACCGGCGCACCGTGGCTGCAGTGTGTACCATCCACAGGAAGCACTGCAGCGATTCGTCAAAGCTTCTTCGAAAGTACCTCCCAATCCCACGACCTCTACCACCGAGAAGGAAAAGGGCAGCAGGTGCACGGGAACAACACCACCTGCACAGTCCCTTTCAATTCACACACCATCCTGACTTGGAAGTACATCGCCGTTTCTTCATCGTCGCTGGGTCAAAATCCTGGAATTCCCCATCGAACAGCACTGTGGGTGAACCTTCACCACACAGACTGCAGCGGTTGAAGAAGGAGGCTCACCACCACCTTCTCAAGGGCAATTGGGGATGAGCAATACCTGCTGGCCTAGCCAGCGATGCCCACATCCCATGAAAGAATTTTTAAAATCATCCAAATGACCTATGGTCTGCCAAACATCAATTCCTCGTTAATATAGTGGTGAGTATCCCTATCTATTATGCGGGAGACCGGGGTTCAATTCCCTGACGAAAAGGTCATTGCTGCCTTGGAAGTTTCACTTTCATTTATCTGCAATATTGGATGTTGAAAATACAATGAAAAACTTACTTTCCACCCACCAGCCTCCACATTCAATGTATGATCCTCTGCCATTTCCACCACGTCCAAGCGTGATGCCACCACCAAAATATTCTTCCCCTCCCCTCCACTTTCAGCCTTCCGAAGGGACCGCTCCCTCCACGACACCCTGGTCCTCTCTTCCATCACCCCCAACACTCGCTCTCCTCCCCACGGCACCTTCCCATGCGAGTGCAGGAGATGCAACACCTGCCCTTTCACCTCCTCCCTTCCCACCTTCCAGGGTCCCAAACATTCCTTCCAGGTGAAACAGCAATTTATTTGTAATTGCTTTGCTTAACACCTCCGCCCAGTCCACGAGTGTGACCCTGAGCTTCTGGTCACTTGCCATTTTAATTCTCTGTCCCAATCCCACTCTGACCTCTCTGTCCTCGGCCTCCTACACTGTTCCAATGAAGCTCAACAGAAACTCGAGAAACAGCACCTCATCTTTCGATCAGGCTCTTTACAACCTTCTGAACTCAACATTGATTTCAATAACTTCAGATCATAAACACTGCTCACATTTTTTCGGAGACCAAGTGCTGGTTATGGTTCTAATGTTGCCATTTACAGCTCCTCTAGTCCCATCTTTTGTTTCTTTACTGGTTCCATTACCACCCTCCTTGCCTTGCACCATCATCCCTTTTGTTATTTAATCACTCCTGCCCTCCACCCGATCAGAGACCTTCCCTTTTGTTCTTTCCTCCCCTCCCCTTCCTCCCCCATCCCTTTCCCTGACTCTGTACTTGTTTAAAAACTGTTTAATCTTCAACCTTTTCCAGTTCTGACGAAGGGTCATCGACCTGAAACGTTAACTCTGTTTCTCTTTCCACAGACGCTGCCTGACTTGCTGATTATTTACAGCATTGTCTGTTTTTATTTCAAATTTCCAGCATCCGCAGTATTTTGTTTCTGATATCTCCTTCTGTGGCTCGGTGTCAAATATTGTTTAAAAACGCTCCTGTGAAGCGCATTGGGACGTTTTGCTACATTAAAGCGCTATTTAAATAGTTCGGGCAGAAGTTCAATCACTGATGTGTGGTGCCGTGATCGTATAGTGGTTCGTACTCTGCGTTGTGGCCGCAGCAACCTCGGTTCGAATCCGAGTCACGGCATAGTGTGCGCTGCTTCTTTTGTTCTCTCCCGCGCTTGCGAATATAATGTAACAATATATCAATATTTAATAAATGAAAAAAACATTTTTTTTGGTGGCGAAAACCTATTTATTCCATCAAATCCCAGCACTCTCACATGTACTTGATGTTCCACGGTTCAAACCCATCTCTTCTCCCAGCTTTTTCTTCCTTCCACAGTCAATAGGCCGCCTTTTCTTTCCTCCTTCCATTTCATGGACACTTTCCTGCGGCATTGCCGACTCTAACATTCACTTTCACGATCTCATGCCTTTAAGTTTGTTCTGCTACGACCGCTGTTTCTATTGGGCACATGTCCCATTCGCACCAATGTTTATTTGTGCCTTGAAACCAGTCGATAGATTTCGATCTGCGTGACCGCTCGACAGACAAACACGACGAAAGCAGGGCTGGTCTCTGGAAAGACAGCCGCCCGATTGTTCACGAAATTTACTTGTGGAATCTTGTGATCCAGGGGATGGTAACTGAAGAACTGGTTTTTGTTTTGATGCTTGTTGGCTCTTTTCTCTCAGCAGTTGAGTTGCGTGAGTGACGGGCAGCGCTGCAGAGCTGCGAATGGCGGTTGAAAGGTGCACATTTGGCAAGTTGGGGCGGTGCAGTAAGATCGGAAGTGTTCCGCCTTGATCTTAATAGTTCTGTTGAAACGTGCAATTGAATCGAGTAGAGGATAAATGTAAAGAGCGCCTGTGGGGAAAAAGGGGCGATTACAGGCCGTGAGCGGAAGGTCTTACAAATTCTGTGTGCGGAAACGGCAGATTTTAAAGTGCGTGTGTCGGAAAGTAAAGTGCGATCTTGTGTGTGAGAAGAGCACAAGAAAGTTGTGTTTGAAGCTGCGCCCTTGAGGCAAGTTGCAGGTTGTCAGGAAAACTGCTCCAGTGAAAGCTCAAAAATAAACCCAGAAACTGCTGGCAACACTCAGCAGGTCAGGTAGTATCTGTGGAGAGATACTCGCTTTCCCGGGGCGTCATTGTGCACTTTGATTAATACTAAAGACCTGTACAAGATGGACGGGTTGCACCTCATCGGGGCTGGGACCAATGTCCTCGCAGGGATTTTACTCTTGACTTATCAGCGAGCGATACCGGCCTTTACTGGGCCTCAGCTATTTACAATGTACATCAGTGTAAAGTATCCAAGATATCTGACCATACAAAGCCACGTGGGAAAGTGAGCTGTGAGGAGGACACATAGTGTCCCGCAAAGGGATATAGACAGGTTACGTGAGTGGACTGGAAGGTGGAAGGTGGAAGATGGAGTATAATGTGGGGAAATGTGAGGTTAGTCATAGAGTCATAGAGTTATACAGCACGGATAGAGGCCCTTCGGCCCATCGTGTCCGCGCCGGCCATCAGCCCTGTCTACTCTAATCCCATATTCCAGCATTTGGTCCGTAGCCTTGTATGCTATGGCATTTCAAGTGCTCATCCAAATGCTTCTTGAATGTTGTGAGGGTTCCTGCCTCCACAACCCTTTCAGGCAGTGAGTTCCAGACTCCAACCACCCTCTGGGTGAAAAAGTTCTTTCTCAAATCCCCTCTAAACCTCCCGCCTTTTACCTTGAATCTATGTCCCCTTGTTATAGTACCCTCAACGAAGGGAAAAAGGTCCTTAGTATCCATCCTATCTGTGCCCCTCATAATTTTGTACACCTCAATCATGTCCCCCCTCAGCCTCCTCTGCTCCAAGGAAAACAAACCCAATCTTCCCAGTCTCTCTTCATAGCTGAAGCGCTCCAGCCCTGGTAACATCCTGGTGAATCTCCTCTGCACCCTCTCCAAAGCGATCACATCCTTCCTGTAGTGCGGCGACCAGAACTGCACACAGTACTCCAGCTGTGGCCTAACCAGTGTTTTATACAGCTCCATCATAACCTCCTTGCTCTTATATTCTATGCCTCGGCTAATAAAGGCAAGTATCCCATATGCCTTCTTTACCACCTTATCTACCTGTTCCGCCGCCTTCAGGGATCTGTGAACTTGCACACCAAGATCCCTCTGACCCTCTGTCTTGCCTAGGGTCCTCCCATTCATTGTGTATTCCCTTGCCTTGTTAGTCCCTCCAAAGTGCATCACCTCGCACTTTTCCGGGTTAAATTCCATTTGCCACTGTTCCGCCCATCTGACCAACCCATCTATATCGTCCTGCAGACTGAGGCTATCCTCCTCGCTATTTACCACCCTACCAATTTTTGTATCATCAGTGAACTTACTGATCATACCTTTTACATTCATATCCAAGTCATTAATGTAGACCACAAACAGCAAGGGACCCAGCACCGATCCCTGTGGTACCCCACTGGCCACAGGCTTCCAGTCACAAAAACAACCTTCGACCATCACCCTCTGCCTTCTGCCACTAAGCCAGTTTTGTATCCAAAGTGCCAAGGCACCCTGGATTCCATGGGCTCGTACCTTCTTGACCAGTCTCCTGTGCGGGACTTTATCGAAGGCCTTACTGAAATCCATGTATACCACATCCACTGCGTTACCCTCATCCACACGCCTAGTCACCCCCTCAAAAAATTCAATCAAATTAGTCAGACATGATCTTCCCTTGACAAAGCCATGTTGACTATCCCTGATTAATCCTTGCTTCTCCAAGTGGAGACTAATTTTGTCCTTCAGAATTTTTTCCAATAATTTTCCTACCACTGATGTTAGGCTCACTGGCCTGTAGTTCCCCGGTTTTTCCCTACTCCCCTTCTTGAATAATGCTATTACATTAGCGGTTCTCCAGTCCTCTGGCACATCCCCTGTGGCCAGAGAGGTTCTGAATATATGTGTCAGAGCCCCCGCAATCTCCTCCTTTGCCTCACACAGTAGCCTGGGATACATTTCGTCCGGGCCTGGGGATTTATCCATTTTTAGGCCTGCTAAAACCGCCAATACCTCCTCCCGCTCGATGTTAATATGTTCGAGTATATCACAGTCCCCCTGCCGTATTTCTATGTCTACATCGTCCTTCTCCATAGTGAAAACAGATGCAAAAAATTCATTTAGAACCCCTCCTGCATCTGCCGGCTCCACACACAGATTGCCATTTTTGTCCCTAATGGGCCCTATTTTTTCCCTAGTCATCCTCTTACCCTTAATATACTTATAAAACATCTTAGGATTTTCCTTTATTTTGCTCGCCAGTGTTATTTCATGGCCCCTCCTTGATCTCCTAATTTCTTTTTTAAGTATCCCCCTGCACTTTTTGTACTCCTCTCGGGCTTCCTCCGTCTTTAGCCTTTTGTATCTGCCAAAAGCCCTCCTTTTTTTCCTAATCCATTCTCGTATATCCCCTGACATCCAAGGTTCCCTGGAGTTCTTGGAACCACCCTTGACCTTTACGGGAACATGTTGCCATTGTATGGTCTCAATCTCCCTTCTGAAAGACTCCCATTGCTCCGATGCGGATTTTCCTACAAGCAGCTGATCCCAGTCCATTTTGGCCAGATCCTGCCTTATCCTATTAAAATCGGCCTTCCCCCAATTTAGAACCTTTATTTCCGGCCCCTCCCTGTCCTTTTCCATGACCACCTTAAATCTCACCAAATTATGGTCACTGTCACCAAAGTGCTCACCTACTAGCACTTCTTCCACTTGGCCGGCCACATTCCCTAGAATTAGGTCCAGTACCGCCCCCTCTCTTGTAGGACTTTCTACATGCTGGCTCAAAAAGCTCTCCTGGATGCACGTTAAGAATTTTGTATCCTCTAAGCCTTTTACACTCTGAGTATCCCAGTTAATATTGGGGAAGTTGAAATCCCCCACTATTATTACCCTATTATTTGCACAATTTTCTGAGATTTGCCGACATATCTGTTCCTCTATCTCCCCCTGACTGTTTGGGGGCCTATAGTACACTCCCATCAAAGTGCTTGCCCCCTTTTTGTTTTTAAGCTCCACCCATATGGCCTCATTTGAGGAACCTGCTAATATATCATCCCTCCTTATGGCAGTAATTGATTCTTTAATTAATATTGCGACCCCCCCTCCTCTTATACCTCCCCCTCTGTCTCGCCTGAAGATTCTGTACCCCAGAATATTGAGCTGCCAGTCTTGCCCCTCCCTCAACCATGTCTCTGTGACAGCAACAATATCATACTCCCATGTGTTTATCAACACCTTCAGTTCATCCACCTTATTCGCAAGACTCCTTGCATTAAAATAGATGCCATCCAGCCTTGCCCTCACATATTTGCCCTGTCTTCCAAGCTGACTTGTTTTTTTCTCTATATTTGGCTGCACATCACCCCCTATTGTAGCTCCACTCTGTATCCCATCCCCCTGCCAAGTTAGTTTAAACCCCCCCCAACAGTGCTAGCAAACCTCCCCGCAAGGATATTTGTCCCGCTCTGGTTCAGATGCAACCCGTCCGACTTGTACAAGTCCCACCTTCCCCAGAAGCAGGTCCAGTGATCCAGGAAACTGAAACCCTCCCTCCTGCACCAACTCTTTAGCCACGCATTCATCTGTTCTATCCTCCTATTTCTATACTCACTAGCCCGTGGCACTGGGAGTAATCCAGAGATTACAACCTTTGAGGTCCTGCTCTTTAATCTGCTACCTAGCTCCCTAAATTCTTGATGCAGGACCTCATCTCCCTTCCTACCTATGTCGTTGGTCCCAATGTGGACCACGACCTCTGCCTGCTCCCCCTCCCCCTTGAGAATGCCCTGAAGCCGCTCAGTGACATCCATGACCCTGGCACCAGGGAGGCAACAAACCATCCTGGAGTCACGTTTACGGTTATTCACTTTGGTCGGAATAATAGAAAAACAGAATATTTTTAAATGGTGAGCAACTATTAAACATTCGTGTTCAGAGACTTGGGTGTCCTGGTACAAGAAACACAGAAAGTTAACATGTTGATACAGCAAGCAATTAGGAAGGCAAATGGAATGTTGGCCTTTATTGCAAGGGGTTGGAATACAAGAGTAAGGAAGTCCTGTTGCAATTGTACGGGGCTTTGGTGAGACCACACCTGGAGTACTGTGTACAGTTTTGGTCTCCTTATCTAAGCAAGGATATACTTGCCTGAGAGGCGGTGTAACAAAGCTTCACTTGGAAATGAGGGTGATGATGCCTTTCCTCGTGGACTCTGACATGCTGTCTGCCAGAAACATATCCCCGTACACTTCCAGTCGGTCTGGGTCTATCCAGTCCCACAGAGCCAACGGCAGTTTCATGCCCGAGCACCAGTTCCAAATCTGCCCCGGTGACGAGGAGGGGTCGACATATGTCTTCACCACCTGGAGGTCATTTGGTGGGCGGACCGCCCGCTGTTTATACAAACCGCGGGAAATTCCCTGCCGTTCAATTCAACGGGAATCAAAATGGTCTTGGGCCGTAGCACAAAGTGGGTGGTAGCGGATTGGCCTGATGAAAGAGAGAGCTCTGATGAAAGGTCATCGACCTGAAAGGATGTTTCTCTCTCCACAGATGCTGCCTGACCTGCTGAGTGTTTCCCGCATTTTCTGTTTTTATTATTAATATAACCTGAGCTCTGTCGAGCGTTTGTTGTTCGATTCACTGATAAAGCTGGGAATTGAGGGGAAGCTGGTTCATGGCGAACCCCAGCTCTGAATCCCCCCGGCAGAGAGTTCAAGGAATGTTTAATACAAATGAGATTCAACGACAGTATCAGAAAATCTCTCCTTGATGGTCGGTCTCATTCTCCCGAAGTGAGGAATGAGCGGGAGGGGCAATTCCACCCGGGGTTATATTTTATTACAAGAGAATGACCCAAAATGTCAGTTTAATATGGAGCTGAAATAGCTCAGTTGGTAAAGCATTAGACTGAAGATCTTACAGATCCCTGGTTCATCCTGGGTCTTGGCAGTTTTGGGTTATTTTGTTTCTTCTTCTTTGGGCCGATTCTCGAACATTTATTTGCACTGACATTTTTACCCGACACTGAACGGTTGGGGATGGAATAGAGAGACATCAAGGATGTCTGTATTTAGCTTTTATTTCTCTATTTCCTTCTGCCTTTCTCTCTGGTTTTTGTCTCTCTCGATGCCCGATGAACATTTGATTTGATGCATTTGTCCTAAACTGATGCCTTTTCCACATCTCAGGGCGGTCAGACACGCTCTGTCTGTCTGTTACTGATTGTGACCATTAACGGGAACAGGCCGCGAGTTAAACATTTATCAGCAAACCGCCAGAGAGATAACACAGCGGGAATAAAACACATTGCCTCACATTGTTAGACACCGAGTGACACAGATTGTAATGTGTGTCAGTAAACAGACCTGGAAAACAGAGTCCGAGAAAGGAAAGAAATAGAGAGATAGAAAAGAGTCCAACGCAGGGCTCGAACCCATGCCCATAGACTCACTGGCTGGTTGGCTCAGTTGGTTTGATCGTGGTGTGAATGATATCAACGTTGCAGCTTCGATCCTCAAACGGGTCATCAACTTCATTATTTTTCGGGTTTTGGTGTCCAGACTTGACAAACAAACAAATCCACATAAATAGTCACGGGGAATACTTTTTTCAATAACAGCCATTACAATGTTTGATATACCTTTGCCCCTGGGGCGGAGAAACACGTCTTATTTTTTATTTTATAATAAAACCAGAAAATGCTGGAAATACTCAGCAAGAACATAAAAACATGACAAAAGAAATAAGAGCAGGAGTGGGCCATCCGGCCCCTCGAACCTGCTCCGCCATTCAACAAGATCATGGCTGATCTTCTACCTCAACACCATTTTCCTGCACTATCCCCATATCCCTTGATGTCGTTAATATCTAGAAATCTATCGATCTATGTTTTGATTGTACTCAATGACGGAGCGTCCACAGCCCTCTGGGGGAGAGAATTCCAAAGATTCACCACCCTCTGAGTGAAGAAATTTCTCCTCATCTCAGTCTAAATGGCCGACCCCTTATTCTGAGACTGTGACCCCTGGTTCTTGACTCCCCAGCCAGGGGAAACATCCTCCCTGCATCTACCCTGTCGAGCCCTGTAAGAATTTTGTATGTTTCAATGAGATCACCTCTCATTCTTCGAAACTCTGGAGAATACAGGTCCAGTCTACTCAATCTCTCCTCATAGGACAATCCCGCCATCCCAGGAATCAGTCTGGTGAACCTTCGTTACACTCCCTCTATGGCAAGTATATCCTTCAGCAAATCAGGCAGCATCTGTGGAGAAAGAAACAGAGTAAAGGGCCGAAATTTTAACCCCACGAATGGGTGGGCTGGGAAGGTAAAATTAGAAAAAATAACTAAACCCCGACCCCAACCCGCCCACTTCTGGTTTTAACGGAGGCGGGTCGGTCAGTGAAAGCTTTGAAGGAGGCTGCGGGCCTCCATTTTCACAGCTTTTTTATTTATAACTCCTGGGGGCTGGGATTCCTGGGCCTTCTCCTTCACACCACATGAGAGGAGACGAGAAGGCCCGAAACAGCAGGTAAATGCCTTTATAGCACAGCTTCTGGGCCCGGAGGAGCAGGAGTGCTTCCCCCAGGCCCAACAAGCCAACCTGCCGTGATCCCACACAGGCGATCGGCCGACCCCCTCCAAATCTCCAACCTATTTATTCCATCAAATCCCAGCACTCTCACATGCCTGTTCTTGATGTTCCACAGTTTAAACCCGCCTCTTCTCCCAGCTTTTTCTTCCTTCCACAGTCAATAGGCCGCCTTTCCTTTCCTCCTTCTATTTCATGGACACTTTCCTGCTCCATTGCCGACTCTAACATTCACTTTCACGATCTCATGCCTTCAAGTTTGTTCTGCTCCGACCGCTGTTTCTATTGGGCACATGTCCCATTCACACCAATGTTCATTTGTCCCTTAAAACCAGTCGATACATTTCGATCTGCGTGACCGCTCGACAGACAAACACGACGAAAGCAGGGCTGGTCTCTGGAAAGACAGCCGCCCGGATGTTCACGAAATTTACTTGGGGAATCTTGTGATCCAGGGGATGGTAACTGAAGAACTGGTTTTTGTTTTGATGCTTGTTGGCTCTTTTCTCTCAGCAGTTGAGTTGCGTGAGCGACGGGCAGCGCTACAGAGCTGTGAATGGCGGTTGAAAGGTTCACATTTGGCAAGTTGGGGCGGTGCAGTAAGAGCGGAAGTGTTCCGCCTTGATCTTAATAGTTCTGTTGAAACATGCGATTGAATCGAGTAGAGGATAAATGTAAAGAGCGCCTGTGGGGAAAAAGGAGCGATTACAGGCCATGAGCGGAAGGTCTTTCAAATTCTCGTGGCGCAGGACGCTGTGTGCGGAAACGGCAGATTTTAAAGCGCGTGTGTCGGAAAGTAAAGTGCGATCTTGTGTGTGAGAAGAGCACAAGAAAGTTGTTCTTGAAGCTGCGCCCTTGAGGCAAGTTGCAGGTTGTCAGGAAAACTGCTCCAGTGAAAGCTCAAAAATAAACCCAGAAACTGCTGGCAACACTCAGCAGGTCAGGCAGTATCTGTGGGGAGATACTCGCTTTCCCGGGGCGTCATTGTGCACTTTGATTGATACTAAAGACCTGTACAAGATGGACGGGTTGAACCTCATCGGGGCTGGGACCAATGTCGTCGCAGGGATTTTACCCTTGACTGATCAGCGAGCGATACCGGCCTTCACTGGGCCTCAGCTATTTACAATGTACATCAGTGTAATGTATCCAAGATATCTGACCATACAAAGCCACGTGGGAAAGTAAGCTGTGAGGAGGACACAAAGTGTCTGCAAAGGGATACAGACAGGTTACGTGAGTGGGCAAGAAGGTGGAAGATGGAGTATAATGTGGGGAAATGTGAGGTTATTCACTTTGGTCGGAATAGTCGAAAAACAGAATATTTTTAAATGGTGAGCAACTATTCAATATTCGTGTTCAGAAAGACTTGGGTGTCCTGTTTCAAGAAAGACAGAAAGTTAACATGTAGGTACAGCAAGCAATTCGGAAGGCAAATGGAATGTTGGCTTTATTGCAAGGGGTTGGAATACAAGAGTAAGGAAGTCTTGTTGCAATTGTACGGGGCTTTGGTGAGACCACACCTGGAGTACTGTGTACAGTTTTGGTCTCCTTATCTAAGCAAGGATAAACTTGCCTGAGAGGCGGTGTAACAAAGCTTCACTTGGAGATGAGGGTGATGATGCCTTTCCTCGTGGACTCTGACATGCTGTCTGCCAGAAACATATCCCCGTACACTTCCAGTCGGTCTGGGTCTATCCAGTCCCACAGAGCCAACGGCAGTTTCATGCCCGAGCACCAGTTCCAAATCTGCCCCGGTGACGAGGAGATGTCGACATATGTCTTCACCGCCTGGAGGTCATTTGGTGGGCGGACCGCCCGCTGTTTATACAAACCGCGGGAAATTCCCTGCCATTCAATTCAACGGGAATAAGAATGGTCTTGGGCCTCAGCACAAAGTGGGTGGTAGCGGATTGGCCTGATGAAAGAGAGAGCTCTGATGAAAGGTCATCGACCTGAAAGGATGTTTCTCTCTCCACAGATGCTGCCTGACCTGCTGAGTGTTTCCCGCATTTTCTGTTTTTATTATTAATATAACCTGAGCTCTGTCGAGCGTTTGTTGGGCGATTCACTGATAAAGCTGGGAATTGAGGGGAAGCTGGTTCATGGCGAACCCCAGCTCTGAATCCCCCCGGCAGAGAGTTCAAGGAATGTTTAATATAAATGAGATTCAACGACAGGATCAGAAAATCTCTCCTTGATGGTCGGTCTCATTCTCCCGAAGTGAGGAATGAGCGGGAGGGGCAATTCCACCCGGGGTTATATTTTATTCCAAGAGGATGACCCAAAGGGCAGTTGGATGTGGGGTCGAAATAGCTCAGTTGGGAGAGCGTTCGACTGAAGATGTAAAGGTCTCTGGTTCAATCCCGGGTTTCGGCAGTTTTGGGCTATTTTGTTTCTTCTTCTTTAGGCCGAATCTCAAACATTTATTTACACTGACATTTTTAGCCGACACTGAACGGTTGGGGATGGAATAGAGAGACATCAAGGATGTCTGTATTTAGCTTTTATTTCTCTGTTTCCTTCTGCCTTTCTCTCTGGTTTTTGTCTCTCTCGGTGCTCGATGAACATTTGATTTGATGCATTTGTCCTAAACTGATGCCTTTTCCACATCTCAGGGCGGTCAGACACGCTCTGTCTGTCTGTTACTGCTTGTGACCATTAACGGGAACAGGCCGCGAGTTAAACATTTATCAGCAAACCGCCAGAGAGATAACACAGCGGGAATAAAACACATTGCCTCACATTGTTAGACACCGAGTGACACAGATTGCAATGTGTGTCAGTAAACAGACCCGGAAAACAGAGTCCGAGAAAGGAAAGAAATAGAGAGATAGAAAAGAGTCATAAAAAGAAAGAAAACCCTTTCTCCACCCCAACAACAACAACAACTTGCATTTATATCGCGCCTTTAACGGAGTAAAACGTCCCAAGGCGCTTCACAGGAGCGATTATCAAACAAAATGTGACATGGAGCCACATAAGGAGATATTGGGACAGGTGAGGTAGGTTTTAAGTGTCTTAAGGGAGGAGAGAGAGGTCGAGAGGCGGGGAGGTTAAGAGAGGGAAATCCAGAGCTTTGGGCCCAGTCGGTTGAAGGCACGGCCGCCAATGGTGGAGCGATGAAAATCGTGGATGCGCAAGAGGCCTGAATTGGAGGAGCTCAGAGATCTCGGAGGGTTGTCGGGGTGGAGGAGGTTACAGAGATAGGGAGGGCGAGGTCATGGAGGGATTTGAAGACGAGGATGAGAATTTGAAATTTGAGATGTTGGTGGACTGGGAGCCAATGTAGGTCAGTGAGCAGAGGGGTTCTCCTCCTGAACGGTGGTTTGAATGTTTGGGGGGCGGGGCTGTGATAAATATCTCGATTTAATATAATGATCCCACTTTTCAACTACCCCGAATTATTACAATGCTGACCTGGAACAATCTAGAACATACCGCAAAACAGGACATTAAGATCAATGGTCACTTTAGCAAGGAGTTTAAAAGATTCTTCTAAGAAGGAGAAGGCTCAATAAACGGACTGTGAACATTTCATGACGGCCTATTTATTTGTGTCCAGGGACAGGGATGAGACACATGAAATGTTTCACACATTTCAAATCTCCGCGGTCAGACTGCCGATTGTTTATTGATCAGGAAGATGGCTGGTAATAATCTGAGACCCAGTGAAGAGGTGAGAACAGAGCAGCAGGGAATGATCCCAGAACAATAGGAGCCAGCAGCTCACCGTCTGGTCCCTGTGTCAGGGACAATACACAACACCTCAGCTCCAGACCAGGAACAGAGAGCTGCTGTTAACGTGGCCCAGCCCTCGCAAACTGCTGCAACTGTGGGATGGAAATCAGACTTTGGGTCTCGGAGGCTGCTTTAGCGGCTCAGTGGCTCATCGAAAGAATAATTTCTATTAAAGAGCAGGGCTCTGCTCCATCACAGACTGATACTGTACAGTACATGGCAGAGTAAAGCTCCCTCTACACTGTGCCATCAAACACTCCGGGGGACAGGTGCATCAAGGGTTAGATCAAGATCAAATCTCCGTCCACACAGTCACAGAGGATGTCATTTGTGACTTTGACAAGGGCCGTTTCAGTACTGTGGCAGGAGTGGAAACCTGATTGGAGGGATTCAAACATGGTGTTGTGGGAAAGATGGACATGGATTTGGGAGGCGACAAGACTTTGGAGGGGAAAGGGAGGTGGGAGATGGGGTGGTAGTTTGCAAGGACACAGGGGTCAAGGGTGGGTCTTTTATGAAGGAGGGCGATGAGAGCAGATTTGATGGGGAGGGGGACAGTACCTGAGGAGAGGGGACCGTTAACAATGTCAGCTAACAGGGGGCCAGGAAGGGAGGTTGTGTGGTCAGCAGTTTGGTGGGAATAGGGCCGAGGGAGCAGGATGTTGGTCTCATTGTCAAGAGAGCTCAGCGAGGGCATGAGGGGAGATAGGAGAGAAACTTGGTGGGCTTGGGAAAGGAGGGGAGCGGCAGAGGCAGCTGAATGGATGGTCTCAATCTTAGTGACAAAGAAGTCCATGAGCTCCTCGCACTTTTTGTTGGAGGTGAGGGTGGAGGAGTGAGGGGAGTGGGGTTTAAGAAGACGGTTTGTAGTGGAGAAGAGAAGCCGGGGGTTATCTTTACATTCCAGGATGATCCTAGAATAGTGAGCAGTTTTGTCAGAGGAGACAGGACCCGATAGTGCTTTATGTGGTCCAGGCAGATCTGGCGATGAATGGCCAAACCAGTTGTCCACCATAAATGTTCAAAGCTGTGTCCCTTGGACTTAGGGGAGAGGAAATGAGAGCAGACCCAGGGGGAGCGACCAGGGTGAGGGGGAGTGATGGTTTTAATGGGTACAAGAGCGTCAAAGGTGGAGGTGAGGGTGTGATTGAGCAAATCAGTAGCTGCAGAAATGTCGTGGTGAATGGAGGGCCAAAGACTGGACAGTTGGGAATTTGAAAGTGCCGTTGTAAGTGACTTGGGGGAGAGTTTTTTCCAGGGATGAACACAGAAGGAAGTGGGTTAGTCCCACTCCCCGGCTCTTTCCCCACAGCCCTGTGAATTTTTTCACGTCAAGTATTTATCCAATTCCCTTTTGAAAGTTACTATTGAACCTGCTTCCACCTCCCTTTCAGGCAGTGCATTCCCGATCATAACAACTCGCTGCGTAAAGAAATCTCTCCTCATTCCCCCGCCCGTGGCTTTTTTGCCCATTTATCTTAAATCTGTGTCCTCTGATTATTAACCCTCCCATCACTGGAAACAGTTTCTCCTAATTTACTCTGTCGAAATCTTTCATAATTGTGAACACGTCCATGAAATCGCCCTGCAACCTTCTGAGTGTAGTCTCAGTGCCCTTCCTGCTGGTTGTTCTTTTAGTTCCCATGTGGTCTAGCGGTGAGGATTCCTGGTTTTCACCCAGGCGGCCCGGGTTCGACTCCTGGTGTGGGAATAACAGCCTTTTCGTCCCAGCCTCACAATTTGCCTGCAGTCCGGGCTGTGGCTGCTGCTTCCTCCCTCGCTTCTGTGTCAGTCCCACAATCACACTGACAAATGAGGCAGACCACAGCTCTTAAAGGGACAGTGCACCGAAACCCCAACCCTGCAAGCTGAAGGGAAGCAAGCAACAATGTCCCGACAGGTCACTCAGCAGCTCATGGCCAAGTGTTTGACGACAATCCTTTTATCATTTACTGTAAAACCCGAGTCTCAGTGAAACACACACAGAACATTCTGGAAACACTCAGCGAGTCAGGCCGAATCTGTGGAGAGAACAGACCAATTAACTGAGAGTCTCAATGAGACAAGGAACGAGACACGGCTCTTCACAAATTGTCACGGGATCTTTTACACTTCGGAGCAGAAAGAAGGGACCGCCATTAAACACCTCATTCAAAGGACAGCACCTCTCACGATGCAGCTCCCTCTCAGCACGACACAGTCAGTCTGGATCA
The DNA here is from genome assembly GCF_035084215.1 of Heptranchias perlo. NCBI lineage: Eukaryota > Metazoa > Chordata > Chondrichthyes > Hexanchiformes > Hexanchidae > Heptranchias > Heptranchias perlo. Next base: position 10,841,899 of record NC_090359.1, read on the forward strand.
TGTGTCCCAGTCCTGGAACGGGAGCTGGAACCCACACCCTTCTAAACACCAACCTGACTCCCTGGTGTTACTCTCACCCTTGGCTAGTCATGAAACAGACTGTGCCACTCCCAGAGTAACTGATGACCACAGCCTCAGCCCTGGGTCCCGGTCTGCACCATAACCGCAGCCTGTTACCGCTCATAGAAAGTGGCGTGGGATTCCTGAGTTCATTCTGTGATGTGCATTGGGGGAGTGGGACAACATGGATTGATCTTGCATAGAGCTGGCATGGACCCGATGGGCTGAATGGCCTCCTTCCGTGCTGTAACCTTTCTATGATTCTATGATTCCATGTGGGTGGAGAGGGATACAAGGAAGTGATCAGAGATGGCCTTATCCATGATTGACACGATCGGGGGGAGAGAGGCCACGTGAGATGGCAAGGTCGAGGGGGTGGCCATGAATATGGGTCGGGGAGTTTCTATGCAGGGAGAGATTAAGGGAGGATAAAGTATCACATAATAGACTTGTTTTAAAAATTGAAGCCCATGGGATTAAACGGACAATGGCAGCGTGGATATAAAATTGGCTCAGGAGCAGAAAACAGAGAGTAGTGGTGAACGGTTGTTTTTCAGACTGGAGGCAAGTATACAGTGGTGTCCCCCAGGGCTCGGTATTGGGACCACTGCTCTTCTTGATATATATTAATGACCGGGACTTGGGAGTACAGGGTATAATTTCAAAGTTTGCAGATGACACGAAACTCAGAAATGTAATAAACAATGTGGAGGACAGTAACAGACTTCAGGAGGACAGAGACAGACTGGTGAAATGGGCAGAAACATGGCAGAAGAAATTTACTGCAGAGAATTGTGAAGTGACACATTTTGGTCGGAAGATTGAGGAGAGACAACAATTTTAAATGGAGTGGATGAATAGAGAGACCTGGGGGTGCAGTTACACAAATCTTTGAAGGTGGCAGGACAAGTTGAGAAGGCTGTTAAAAAAGCAAATGGGGCCCTGAAAGACATCCAATCGTTTCAAAACAGCGACTCTTTTTTTCTTTTTCTTTTTTTCTTCTTTTTTGTGTGTTTTTAGGCCCCCCTTTTATAAGAAGGGGGGGTTTAGGGTTTGTTTATGTGCAAAAACACCCAAAGAAAACCAAAAACCAGTGTCAAATTAAGATTTTATTATTTTTGTCCAGAATGCACTCCAGCCCCTGCGGTGCCCACCGGTCGGGGAAACCGGGGAGTGAGTGAACTCCAGCTCCCCAACTCACCCGGCACCGTGCCCAGAGACCGGGAGAAGGGGCTCCCCCCGCCCACACCTCCAGCAACCGACCCGGCAGGTGAAACGTTTTTATTAAAACCGTCTACCAGGTCGAGCAGGTCCTGGGAGATGTCGAGCCGCGAGCGGGCGAATTCAGCCTCATCGGCCTCGTCCACCCCGGCACCCAGGACGCCCGACCCGGTGAACTGTATACTCTCCTCCACACCCGGATCCGCGACCCCCCCTATAGGCAGGGTCTCCCCATCCCCCCCGGGAGGCATGGGCTCGGTCTCCTCCCCCCGAGTGGTGGACGACTCCCGCCGATGGTGTGAAATGGAGGGTGGGGCCGCTGGATCCGTAGCAGGTGCCAACTCCCCTTCCACGGGGGGCCGTCCCTTTGCAGGGTTCCCCTCCGCTTCCAGGGAGTGGCGCCTTTTTTTCTTTCCGGAGGCTCGCGGCGGGAGGGTCTGCTGGGGCCCCCTCCTCCGCTCCCTCCTGACCAACGATCTGCCCGGCCTCCGTCGCGACCACGAGATGTAGATCGGCCGCGGTCACGATCGCAGCCTCGGGCTCACTCGATTGTTCAGCATCCCGGGGACCAGCCTCCAGATGTTTGATTTTCCTCCCCGCCTTTTTTCCGCGAGGGTGCCCTCCTTCCCCCCCGGCGGAGGCCTTGTGTTGTTTTTTTATTCTTCGAGTGTGTTCATGTGCAGTAAACAATAAACCCAGAATATGTGATAATAATTTTTTCCCTTGTGTTTTCGGCCCTCTTTCATCAGAAGGGGGGGTTTGGGTGGGTTTTTTGTCGACTGGAAGTTCAGTCAGAATGAGGCTTTTTTTTTTCCCTTTTTCCTTGTGTGTTTTTCTTTTTTTTTGGAACATTTACATTGCTTGAGTGAAAGGGGTTAACTCAATCTGTTTGTTCAGTGACTGGCATTAATGATGCTTGATTTTTCTTCCTTTTTTTGTTGGCTTCAATTCTTTTTCTTTTCTTCCTCTTTTTTATGTGTGTTTTTCGGCCCACCGTTTATAAGCAGGGGGGGTTTAGGGTGTGTTCATGTGCAGGAAACCAATAAATCCAAAATAACTGTCAAATAATAATTTTTTTATTCCGGTCCAGGATGCACTCCAGTTTCGTCTAGTTTTCTCGTTTAGCCTCATCTGGGACAATTGGAGTCAGCTGACTGCAGGTTGTGTATAAAAGGTGCTGGTTGGTGGGTAAAGTGATCGTTGAGTTGTTTGGTATCATGGGGGATTCAGTGGTGAGAGGTTTGTTCTCAATGCTGGTGTTCGTTGGAGCGGTTTGTTGCTCTGATATTTGGCAACAGTTTAGAGGGCAGAGATTTCCATGGAGAAGAGCAAAACCCACCCCTGTGCCCCAGAGAGTCCCTCCCCCTGTCCCTCCCTTTGGTTCCCATTTCAGTGTGTCTGAGGGGAGAAGTCTCTCTCCACTGCAGACTGTGATGGTGCAGTGTGGAGAGCAGAACCTGCTGGTGAGGGGAGACATGGATTTATTTAGAACCAGGCACCTGATTAAAGCTGCTGACCTGACCCTGGGGACAGCAGGTTGTTGGCCAACTGGGATCTACTCTCAGAACCACACTGTCCTCTTTGACTATGGGCTCCATGAATGTGGCAGCAGATTGCAGGTAATGTGATTCCTCAACTCTTGCTCCAATTTCACTGTGTAGATTACTGCCCACTCTGAACTCATTAACATCGGGTGAAACTCCAGCCACTGAGGAGATCCCTGAATGAAATCTGTGTATAAATTCTTGCCCACTGTTAAATATCACCCTGTGTGAAACTACTTCTTTATGTTGCCATGTCTATCTCAGCTTCATATTTAAAAAGAACTTCAACTTGTCACTGAGGGACTGCATCTTTCTTAAATGGGTCATTACTACTCTCTAACTCTGAGATTCAACTCTATCGGCCTTGAACCTTCACCTACATTTTTCCAAACCACTGTTCTTTTGTGCCTCAATTGATTTATCTTTTCTGTGCCTTCCTGTGGATATTCAGGCCTGTTGCCTCAACTTGTCAATGAATGTTCAGTGTGGAAGTTCCTGTTGAGACTTCTCTTGAAAGATGAAACAAGTGGAATAATAATTGGGATACAATGTATTAAAGGGGAACTCCACTTTTGGTTATTACACCTGCCAATCCCCTTGATTCCATGGATACAGATGAGGTTTAAAAGTGATGTTGTGTTTTGTGCTCCATATCAGGGGTAACTTGAGCCCCTTAAGGTGAAAGCTCTAATCTATATGGGAAAGAATGCTCATCAAATCTGGCAGTGCCAATCATTTCAGGGTTTCTGACTGCAGGCCTGAAGTCCCCTGTAATAGAAGGTGGACTGAGCAGAGTAACAGAGGCTGCTCCAGGCAACTTCAACCAATGGTGGAGCTGCTTCAATCATGTGTCATTGAGGAGCAACTGAAACCCCTCAAACTGCTGCTTAACAGGGCAGGAAAATGACCAGAAATAGCTTTTGTCCAATGAGACCAGCTCTTCATTCCTTAACCTGATGTCTTTCAGATGGCTGGAGATTTCCTGGTCTACACCACCCACCTGAACCATACCCCAAATGCTTGTGGATCTGTCATTGTGAGAACTAATGGAGCAGTCATTCCCATTGAGTGCCACTATTTTAGGTAAGAATCTTTACTCTATTGCAAATGAGGTCTACAGCAGGTGCAGTTCTCTGAAGTTGTCCTGAAATTACACGCCTGTCCTTCCAGGAAGGGCAATGTGAGCAGTGACCCTATCAAGCCCACCTGGATCCCATTCAGCTCGACCAAGTCTGGAGAAGGGCTTCTGTCATTCTCACTGCGTCTTATGAACTGTATGTGATGGGTGGATGGGGAGTGCTTTTCTGTCGTCTCCCACTGGGAGTTACACCCACTGTCTCCAACTCTTGTACTTCAGATGACTGGCTTACAGAGCGCACCTCGACTGTCTGCTACCTGGGTGACCTCATTCACATTGAGGCCTCTGTTTCAATGACCAACCACATGCCCTTGAAGCTCTACATTGACAGCTGTGCAGCTACATTGAGCCCAGACAAGGATTCCACCCCAAGATACAACATCATTGACTACCATGGGTAAGGAGCTCTCTGCTTTCTCCAGCTGGTTATGTCTCAATAGGTTCACTTTATTCACTTTGTCCCTTTTTTAATCTTTTTTCAGTTGCCTCCTGGACAGCAAAGCTGAGGACTCCTTTTCAACCTTTGTGTTGCCAAGAGGTGAACGTGAGCTGGACAAACTCCAGTTTGACCTGGATGTGTTCCGCTTCTTTGGAGATGACCGTTCCTTGGTAAGAAGAAGCCAAACATTGGGGTTCCCCATGTTGGGAGGAGGTCACTAAATAACAACTTGTATTGAATGTGTCCCTCAGATTTTCATCACCTGTCACCTGAAAGTTGCTGCAGTGGATCGGAGAGATTCCATGAACAAAGCTTGTACTTTCCAGAATATGTAAGTTCCCTCTCACTCAAGGATGTGTTGTATTAAAGGATGATGGACAACCTGGTTGATAAACTGATTCTCTGGTTTAGCTGGACCCCATTGGAAGAATTAACCAATGACTTGTGCGCCTGTTGTCATCTGGGCAACTGCAGTGCCAGGAGGGAATTCTGACTTGATTCCAGAGGAAGGAGGGATCTTTTATCTGGACCTGGTCGGACATTGATCCTCTTGATTGTTGGAGGTCACCCTTTACCCTCTCTAACCGGAATGTTTGATATTGCAGGGAGTGATGCTGAATTGAAGTGGGAGGGTGAGGCCTCACTTGGACCCCTGGTCATTCTGAATCCTGAAGTGTCAGACCTGGCAACTGAGCCCCTTAATGAGGTTGAGCAAAGGATGCAGGAGAGGTCTCCAGGTGGTGAGTTGGCGGACTGCTAGTTTCCATTTTCCCTCAGTATTTGCTTCACTCACTAACCATTGGTTTCTTGTTCTGTTTTAGGTGTGGAGTCTGATGTGGTCCTGATCCTGATCCTGGCCCTGACTGTGACTGCTGTCTCTGATCTCTGCTTTTTTTTCTTTTTTTAGGCCCCCCTTTTATAATTAGTGGGGGTTTAGGGTGTGTTTGTGCAGAAAACCAAAAACCAGTGTCAAATTAAGATTTTATTATTTTTGTCCAGGATGCTCTCCAGCCCCTGCAGTGCCCATCGGCGGAGATGGTGTCGCCATATTCCATCGAGCTACACCCACCCCAAGTCTCAGGCCGACTAATAACAAAGGCCTTGCAAAAGAAAACCTCCTCTCCCCAATTCCCACTGTGTTTGGAGAGGGGCTCCTTTGCAGGATTTTGTAAACAAGAATATCCGTGATAGTGAGAGGGAGGGATGGTCGAATGGGAAGGAGGGAGTCTGCAGGGGTGGGCTGCTGCAGAAGTAGGTGGCAGAGGGGCGGGGTTGCACCTTAACAGGTGGATCTTCTGGTGGGCAGGGGGAGATGATGTCTTCCCCGAGACAGCTGGAGCTGCCCAGGCTCAGTCCTCCACAGATTGAAAAGTAACTTCACCCAGGCAGCTCCAGCTGTTCTGGGCCAGACACTGGGGGGAAACCCCCTGTTCTGTGCGATCTTCTTTCCTCCCCCTACCTTCAGTTGGTCACACTGCACCGCACCGACCTCCTCTTCCCCCCCTCTTGGATGGTATCGGTCAGCAGCAGCACACCCCTCACAGTGAATGGTGGTCGTCTTCTTCCTTCCCTCCCTGTTGGTTGTTTGTTCCTCTCCTTCTCCTTCTCCCAGATTCAGAGGTATGCAAGCAAGGGCTAGTACTTTTCACCCTGCTCTCCACCCAGAGCTCTCGCTCTGACCTCCACTCTGCTCCACTCCGCAGTATTAACTGGCAAGTTCAGTCAGGCTGATCCCTGGATGGATTGATGGTCTGTCTGAAAGACATCCAATCGTATCCCAACAGTGACTCCTTATTTTTTCTTTTAGAAATTTATGAAATGGGACATTGGAAGTGATTGAATGAAAGGAGCATCCTAAAGACATTGAGTTGTATCAAAAACAGTTTTTTACTTTTTTTCACCACTCCGCTCAGCTCAGGAGTGTGGGATGGAAGAGCAGCCGGGGGTTTATCAGTGACTTTTTTTGGATGAGTCTGAAAGACATCCAATCGCATCAGAGAAGTGACCTTTTTGCTCCCAGGTTTTTTTAGGACTTTATTTTTTCCATTCCCAACAGCGACTTGTTTTTTCTTTTTTTAGGGCCCCCCCCTTTATAAGAAGTTGGGGGGTTCAGGGTGTTTTATGTGCAAAAATCCCAAAGAGAAACCAAACCAAGTATCAAATTATATTATTATCCTCGTTCGAGGATGCACTCCAGCCCCTGCGGTGCCCACCGGTCGCGGAAAGCCTCGAGCGCACCGGCAGACACCGCGTGCTCCATCTCCAGGGCCACCCGGGTGCGGAGCATCCCGCGGAAGAGAGGCAGACAGGCCGAGCGACCGCCCCCACGGGCCGCGAGCAACCTGGACCTGTGGATGGCCACCTTGGACAGGCCCACGAGGACGTCCACCGACCTGCCCGCCCCCCTCACCGGGCGGCCAAAGATCAGGGCATGGGACTGAATTGTAGCCAGAACTTGGAGCAGCCCCTCCAAATCATCAAACAGGGGCTGCAGTCTCCCACACCCCGTGAACAAATGAAACACGGACTCATCCAGGCCGCAGAAATTGCAGGTGGACCGGGAGTCCGTAAAATGGTGTAAACGCCTGTTGCACGCGACTGCTCCGTGCAACACTCTCCACCCCAGATCCCCGATGTAACACGGGAGGATCCCTGAGTGGAGAGCCTCCCACTGGGGACCCTCGTCTCCGCCGGACGGCAGGATGGTACGCCAGGGCGTGTCCGGGGAAGAGACAAGGGCGAGGAAGGGGAGAGTGTGCAGGAGCAGCCCGGACAGGAAATCCCTCCGTGCGGAGTGAAGAGGCACGGAGGGAATTTCCAAGACGGCTCAAGTTGAGGCGCAGCCTCCTGAGCCAGACTCAGCAGAGCGTCCAGCCGGTCGGCATCCTCCGGGCTGACCTTTGGCAGGTCCTCCCACAAAACTCTGCGCGCTTCCTCACTGGACGGATCAGGAGAGAACAGAGCCTCGTAGTAGGATCGAGCACGGGCCCTGAATCCCTCCGGGTCCGAGACGAGGGACCCGTCGTCGGCCAGCAGCGTAAGGAGCTGTTTATGGGCCCCCCGCCGCTTTTCCAGCGAGGTCCAGTTGCAGGTCCCTCAGAGCGTCCTTCCTCTCCTCGTACACCTGCCGCAGGGCCGAATCCTCGGCGGCCTGACCGAGACGGGACTCCAGGCCAAGCACCTCCTGCTCCAACCGCCTGACCTCGGACTCCCGCCTCTTAGTCGACCCCGTCGCGTACTCTTGACAGAAGAGGTGGACGTGAGCCTTGCCCACGTCCCACCATAGCCTCCAGGAGAAGCCTCCCCGCTTCCCTCTCCAGTCGCTCCAGAACAGACGGAACGAGTCCCGGAACCGCGTGTCCTCCAGCAGCCGGTTGTTAAAGTGCCAGTACGTGGACTCCGACCGAGCCCGGAACAGAGCGAGCTCCATCCACACCAGGTGGTGGTCCGAGCACGACACCGGCCGGATGGAGGCCGACGGGACGCAGGAGGCGTACGCCCGCGAAACGTACAGGCGGTCGATTCTGGTGCTCCCTCCTCCGGCCCTCACAAAGGTGAACTGGCCGGAGTCGGGATGGAGATTCCGCCAGACGTCCACCAAGTCGAAGGACCCGACCAGGTCCCTCAACTTCTCCGTCGCCGTTCAGGCACGCGCGGGACCGGAGCGATCCCTCGCCTCGAGGGTACGGTTAAAATCCCCCCCGAGGATAATGCACTCGCCGGCGTCGACGGAGTTCAGGTAAGTGGACACTTCCTCAAAGAAGCTCACTTGCTCGGCTCCGGACCAGGGGGCGTACACGTTCACCAGGTGAAGCGGCACGTCCCCGTGGCGAAGGGCTACGTGGAGCAAGCGGCCCGGCACCGGCTCCTTGACCCCCAAGATCTCCGGCTGAAAAGTCGGGGCCAACAAGATGGCCACCCCGCTTGAAACGCTGGCGAGGTGACTCAAGTAGACCCCCCCTCCCCATTCCAGGATCCACGTGGCCTCGTCTCCCGGAACGGTATGGGTTTCCTGCAGAAAGCACACCGCATACTTCCCGTCCCGCAGGACCGAGAACTTGTCAAATCTACGGCGGGCGTCTCTGCCGCCGTTGATGTTGAGGCTGGCTATGGTTATCTCCATGACGAGAGCACAGCGCAACCTACTTAAACCTAACGCGCGGAGGGAGCGGGGCCGCGAGTCGACCGCCACTCCCTCAAGAGCCCGGTGAGGAGAAACCTGAGCCGGCGCAACCCGACCCTGCCGCCGCCCTCCTCCGCGGCCACGGACGCGACGGCGGCCCGGACCGAGCAGATTAATTGCGCCGGCTCCGACCAACGGTCGAGGGCCAGCCGGACGCCATCGCGACGATGGCTCCAAACGGACACAAAATCCCGGAGTTCCTCAACGGGGATGAGGGGAGACTCGGTGCCGGGCACGAGGGCGTCCACCACCTCACCAAATCCTCCCCAGTGCCCTCCACCGAGTCCCCGTCCTCCTCCGGGTCATCGTCGCTCGCGGCCGACCCACTCCCCGCACAGGGTGCGGAGAACGAGACGGCCGCGCCGGCCGGCCCCGCCTCTGTCACGATCCCACCCCCCGGATCGTCGGCAGAGGAGTCCCCCCCGGGCTCTACCGGGGGCTCCGGGTCAGAGGGCGGCACCGGGCGGGGACCCTCCCCATCCTCCGGGTGGTGAAAAACAGGCACCCGGATATAGGGGGAAACCGGGGAGAACGTGTACTCCAGTTCTCCCACCTCCCCCGGCTCCGTGCCCAGATACTGGGAGGAGGGGGTCCCCCCACCCACGTCGCCACCGACCGACCCGGCCCGTGAGATGTTTTTATTAAACCCCGCCACCAGGTCGAGCAGGTCCTGGGAGAGGTCGAGCCGGGGGCAGACGAATCCGGCCTCTTCGGCCTCGCCCGCCCCGGCACCCAGGACGCCCGACCCGGTGAACGGGGTACGTATGTCTATGGGCGGATCCGCGACCCCCCCTATCAGCAGGGTCTCTCCATCCCCCCCGGGTGGCACGGGCACGATCTCCCCCCGAGAGGCAGAAGACCCCCGCCGCTGTTTAGATGTAGCGGGTGGGGCCGCAGGATCCGCGAGTGGCGCCAACTCCCCATCCACGGGGGGCCGTCCCTTAGCAGGTTTCCCCCCCGCTTCCAGGGAGTGGCGCCTTTTCTTCTTGCCGGAGGGTCGAGGAGGGAGGGGGAGCCCCATGTCTGCTGGGGCCCCCACCTCCGCTCCCTCCTGACTACCCGCCAGCCCGGGCTCTGTCGCGACCGCGAGATGTTGATCAGCCGCGGTCACGACCACGGCCTTGGGCTGGCTAGACCCGTTAACGTCCCGGGGACCAGCCTCCTGGTGCCTCGTCTTATTCAGCGCTTTTCGCGGCCGAGGGTGCCCTCCTTCCCACCCCCCCCGGCGGAGGCCTCGTCGGCAACCTCCGCCCGCGCAGTTGACTCTCCCGACGCGGGGGCGGGGTTAGGGGGAGGAGCGGTGGCGGCGCCAGCCTTGGCCGCCGTAGCTTGTTAGGCGGCCTGGGAGGCGGGGCAGTTCTTCTTTAGGTGCCCCACCTCCTTACAGGCATGGCACCGCCCACCCTCCGCCGTCCAGAAGACACGGTGGGCTGTCCCGTCATGGAGGGCGTTAAAGCCCCCCTCCGTCACCTCCTCCCGTGCCAGTGTAATAAAGGCTTGGCGACGGAAGGAGTAAACATGCCGGAGGCTGTTATCCTTGAGGCCGAGCGTCAGCGGCGTTATCCCCGACCTCACCTCCCCCAGTTGACGCAGGTGGGGGAGGAGGAGCTCATCCGGAAGGAAGGGCGGGACGTTGGAGATGACAACCCGCTGCGCGGTGGCCTCCAGCGGGTCCACCGGCAGGAAAGTCCCGCCCACCGTGAGCCCCTTGCTCAGGGCCAGGGACACCGCCCGCTCGGACCTCAAAAAGACAACAGCCTTCCCGTAGACCTTGGAGGCCGCAACGATGGCCGAGGGGCCGACAACCTCGGCCATGGCCTTCACGCAGGCCTCAATGGTCATGTTGGGGTGGGCGTAGGCCTTGACCCCATTCTTCCTCGTCAAGAGGCGAAACGGCACCGGCCCAGCAGGAGCGGCAGAAACAGCAGGAGCGGCCGCCGCGGCAACTCCCGCATACGTCCTGCTGGGTCCCGGCACCGGCGAAGATGGTGACGCCATAGTCTCAGGCCGATGGATGGAGACGGCCTTAATGGACGTCGGGATAACCGCCTCTCCCACGTCTGCCAATATTAATTTGGGAGAGGGGCTCCTTTGTCCGATGTTTATGTCTTAAAAGGTATAGCTCGCAAGAGCAGGAGAGCAAGTGAGGGAGGGATGGCGCCCAAAGAAAGGAGGGAGTCCGCAGGGGTGGGCTGCCGCTGAAGTGGGTCGAAGAGGGGCGGGGCTGCACCTTCTTCCTTCTGGTGGGCAGTGGGGAGGAGATGTCTTCCCCTAGACAGCCGAAGCTGCCTCGGCTCAGTCCTCCAAGGATGGAAACAAAAGAAAAGTAACTTCACCCAGGCAGCTCCAGCTGTCCTGGGCCAGACACTTGGGGGGGACCCCTGTCCTCTGAAGTCTTCTTCCTCCCCCTACCTTCAGCCGACACACCTCACTGCACCGACCACCTCTTCCTCCCACTGGTTGGTGCTCTTTTTCTCCTTCTCCCTCCCTCCTTGTTGATGGTGGTTTCTCCTTCTTTCTCCTTCTCCCCAAGGGACCCAGGCAAGGGCCTGCTCTCTCTGCTCTCTCTGCTCTCCACTCCACTCAGTGGCAGTCCAGCCACAAACACCTCCAAGGCCTTGCTGGTCTGTATTGCAAAGCTCTGATTGGCTCTGGATATCAATCTCTCCCCCAGAGCCCTGTCCTTTGTTAATTGGTGCCTGGATTTTTTTTTTTCTCTAATTAGGCCCCCCTTTTATAAGAAGGGGGGTGTGGGGTGTGCTTAACAACTAAAAACCAAACAAACCAAAACCAAGAGTTCAAATCAAAATTTTATTATCCTCGTTCAGGATGCACTCCAGCCCCTGCGGTGCCCACCGGTCGCGGAAAGCCTCAAGCGTACCGGCAGACACCGCGTGCTCCATCTCCAGGGCCACCCGGGCGCGGAGCAACCCGCGAAAGAGAGGCAGACAAGCCGAGCGCCCGCCCCCACGGACCGCGAGCATCCTGGACCTGTGGATAGCCACCTTGGACAGGCCCAGGAGCAGGCCCACGAGGACGTCCACCGACCTGCCCGCCCCCCTCCTCACCGGGCGGCCAAAGATCAGGAGCGTGGGACTGAAGTGCAGCCAGAACTTGAGGAGCAGCCCCTCCAAATAATGGAACAGGGGCTGCAGTCTCGCACACCCAGTGTACAAATGAAAAACGGACTCCTCCAGGCTGCAGAAAATGCAAGCGGCCTGGGTGTCCGTAAAATGGCGTAAACGCCTGTTGCACGGGACTGCTCCGTGCAACACCCTCCACCCCAGATCCCCAAAGTAACACGGGAGGACCCCCGTATGGAAAGCCTCCCACTGGGGACCCCCGTCTCCGCCGGACGGCAGGATGGTACGCCAGGGCGTGTCCGGGCGAGAGACGAGGGCGAGGAAGTGGATGGTGTGCAGGAGCAGCCCGTACAGGAAATCCCTCCGCGCGGTGTGAAACGGCACGGAGGGAATTTCCGAGAGACGGCTCAAGTTGTGAGGCGCGGCCCTCCGAGGGAGGTTCCGGGGTTTGGCGCCGAGGAGGAATTCCGTCCGAACGGGGGTCAGGTCGGACGGGATGGCTCCGCACGCCTGAGCCGCCTCCACACCCCGAGTGGAGTCAGGGCCGAGCGCCGATTTCAACGCCTGGATGGCGGCGGCCGCGTCCCCGGCACGCCACGAGGACATGCGAGCGGCGAGCGCCCACGGCTCGAGCCAACCCGACCCTCCGCCATCCAGGACGTCCCTGACTCTGGTTACCCGACCGGCCACAGCCCTCCGCTCCGTCAGCCACGAGCGGCTGAAGCCGACATCGCGGAGGAACGGATTCCCGAGCAGCGGCTCCTGCAGGACGGCCGCTACCCCTGACGGGCGAGAGCTCCGGCTGGAGGCGACCATGGTCCAGACCCTGAGCAGATCCTGGTAAAAGACAGGCAGCTCCCGCAAAGACGTGCGGCCGCCCAGCAGCGAGACGAACAGGAGCTGCGTGTCGTAGTTCAGGCCGTGCAGCTGGCGGAAAAAATACGTCGCCAGCGCACGCCATCTAAGAGGACGCTCCGCGTACAGGTATCGCTGCAGCATCCGAAGGCGGAAAGTTGCCACCTGGGTGCGGACGCACACCAGCCCCTGACCGCCCTCCCTAAGCGGGAGACTCAGGACCGCGGCAGCGACCCAGTGCATCCCTTTGGCCCAGAAGAAGTCGACGAACTTCCTCTGAATCTTGGCGACAAAATCAGGGGGGGGGGTCAAAGGAACCAACCGGTACCACAACATGGCGGCCACCAGCTGGTTTATGACCAGCACTCGACCCCTGTAGGATAACACTCGGAGCAGTCCTGTCCAGCGCGCCAGGCGAGCGGTGACTTTGGCCTCCAGCTCTACCCAGTTCGCCGGCCAGGCTTCCTCGGCAGGGCCGAGGTAGACTCCCAGGTACCGGAGGTGCGTGGTACTCCAGGCGAAAGCCCTGAGCTCCTCCGGCATGGAGTCCACCCGCCACTGACCCACCAGGAGTCCGGAACATTTCTCCCAGTTGATTCTTGCGGAGGACGCGGCAGAGTAGACCTCTTGGCACTCGCGCATTCTCCGCAAGTCAAGGGGATCGGTGACCATGAGGAGCACGTCGTCGGCGTAAGCCGAAAGGACGACCTCCACGCCCGGCTCGAGCAGAGCCAGTCCCGACAGCCTCTTTCGCAAGAGGTGCAGGAAAGGCTCTACGCAGATGGTATATAATTGGCCGGACATGGGGCACCCCTGACGCACTCCTCTCCCGAAGCGAAGGGGCGCCGTCAAGGATCCGTTAACCTTAATCAGACACTCCGCGGCGGCGTACAGAAGTCGGATCCGGGCGACGAAATGCGACCCGAATCCGAAAGCGCGCAGAGTCCCGAATAGATACTCGTGATCCACCCTGTCGAACGCCTTCTCCTGATCCAAGGAAAGGAAGGCGACCGACAAACCAGCCCTCTGGGAGTGGTGGATCAGGTCCCAGACCAGGTGGATGTTATCGTGGATCGTCCGGCCCGGGACCGTGTAGGACTGGTCGGGGTGGATCATGTGGTCCAGCACGGTGCCGAGGCGAGCAGACATCGCCCTGGCGAAGACCTTATAATCCGTGCTGAGGAGGGAGACCGGGCGCCAGTTTTTAAGGTTGCGGAGATCCCCCTTCTTAGGCAGCAGGACCACGACCGCCCTGCGCCACGAAAGGGGCATCTCCCCGGTCGCCAGACATTCCCCCAGGACCCGCGCGTAGTCGCCCCCCAGGACGTCCCAGAAGGCCCTGAGGAACTCCACGGTCAGCCCGTCCAGCCCCGGGGACTTGCCCCTGGAGAGCTGGTGGAGGGCGCCGGTCAGCTCCGCCAAACTGAGAGGAGCGTCCAGACGCTCGGCGTCCTCCGGGCCGACCTTCGGCAAGTCCTCCCACAAAACTCTGCGCGCCTCCTCGCTGGACGGATCCGGAGAGAACAGAGCCTCGTAGAAAGATCGAGCCCGGGCCCTGACTCCCTCCGGGTCCGAGACGAGGGACCCGTCGTCGGCCAGCAGCGTAAGGAGCTGCTTACTAGCCCCCCGCCGCTTTTCCAGCGAGTAGAAGAAGGGAGAGCCGCGGTCCAGGTCCCGCAGGAGCTGGAGCCGCGACCTCACGTACGCTCCTCGGGACCCGACCAGTTGCAGGTCCCTCAGAGCGTCCTTCCTCTCCTCGTACACCTGCCGCAGGGCCGGATCCTCGGCGGCCTGACCGAGACGGGACTCCAGGCCAAGCACCTCCTGCTCCAACCGCCTGACCTCGGACTCCCGCCTCTTAGTCGACCCCCTCGCGTACTCTTGACAGAAGAGGCGGACGTGAGCCTTGCCCACGTCCCACCATAGCCTCAAGGAGGAGAAGCCTCCCCGCTTCCCTCTCCAGTCGCTCCAGAACAGACGGAACGAGTCCCGGAACCGCGCGTCCTCCAGCAGCCGGTTGTTAAAGTGCCAGTACGCGGACCCCGACCGGGCGCGGAGCAGAGCGAGCTCCATCCACACCAGGTGGTGGTCCGAGCACGACACCGGCCGGATGGAGGCCGACGGGACGCAGGAGGCGTCCGCCCGCGAAACGTACAGGCGGTCGATTCTGGTGCTCCCCCCTCCGGCCCTCACAAAGGTGAACTGGCCGGAGTCGGGATGGAGATTCCGCCAGACGTCCACCAAGTCGAAGGACCCGACCAGGTCCCTCAACTTCTCCGTCGCCGTTCGGGCACGCGCGGGACCGGAGCGGTCCCTCGCCTCGAGGGTACGGTTAAAATCCCCCCCGAGGATAATGCACTCGCCGGCGTCGACGGAGTTTAGGTAAGTAGACTCTTCTTCAAAGAAGCTCACTTGCTCGCCCTCGGACCAGGGGGCGTACACGTTCACCAGGTGAAGCGGCACGTCCCCGTGGCGAAGGGCTACGTGGAGCAAGCGGCCCGGCACCGGCTCCTTGACCCCCAAGATCTCCGGCTGAAAAGTCGGGGCCAACAAGATGGCCACCCCGCTCGAAACGCTGGCGAGGTGACTCAAGTAGACCCCCCCTCCCCATTCCAGGATCCACGTGGCCTCGTCTCCCGGAACGGTGTGGGTTTCCTGCAGAAAGCACACCGCATACTTCCCGTCCCGCAGGACCGAGAACTTGTCAAATCTACGGCGGGCGTCTCTGCCGCCGTTGATGTTGAGGCTGGCGATGGTTATCTCCATGGCAAGAGCACAGCGCAACCTACTTAAACCTAACGCGCGGAGGGAGCGGGGCCGCTAGTCGACCGCCACTCCCTCAAGAGCCCGGTGAGGAGGGATCTGAGCCGACGCAGCCCGACCCTGCCGCCGTCCCCTTCCGCGGCCACGGACGCGACGGCGGCCCGGACCGAGCGGATCAGATGCGCCGGCTCCGACCAACGGTCGAGGGCCAGCCGGACGCCATCGCGACGACGGCTCCAAACGGACACAAAATCCCGGAGTTCCTCAACGGGGATGAGGAGAGACTCGGTGTCGGGCACGAGGGCGTCCACCACCTCACTGGCGGCGAACTCCAAATCCTCCCCAGTGCCCACCACCGAGTCCCCGTCCTCCTCCGGATCATCGTCGCCCGCGGCCGACCCGCTCCCCGCACAAAGCGCGGAGAACGAGACGGCCGCGCCGGCCGGCCCCGCCTCTGTCACGATCCCACCCCCCGGATCGTCGGCAGAGGAGTCCCCCCCGGGCTCTACCGGGGGCTCCGGGTCAGAGGGCGGCGCCGGGCGGGGACCCTCCCCATCCTCCGGGCGGTGAAAAACAGGCACCCGGATATAAGGGGAACCCGGGGAAACCGGGGAGAACGTGTACTCCAGTTCTCCCACCTCCCCCGGCTCCGTGCCCAGATACTGGGAGGAGGGGGTCCCCCCACCCACGTCGCCACCGACCGACCCAGCCCGTGAGATGTTTTTATTAAACCCCGCCACCAGGTCGAGGAGGTCCTGGGAGAGGTCGAGCCGAGGGCAGACGAATCCGGCCTCGCCCGCCCCGGCACCCAGGACGCCCGACCCGGTGAACGGGGTACGTATATCTATGGGCGGATCCGCGACCCCCCCTATCAGCAGGGTCTCTCCATCCCCCCCGGGCGGCACGGGCACGATCTCCTCCCCCCGAGAGGCAGAAGACCCCCGCCGCTGTTTAGATGTAGCGGGTGGGGCCGCAGGATCCACCAGTGGCGCCAACTCCCCATCCACGGGGGGGCCGTCCCTTAGCAGGTTTCCCCCCCGCTTCCAGGGAGTGGCGCCTTTTCTCCTCTTCCTCCCTCTGTGTTGACGGCCGAACCCGCAGCAGGTGATGGTGTTCTCCTTCTCCCTCCTTCCCTGTTGATGGTTCCTCTCGTCTCCTTCTCCTCTGGCTGACTGTGCTCTGCTCTGCTCTGCTCTGCTCTCAGCAAGTTGTTCGTGTCACAGAGATAAACCTCTCACTACAAAATCCCCCATGATACCAAACAACTCAACTATCACTTTCCCCACCAACCAGCACCTTTTATACACAACCTGCAGTCAACTGACTCCAATTGTCCCAGATGAGGCTAAACGAGAAAACTAGACGAAACTGGAGTGCATCCTGGACCGAAATAATAAAATTATTATTTGACACTTATTTTGGGTTTTTTGATTTACTGCACATGAACACACCCTGAACCCCCCCCCCCCCCCCACTACTTATAAAAGGGGGGCCTAAAAACACACAAGGAAAAAGGGGGAAAAAAAGCCTCATTCTGACTGAACTTCCAGTCGACAAAAAAAACCACCCAAACCCCCCCTTCTTATGAAAGAGGGCTGAAAACACAAGGGAAAAAATTATTATGACACATATTCTGGGTTTATTGTTTACTGCACATGAACACACTCGAAGAATAAAAAAACAACACAAGGCCTCCGCCGGGGGGGAAGGAGGGCACCCTCGCAGAAAAAAGGCGGGGAGGAAAATCAAACATCTGGAGGCTGGTCCCCGGGATGCTGAACAATCGAGTGAGCCCGAGGCTGCGATCGTGACCGCGGCCGATCTACATCTCGTGGTCGCGACGGAGGCCGGGCAGATCGTTGGTCAGGAGGGAGCGGAGGAGGGGGCCCCAGCAGACCCTCCCTCCGCGATCCTCCGGAAAGAAAAAAAGGCGCCACTCCCTGGAAGCGGAGGGGAACCCTGCAAAGGGACGGCCCCCCGTGGAAGGGGAGTTGGTGCCTGACGCGGATCCTGGGGCCCCACCCTCCATTTCACACCATCGGCGGGAGTCGACCACCACTCGGGGGGAGGAGACCGAGCCCGTGCCTCCCGGGGGGGATGGGGAGACCCTGCCGATGAGGGGGGTCGCGGATCCGGGCACGGAGGAGAGTATACAGTTCACCGGGTCGGGCGTCCTGGGTGCCGGGGTGGGCGAGGCCGATGAGGCTGAATTCGCCCGCTCGCGGCTCGACATCTCCCAGGACCTGCTCAACCTGGTGGCGGTGTGGGCGGGGGGAGCCCCTTCTCCCGGTCTCTGGGCACGGTGCCGGGTGAGTTGGGGAGCTGGAGTTCACTTACTCCCCGGTTTCCCCGACCGGTGGGCACTGCAGGGGCTGGAGTGCATTCTGGACAAAAATAATAAAATCTTAATTTGACACTGGTTTTTGGTTTTCTTTGGGTGTTTTTGCACATAAACAAACCCGAAACCCCCCCCCCCCCTTCTTATAAAAGGGGGGCCTAAAAACACACAAAAAAGAAGATAAATAGAAAAAGAAAAAAAAAGAGTCGCTGTTTTGAAACGATTGGATGTCTTTCAGGGCCCCATTTGCTCACTTAACAGCCTTCTCAACTTGTCCTGCCACCTTCAAAGATTTGTGTAACTACACCCCCAGGTCTCTCTATTCATCCACTCCATTTAAAATTGTTCCATTTAGTTTATATTGTCTCTCCTCAATCTTCCTACCAAAATGTATCACTTCACAATTCTCTGCAGTAAATTTCTTCTGCCATGTTTCTGCCCATTTCACCAGTCTGTCTCTATCCTCCTGAAGTCTGTTACTGTCCTCCACATTGTTTATTACATTTCTGAGTTTCGTGTCATCTGCAAACTTTGAAATTATACCCTGTACTCCCAAGTCCCGGTCATTAATATATATCAAAAAGAGCAGTGCTCCCAATACCGAGCCCTGGGGGACACCACTGTATACTTGCCTCCAGTCTGAAAAACAACCGTTCACCACAACTCTCTTTTCTGCTCCTGAGCCAATTTTATATCCACGCTGCCATTGTCCGTTTAATCCCATGGGCTTCAATTTTTAAAACAAGTCTATTATGTGATACTTTATCCTCCCTCAATCTCTCCCTGCATAGAAACTCCCCGACACATATTCATGGCCACCCCCTGGACCTTGCCATCGCACGTGGCCTCTCTACTCCCGATCATGTCAATCATGGATAAGGCCATCTCTGATCACTTCCTTGTATCCCTCTCCACCCACATGGAATCATAGAATCATAGAAAGGTTACAGCACGGAAGGAGGCCATTCGGCCCATCGAGTCCATGCCAGCTCCATGCAAGATCAATCCATGCAGTCCCACTCCCCCATTGCACATCACAGAATGAACTCAGGAATCCCACGCCACTTTCTATGAGCGGTAACAGGCTGCGGTTATGGTGCAGACCGGGACCCAGGGCTGAGGCTGTGGTCATCAGTTACTCTGGGAGTGGCACAGTCTGGTTCATGACTAGCCGGGGGTGAGAGTAACACCAGGGAGTCAGGCTGGTGTTTAGAAGGGTGTGGGTTCCAGCTCCAGTTCCAGGACTGGGACACATGATCCAGGCTGACTGTGTCGTGCTGAGAGGGAGCTGCATCGTGAGAGGTGCTGTCCTTTGAATGAGGTGTTTAATGGGGGTCCCTTCTTTCTGCTCCGAAGTGTAAAAGATCCCGTGACAATTTGTGAAGAGCCCGTGTCTCGTTCCTTGTCTCATTGAGACTCTCAGTTAATTGGTCTGACTCGCTGAGTGTTTCCAGAATATTCTGTGAGTGTTTCACTGAGACTCGGGTTTTACAGTAAATGATAAAAGGATTGTAGTCAAACACTTGGCCATGAGCTGCTGAGTGACCTGTCGGGACATTGTTGCTTGCTTCCCTTTCGCTTGCAGGGTTGGGGTTTCGGTGCACTGTCCCTTTAAGAGCTGTGGTTTACCTCATTTCTCAGTGTGATTGTGGGACTGACACAGAAGCGAGGGAGGAAGCAGCAGCCACATCCCGGACTGCAGGCAAATTGCGAGGCTGGGACTGAAAGGCTGGTATTCCCACACCGGGAGTCGAACCCAGGCCGCCTGGGTGAAAATCAGGAATCCTCACCGCCAGACCACATGGGAACTGAAGGAAGGACCAGCAGGAAGGGCTCTGAGGCGACACCCAGAAGGTTGCAGGGCGATTTCATGGACGTGTTCACAATTATGAAAGATTTCGATTGAGTAAATTAGGAGAAACTGTTTCCAGTGATGGAAGGGTTAATAATCAGAGGACACAGATTTAAGATAAATGGGCAAAAAAGCCACGGGCGGGGGAATGAGGAGAGATTTCTTTGCACAGCGAGTTGTTGTGATTGGGAATGCACTGCCTGAAAGGGAGGTGGAAGCAGGTTCAATAGTAACTTTCAAAAGGGTATTGAATAAATACTTGACGTTTAAAAAATTCACAGGGCTGTGGGGAAAGAGCCGGGGAATGGGACTAACCCACCTCCTTCCGTGTTCATCCCTGGAAAAAATTCTCCCCCCAAGTTACTTACAACGGCACTTTCAAATTCCCAACTGTCCAGTCTTTGGCCCTCCATTCACCACGACATTTCTGCAGCTACTGATTTGCTCAATCACACTCTCACCTCCACCTTTGACGCCCTTGTACCCATTAAAACAATCACTCCCCCTCACCCTGGTCGTTCCCCCTGGGTCTGCCCTCATTTCCTCTCCCCTAAGTCCAAGGGACACAGCTTTGAACATTTATGCTGGACAACTGGTTAACCATTCATCGCCAGATCTGGCTGGACCACATAAAGCACTATCGGGTCCTGTCTCCTCTGACAAAACTGCTCACTATTCTAGGATCATCCTGGAATGTAAAGATAACCCCCGGCTTCTCTTCTCCACTACAAACCGTCTTCTTAAACCCCACTCCCCTCACTCCTCCACCCTCACCTCCAACAAAAAGTGCGAGGAGCTCATGGACTTCTTTGTCACTAAGATTGAGACCATCCATTCAGCTGCCTCTGCCGCTCCCCTCCTTTCCCAAGCCCACCAAGTTTCTCTCCTATCTCCCCTCTCTGAGCTCTCTTGACAATGAGACCAACATCCTGCTCCCTCGGCCCAATTCCCACCAAACTGCTGACCACACAACCTCCCTTCCTGGCCCCCTGTTAGCTGACATTGTTAACGGTCCCCTCTCCTCAGGTACTGTCCCCCTCCCCATCAAATCTGCTCTCATCGCCCTCCTTCATAAAAGACCCACCCTTGACCCCTGTATCCTTGCAAACTACCACCCCATCTCCAACCTCCCTTTCCTCTCCAAAGTGTTGCCGCCTCCCAAATCCATGTCCATCTTTCCCACAACACCATGTTTGAATCCCTCCAATCAGGTTTCCACTCCTGCCACAGTACTGAAACGGCCCTTGTCAAAGTCACAAATGACATCGTCTGTGACTGTGTGGACGGAGATTTAATCTTGATCGAACCCTTGATGCACCTGTCCCCCGGAGTGTTTGATGGCACAGTGTAGAGGGAGCTTTACTCTGCCATGTACTGTACAGTATCAGTCTGTGATGGAGCAGAGCCCTGCTCTTTAATAGAAATCATTCTTTCGAAGAGCCACTGAGCCACTAAAGCAGCCTCCAAGATCCAAAGTCTGATTTCCATCCCACAGTTGCAGCAGTTTGCGAGGGCTGGGCCACGTTAACAGCAGCTCTCTGTTCCTGGTCTGGAGCTGAGGTGTTGTGTATTGTCCCTGACACAGGGACCAGACGGTGAGCTGCTGGCTCCTATTGTTCTGGGATCATTCCCTGCTGCTCTGTTCTCACCTCTTCACTGGGTCTCAGATTATTACCAGCCATCTTCCTGATCAATAAACAATCGGCAGTCTGACCGCGGAGATTTGAAATGTGTGAAACATTTCATGTGTCTCATCCCTCTCCCTGGACACAAATAAATAGGCCGTCATGAAATGGTCACAGTCCATTTCTTGAGCCTTCTCCTTCTTAGAAGAATCTTCCAAACTCCTTGCTAAAGTGACCTTTGATCTTAATGTCGTTTTGCAGTATGTTCTAGATTGTTCCAGGTCAGCATTGTAATAATTCGGGGTAGTTGAAAAGTGGGATCATTATATTAAATCGAGATATTTATCACAGCCCCGCCCCCCAAACATTCAAACCACCGTTCAGGAGGAGAACCCCTCTGCTCACTGACCTACATTGGCTCCCAGTCCACCAACATCTCAAATTTTAAATTCTCATCCTCGTCTTCAAATCCCTCCATGACCTCGCCCCTCCCTATCCCTGTAACCTCCTCCACCCCTACAACCCTCCGAGATCTCTGAGCTCCTCCAATTCAGGCCTTTTGCGCATCCACGATTTTCATCGCTCCACCATTGGCGGCCGTGCCTTCAACCGACTGGGCCCAAAGCTCTGGATTTCCCTCCCTTAACCTCCCCGCCTCTCCAACTCTCTCTCCTCCCTTAAGACACTTAAAACCTACCTCACCTGTCCCAATATCTCCTTATGTGGCTCCGTGTCACATTTTGTTTGATAATCGCTCCTGTGAAGCGCCTTGGGACGTTTTACTCCGTTAAAGGCGCGATATAAATGCAAGTTGTTGTTGTTGGGGTGGAGAAAGGGTTTTCTTTCTTTTTATGACTCTTTTCTATCTCTCCATTTCTTTCCTTTCTCGGACTCTGTTTTCCGGGTCTGTTTTCTGACACACATTACAATCTGTGTCACTCGGTGTCTAACAATGTGAGGCAATGTGTTTTATTCCCGCTGTGTTATCTCTCTGGCGGTTTGCTGATAAATGTTTAACTCGCGGCCTGTTCCCGTTAATGGTCACAAGCAGTAACAAACAGACAGAGCGTGTCTGACCGCCCTGAGATGTGGAAAAGGCATCAGTTTAGGACAAATGCATCAAATCAAATGTTCATCGGGCACCGAGAGAGACAAAAACCAGAGAGAAAGGCAGAAGGAAATAGAGAAATAAAAGCTAAATACAGACATCCTTGATGTCTCTCTATTCCATCCCCAATCGTTCAGTGTCGGGTAAAAATGTCAGTGTAAATAAATGTTCGAGAATCGGCCCAAAAACGAAGAAACAAAATAACCCAAAACTGCCAAGACCCGGGATCGAACCAGGGATCCTTAAAATCTTCAGTTTAATGGTTTACCAACTGAGCTATTTCTGAACCCACAGTAAACTGATGTTTTGGGTCATCCTCTTGTAATAAAATATAACCCCGGGTGGAATTGCCCCTCCCGCTCATTCCTCACTTCGGGAGAATGAGACCGACCATCAAGGAGAGATTTTCTGATCCTGTCGTTGAATCTCATTTGTATTAAACATTCCTTGAACTCTCTGCCGGGGGGATTCAGAGCTGGGGTTCGCCATGAACCAGCTTCCCCTCAATTCCCAGCTTTATCAGTGAATCGAACAACAAACGCTCGACAGAGCTCAGGTTATATTAATAATAAAAACAGAAAATGCTGGAAACACTCAGCAGGTCAGGCAGCATCTGTGGAGAGAGAAACATCCTTTCAGGCCGATGACCTTTCATCAGAGCTCTCTCTTTCAACAGGCCAATCCGCTATCACCCACTTTGTGCTACGGCCCAAGACCATTTTGATTCCCGTTGAATTGAACGGCAGGGAATTTCCCGCGGTTTGTTTTAACAGTGGGCGGTCCGCCCACCAAATGACCTCCAGGCGGTGAAGACATATGTCGACACCTCCTCGTCAACGGGGCAGATTTGGAACTGGTGCTCGGGCATGAAACTGCCGTTGGCTCTGTGGGACTGGATGGACCCAGACCGACTGGAAGTGGACGGGGATATGTTTCTGGCAGACAGCATGTCAGAGTCCACGAGGAAAGGCATCATCACCCTCATCTCCAAGTGAAGCTTTGTTACACCGCCTCTCAGGCAAGTATATCCTTGCTTAGATAAGGAGAGCAAAACTGTACACAGTATCCAGGTGTGGTCTCACCAAAGCCCCGTACAATTGCAACAAGACTTCCTTACTCTTGTATTCCAACCCCTTGCAATAAAGGCCAAAATTCCATTTGCCTTCCGAAATGCTTGCTGTACCAACATGTTAACTTTCTGTGTTTCTTGTACCAGGACACCCAAGTCTCTGAACACGAATGTTTAATAGTTGCTCACCATTTAAAAATATTCTGTTTTTCTATTATTCCGACCAAAGTGAATAACCTCACATTTCCCCACATTATACTCCATCTTCCACCTTCTTGTCCACTCACGTAACCTGTCTATATCCCTTTGCAGACACTTTGTGTCCTCCTCACAGCTTACTTTCCCACGTGGCTTTGTATGGTCAGATATCTTGGATACTTTACACTGATGTACATTGTAAATAGCTGAGGCCCAGGAAAGGCCGGTATCGCTCGCTGATAAGTCAAGGGTAAAATCCCTGCGAGGACATTGGTCCCAGCCCCGATGAGGTGCAACCCGTCCATCTTGTACAGGTCTTTACTATTAATCAAAGTGCACAATGACGCCCCGGTAAAGCGAGAATCTCCCCACAGATACTACCTGACCTGCTGAGTGTTGCCAGCAGCTTCTGGGTTTATTTTTGAGCTTTCACTGGAGCAGTTTTCCTGACAACCTGCAACTTGCCTCAAGGGCGCAGCTTCAAGCACAACTTTCTTGTGCTCTTCTCACACACAAGATCGCACTTTACTTTCCGACACACGCGCTTTAAAATCTGCCGTTTCCACACTCAGCGTCCTGCGCCACGAGAATTTGAAAGACCTTTCGCTCATGGCCTGTAATCGCTCCTTTTTCCCCACAGGCGCTCTTTACATTTATCCTCGACTCGATTCAATCACAGGTTTCAACAGAACTATTAAGATCAAGGCGGAACACTTCCGATCTTACTGCACCGCCCCAACTTGCCAAATGTGAACCTTTCAACCGCCATTCACAGCTCTGTCGCGCTGCCCGTCGCTCACGCAACTCAACTGTTTAGAGAAAAGAGCCAACAAGCATCAAAACAAAAACCAGTTCTTCAGTTACCATCCCCTGGATCACAAGATTCTCCAAGTAAATTTCGTGAACATTCGGGCGGCTGTCTTTCCAGAGACCAGCCCTGCTTTCGTCGTGTTTGTCTGTCGAGCGGTCACGCAGATCGAAATGTATCGACTGGTTTCAAGGCACAAATGAACATTGGTGTGAATGGGACATGTGCCCAATAGAAACAGCGGTCGGAGCAGAACAAACTGAAAGGCGTGAGATCGTGAAAGTGAATGTTAGAGTCGGCAATGGAGCAGGAAAGTGTCCATGAAATGGGAGGAGGAAAGTAAAGGCGGCCCATTGACTGTGGAAGGAAGAAAAAGCTGGGAGAAGAGGCGGGTTTGAACTGTGGAACATCAAGTACAGGCATGTGAGAGTGCTGGGATTTGATGGAATTAAAAGGTTTCACCAAAATAATATTATTTCTTGTTCTAAAGATTGATTTCTTGGTGCATTCTCTTAGCATATGTGGCAAAGGAGAAAAATCGGTAAATGACACTCTGTGGAGACTCGGATTCGAACGGAGGTGACTGCGACCACAACGCAGAGTATTAACCACAAAACGTTCACGACGAGGGACATCAGGTGTGGCAGTTGTGCCCGAACAACAGCAATGGCGCTGCTTCGAAAAGAATGATTCTGAGCGATGAGGCCAAAGCAACCAGCACCTCAAATTGGAGTAGCGGTGGGATTTGAACCCACGGCCCCACAGAAACTGGGACCTCAATCCAGCGCCTTCGACCGCTCAGCCACACTACCATGTCACCTCTGCTGTTCTCAGAATCTGGGAACTGGTGATTGAAAAGCGGCTTTCTTACACTGACCTTTCAGTCCAATACTTTTGCCTTGAAAGAATAAAATAAAAAGGCTTTCTTTGCACTATTCATGCGACAAGGTGGCCGAGTGGTTACGGGCACGGACTGCTGATCTATTGAGCTTTGCCAGCATTGTTTTGTATCCCACCCGCGCCATTATTGTATTATTTTAATCGTTCATGGGATGTGGGCGTCGTTGGCAAGGCCAACATTTATTGCCCATCCCTAATTGCCCTTGAGAAGGTGGTGGTGAGCGGCCTTCTTGAACCCTTGCAGTCCGTGTGGTGAAGGTTTTCCCAATGTGCTGTTAGGTAGGGAGTTCCAGGATTTTGACTGAGCAACGCTGAAGGAAGGGTGATTTTTTTCCAAGTCGGGATGGTGTGTGAATTGGAGGGGAACGTGCAGATGGTGTTGTTCCCATGTGCCTGCTGCCCTTGTCCTTCTAGATGTTAGAGGTTGCGGGTTTGGGAGGTGCTGTCGAAGAAGCCTTGGCGAGTTGCTGCAGTGCATCCTGTGGATGGTACACACTGCAGCCACGGTGCGCCGGTGGTGAAGGGAGTGAATGTTTCGGGTGGTGGATGGGATGCCAATCAAGTGGGCTACTTTGTCCTGGATGGTGTCGAGATTCTTGAATGTTGTTGGAGCTGCACTCATCCAGGCAAGTGGAGAGTATTCCATCACACTCCTTACTTGTGCCTCGCAGATGGTGGAAAGGCTTTGGGGAGTCCAGAGGTGGGTCACTCACCACAGAATACCCAGATTCTGGCCTACTCTTGTAGCCACAGTATTTATATGGCTGGTCCAGTTAAGTTTCTGGTCAATGGTGACCCCCAGGATGTTGATGGTGGGGGATTCGGCGATGGTAATGCCATTGAATGTCAAGGGGAGGTGGTTAGACTCTCTCTTGTTGGAGATTGTCATTGCCTGGCAATTGTCTGGCGTGAATGTTACTTGCCACTTATCAGCCCAAGCCTGGATGTTGTCCAGGTCTTGCTGCATGTGGGCACTGACTGCATCTTATCTGTGGGGTTGCGAGTGGAACTGAACACTGCGCAATCGTCAGCAAAGATCCCCATTTCTGACCTTATGATGGAAGGAAGGTCATTGATGAAGCAGCTGAAGATGGTTGGGCCAAAGACACTGCCCTGAGGAACTCCAGCAGCAATGTCCTGGGGCTGAGATGATTGGCCTCCAACAACCACTCCATCTTCTTTTGTGCTCGGTATGCCGATCCAGTGGAGAGCTTTCCACCGGAGAGGCAGCTGAACGGATGGTCTCAATCTTTGTGACAGAATAGTCCAGGAGCTCCTCGCAATTTTTTTGGTGAGGGTGGAAGAGGCAGGGGGTGCAAGAAGACGGTTTGTGGTCGAGAAGAGATACCGGGGATATCTTTGGATTCCAGGATGATCCTGGAATAGTGAGCAGTTTTCTGTCTCACTCTGTTCAGAGAGAAAGAGACAGAGACCTACGCAGGAAAACAGAGAAACGATGAGGCACATACACAGACAAACAGACACAGACACACAGAAACAGACACACATACACATGGAGTGACTCAGAAATAGAGAGATACAGAACATGGATAATTTGGCTGATTTTTGTTCGATTTCTGTCGTAGATTTCGTGAAATCTTGCAGATCAATTAAAATGAGCATAAAACTCGCGATGTTCAACATCGTGGAATTTCAATTCACTTAAGAATTATTAATTCGACAAGGAACTTGTTGAATTTTGAAACGCAGAGATCAAATGGGTTGATGAATGACGGGATCTGAAGTCTGTCAGATTTGAACCTGCGCGGGGGAAATGAATGAATTTCGAATCTGTCACCTTAATCACCAGTTAGTAAAAATCACAATTGCTCTGCATCCAGTCCTCAAATAGTCTCCGTACAATAATATTCTGAAAGTGACAATCACCTGTTTTTTTGCTCTGCAGTTTTTGTTCAGGAAGAAGCTCGGCGAAGACATAAAATTAAAAGTTGGCGTCTGATAAATGCTTCCTCCCCGTCGGGGAATTAAACCCCGGACTAAGGCGGGGCAACTCACCACGATAAGAGAGAAAGAAAGAACGAAAGAAAGACAGAGTCAGTTGTTCGTTGTCTAACAAAGAGAAGGAAATGTAAAAGGTTCTTTCAAGAGTGGCCCGTGGAAAATGAAACAAACTGTCATCAAATAAATAGTTAAAAGAAATGCACTGATACATGAAGCATGTCTAACACCATCTGGGATGAGTGCACAGTCAATGAAGCAGTTCCTCGTTAGTATAGTGGTGAGTATCCCCGCCTGTTACGCGAGAGACCGGGGTTCAATTCCCCGACGGGGCGATTAAACTTTCGCCGCCTTGGAAAGCTTTTTCTCTCATTTATCTCCAATATTGGATGCGGAATATACAGTGTAAAACTGACTCGGAG
Source organism: Heptranchias perlo (assembly GCF_035084215.1). NCBI lineage: Eukaryota > Metazoa > Chordata > Chondrichthyes > Hexanchiformes > Hexanchidae > Heptranchias > Heptranchias perlo. Next base: position 10,869,464 of record NC_090359.1, read on the forward strand.
TTTCCCACTTTCCCCAATTTAATTTCACTGATATTCCAGCGGTTTTAAAATCTGCTCTCAGCTTCACTCTTCACCTCGATGTTCGACTGGTTTCTGTGATGGTGGGGATTTCGGGAGGAGGCCGAGATGGATCATCCACTCGGCACTTCTGGCTGAAGACGGTTTCTAAAACTTTGCACTCACACGCTGGGCTTTACCATCATTGAGGATGGGGATGTTCATAGAGCCTCTTCCCATTAGTTGTTTAATTATCCACCATCATTCACAAATGGGTGTGGCAGGACTGCAGAGCTTTGATCTGATCCGTTGTTTGTGGGATCGTTTAGCTCTGTCTACAGCATGCTGCTTCCACTGTTTGTCAAGTATTCCTGTGTTACTTTCAGGTTTTTGGTGTGTGAGTGTTTATGCAGCTAGGAATGTGTGTGTTTGTGTATGTGTGAATATGACGATGTCTGTCTCACTTGTTATATGCGTTTCTGAGTGTCCCTCTCTTTCTTTCTATCTGTCACTTTTTCCCTGCTCCCCAAATAATTTTTCTCTGGACCTTGACTGACAAAGAGATAGAAAGTAAGTCTTCTTTCAACAGTGGCATGTGGAAAGTTAATCAAATTGTCATCAAAGAAGTAGTTAAAATAGATTCACTGAAACATGCATCCTTTTCATTGCTGTATGTGAGATCTTTCATGTCTGCGCCTGTTCCGAGACCTGTCTCTCTCTGTTTCGGGCTGGTGACAGCGCGATTCTGCGTTTTATTTCTTGCCCATCATTGTGGTTCTCACATCGAGCTGAAGCGTGAGGCAGAGAGCAGATTTTGAAAATCGCTGTGAAATCAATTTGTGGAAGTGGGAAAAGCCGAGTCAGTTTTTCATTGTATTTTCAACATCCAATATTGCAGAGAAATGAAAGTGAAGCTTCGAAAGCAGCAATAACCTCCTCGTCGGGGAATTGAACCCCGGTCTCCCGCGTGACAGGCGGGGATACTCACCACTATGCTAACGAGGAATTCGTGCCGATATTTGCCGTATATTCAACACAGATGCTTCACGTTTCAGTGAATCTGTTTGAACTGTTCATTTGATGACAGTTTGTTTAACTTTCCACGGACCCCTGTTGAAAGAAGAATTACCGACCACTTTTCCATCTCATGTTGGATCATGATGTGGGTAACGCGGGAGAGAGTGAGACAGAAAGAGACAGATCTTCTCAGGAAAATATAGAAAATATGAGGCACACAGACAGACAGACAGACAGACACAGACACACATACACATGGATTGACTCAGAAATACTGAGAGTCAGAATATGGATAATTTGGCTGATTTTTGTTCCATTTCTGTCGTAGATTTCGTGAAATCTTGCAGATCAATTAAAATGAGCATAAAACTCGAGGTACTCAATGCTGTGGAATTTTAATTCACTTCAGAATTATTAATTCTACAAGAAACTTGTTGAATTTTGAAACGCAGAGATGAAACAGGTTGATGAATGACGGGATCTGAAGACTGTCAGATTTGAACCTGCGCGGGGGAAATGAATGAATTTCTGATCTGTCACCTTCACCACCTGTTAGTAAAAATCACAATTGCTCTGCATCCAGTCCTCAAATAGTCTCCGTACAATAATATTCTGAAAGTGACAATCACCTGTTTTTTTGCTCTGTAGTTTTTGTTTAGGAAGAAGCTCGGTGAAGACATAAAATTAAAAGTTAGCGTCTGTAAAATGCTACCTCCCAGTCGGGGTATTGAACCCCGGACGAAGGCGGAGCAACTCACCACGATGAGAGAGAAAGAAAGAACGAAAGAAAGACAGAGTCAGTTGTCGTTGTCTCACAAAGAGATGGAAATGTAAAAGGTTCTTTCAACAGTGGCAAGTGGAAAATGAAACAAACTGTCATCAAATAAATAGTTAAAAGTAATGCACTGATACGTGAAGCATGTCTGACACCATCTGGGATGAGTGCAAGATCAATGTAAGAGTTCCTCGTTGGTATTGTGGTGAGTATCCCCGCCTGTCACGCGGGAGACCGGGATTTAGTTCCCCTACGGGGGGTTTAAACTTTCGCCGCCTTCAAAAGCTTTTATCTCCAATATTGGATGCGGAATATACAGTGTAAAACTGACTCGGAGTTTCCCACTTTCGCCAATTTAATTTCACTGATATTCCAGCGGTTTTAAAATCTGCTCTCAGCGTCACTCTTCACCTCGATGTTCGACTGGCTTCTGTGATGGTGGGGATTTCGGGAGGAGGCCGAGATGGATCATCCACTCGGCACTTCTGGCTGAAGACGGTTTCTAAAACTTTGCACTCACGTGCTGGGCTTCACCATCATTGCGGATGGGGATGTTCATAGAGCCTCTTCCCGTTCGTTGTTTAATTATCCACCATCATTCACAAACGGGTGTGGCAGGACTGCAGAGCTTTGATCTGATCCGTTGTTTGTGGGATCGCTTCGCTCTATCTGCAGCATACTGTTTGTCAAGTAGTCCTGTGTTACTTTCATGTTATTGGTGTGTGTATGTTTGTGTGTATATGTCTGTGTGTGAGTGTTTATGTAGCTAGCATGTGGGCCTCCATTTTTACAGCTTTTTTATTTTAACCTCTTGGAGCCAGGATTCCTGGGCCTTCTCCTTCACACCACATGAGAGGAGGCGAGAAGGCCCGAAACAGCAGGTAAATGCCTTTATCGCACAGCTTGTTGGCCCGGAGGAGCAGGAGTGCTTCCTCCAGGCCCAACAAGCCAACCGGCCGTGATCCCACACAGGCGATCGGCCGACCCCCTCCACATCACCGACACCCCTGCACGAGCTACGAACCCCATGATCTCCGACCCCCGCGATGACCCCCGACCCCCGATGACTGACTCGCCGATGCCTCCGATGACTGACCCACCCATGACCTCATGACCCACGTGACCCCCCTCCCCGATAAAATCATGCCCAATGGGTTTGATTCCCGTTGTGTTATCTCTCTGTCGGTTTGCTGATAAACGTTTAACTCGCGTCTGTTCCCGTCAATGGTCACAAGTAGTAACAGACAGAGCGGGTCTGACCGCCCCGAGATGTGGAAAAGACATCAGTTCAGGACAAATGCCTCAAATCAAATGGTCTCCCGGCACCGAGAGAGACAAATTCCAGAGAAGAAGGCAGAAGCGAAAAGAGAAATAAAAGCTCAATAAAGACGCTATCAATATTTCCCATTCTTGATGCCGGTCTATTTCTTCCCCAACCTTTCTGTGCCGGTTAAAATTTCAGTGAAATAAATGCGAGAATCGACTCAAAGAACGAGAACAGAGCAACAAAAATCACCGAACACAGAATCAAACCCAGAGACCTTCAGATCTTCAATCTCACGCTCTCCAAACTCAACTATTTCGACTCCACTGTAAATTGGACTTTGTGACATCACCTTGGACAAAAATATAAACCGGGTGGAAATTCCCCTCCCGCTCATTCCTCACTCTGGGGGAATGGGACCCGGTCAGATCTCGGAGCTCAGGTTATGTTAATGTTCAGCTGATGATATCTTAATATTATCTTGTGTTTGGCCTCATTTAATCAGGTTCATGGGCACTTTCTTCCATCATCCCTTCTCCCTGAAAGGAATGTGGTGCAGCGGTTGCCAAATTTAACAGGAAAAATCAATTATCGCCCGCTTTTCACAGGAGAAGAAACTCATCCTGGAGATTCACGCGGAGCAATTTCCCAAATAATGGTCCCGCCCGGGATTGAATCAGAGACCTTTCATGAGTGATGTAAACATGATAACCGCTGCACTCGGGAAACCACTGCTCAATTTAAGGCAGCGTGTGCCTTCTCCGTTAAACAACTTCTGTCCCACACTTAAAGCTCTCATTCCATCTCTTTCTCAAACATTTCACTGATCAAAACTTCACAAGTCACAGAGGAAAAAGACTTAATTTCAAAATCATTAAACTCCCGAAGGAGCTGCGGGGACAGACTGAGCGGTGTCACTGAGTACAGAGATACAGAGAGACACCAGCAGAGGGAGGTAGAGAGCGGTGTAACTGAGTACAGAGATACAGAGAGACACCAGCAGAGGGAGGTAGAGAGCGGTGTAACTGAGTACAGAGATAAAGAGACACACCAGCAGAGGGAGGTAGAGAGCCGTGTAACTGAGTACAGAGATACAGAGAGACACCAGCAGAGGGAGGTAGAGAGCGGTGTAACTGAGTACAGAGATAAAGAGACACACCAGCAGAGGGAGGTAGAGAGCCGTGTAACTGAGTACAGAGATACAGAGAGACACCAGCAGAGGGAGGTAGAGAGCGGTGTAACTGAGTACAGAGATACAGAGAGACACCAGCAGAGGGAGGTAGGGAGCGGTGTCACTGAGTACAGAGATACAGAGAGACACCAGCAGAGGGAGGTAGAGAGCGGTGTAACTGAGTACAGAGATACAGAGAGACACCAGCAGAGGGAGGTAGAGAGCGGTGTCACTGAGTACAGAGATACAGAGAGACACCAGCAGAGGGAGGTAGAGAGCGGTGTAACTGAGTACAGAGATACAGAGAGACACCAGCAGAGGGAGGTAGAGAGCGGTGTAACTGAGTACAGAGATACAGAGAGACGCCAGCAGAGGGAGGTAGAGAGCGGTGTAACTGAGTACAGAGATACAGAGAGACACCAGCAGAGGGAGGTAGAGAGCGGTGTAACTGAGTACAGAGATGCAGAGAGACACCAGCAGAGGGAGGTAGAGAGCGGTGTAACTGAGTACAGAGATCCAGAGAGACACCAGCAGAGGGAGGTAGAGAGCGGTGTAACTGAGTACAGAGATACAGAGAGACACCAGCAGAGGGAGGTAGAGAGCGGTGTAAATGAGTACAGAAATACAGAGAGACACCAGCAGAGGGAGGTAGAGAGCGGTGTAACTGAGTACAGAGATACAGAGAGGCACCAGCAGAGGGAGGTAGAGAGCGGTGTAACTGAGTACAGAGATACAGAGAGACACCAGCAGAGGGAGGTAGAGAGCGGTGTAACTGAGTACAGAGATACAGAGAGACACCGGCAGAGGGAGGTAGAGAGCGGTGCAACTGGGTACAGAGATACAGAGAGACACCAGCAGAGGGAGGTAGAGAGCGGTGTAACTGAGTACAGAGATACAGAGAGACACCGGCAGAGGGAGGTAGAGAGCGGTGCAACTGGGTACAGAGATACAGAGAGACACCAGCAGAGGGAGGTAGAGAGCGGTGTAACTGAGTGCAGAGAGACAGAGAGACACCAGCAGAGTGTCCAGGAAACCAACCTTTTATCTGAAATCTGAGGCGAGATATAAACTGCACAGAGTAGAGGAAGCATTACTGTGTATCTAACCCGTGTTTTACCTGCCCTGGGAGTGTTTGATTTGACAGTGTGGAGGGAGCTTCATTCTGCATCTAACCCGTGCTGTACCTGTCCTGGGAGTGTTTGATGGGGCAGTTCAGATGGAACTTTAATCAGTCTCTCCACATAACTGAAGTCCCTCATCCCTGGTACCATTCTAATAAATCTCCTCTGCACCCTCTCTAAGGCCTTGACATCCTTCTTCATGTTACGTGCCCAGAATTAAACACAATACTCCAGCTGAGGCCTCACCAGTGTTTTATAAAGGTTTTGTATCAATTCCTTGCTTTTGTATTCAATGCCTCAATTAATAAAGCAAAGGGCCCCATTTGCTTTTTTAACTGCCTTCTCAACTTGTCCTGCCACCTTCAAAGATTTGTGTAACTATACCCCCAGTTCTCTCGATTCCTGCACTCCCTTTAAAATTGTGCCATTTCGTTTAAATTGCCTCTCCTCATTCTTCCTCCCAAAATGTATCAATTCACAATTCTCTCCATTAAATTTCATCTGCCCATTTCACCAGTCTGTCTATGTCCTCCTGAAGTCTGTTACCATCCTCAACATTGTTTATTACATTTCTGAGTTTCGTGTCATCTGCAAACTTTGAAATTATACCCTGTACTCCCAAGTCCCGGTCATTAATATATATCAAAAAGAGCAGTGGTCCTAATACCGAGCCCTGGGGGGCACCACTGTATACTTGCCTCCAGTCTGAAAAACAATCGTTCACCACTCCTCTCTGTTTTTTGCTCCTTAGCCAATTTTGTATCCATGCTGCCATTGTCCGTTTAATCCCATGGGCTTCAATTTTGCTAACAAGTCTATTGTGTGATACTTTATCCTCCCTTAATCTCTCCCTGCATAGAAACTCCCCGACCCATATTCATGGCCACCCCCTCGACCTTGCCATCTCACGTGGTCTCTCTTCTCCTGATCGTGTCAATCATGGATAAGGCCATCTCTGATCACTTCCTTGTAACCCTCTCCACCCACATGGAATCAGAGAATCATAGAAAGGTCACAGCACGGAAGGAGGCCATTTGGCACATCGAGTCCTTACCGGCTCCATGCAAGATCAATCCATGTAGTCCCACTCCCCCAATGCACATCATAGAATGAACTCAGGAATCCCACGCCACTTTCTATGAGCGGCATCAGGCTGCGGTTATGGTGCAGACCGGGACCCAGGGCTGAGGCTGTGGTCATCAGTTACTCTGGGAGTGGCACACTCTGGTTCATGACTACCCGGGGGTGAGAGTAACACCAGGTAGTCAGGATGGTGTTTAGAAGGTTGTGGGTTCCAGCTCCAGTTCCAGGACTGGGACACATGATCCAGACTGACTGTGTCGTGCTGAAAGGGAGCTGCATCGTGAGAGGTGCTGTCCTTTGAATGAGGTGTTTAATGGTGGTCCCTTCTTTCTGCTCCGAGGTGTAAAAGATCCCGTGGCAATTTGTGAAGAGCAGGGAGTTCTCCCGGTGTCCTGGCCAACATTCTTCCCTCGACCATCAGCACCCAACAAACAGGAGATCGGCTCAATATCTCATCACTGTTTGTGGGATCTTGCTGTACACAACTTGTCTGCTACCTTCTCTTAAAAACGATAGTGACTGATCTTCGAGAGAAGTGCGTGGGATGTCCTGAGGATGTGAAAGGTGCTATACAAATGCAAGTTCCTTGTTTCTCACAGGGGGCCGTGTCTCGTTCCTCGTCTCATTGAGACTCTCAGTTAATTGGTCCGTTCTCTGCGCAGATGGGGCCCGACTCACTGAGTGTTTCCCGAATGTTCTGTGTGTGTTTCACTCAGACTCGGGCTTTACAGTAAATAATAAAAGGACTGTAGTCAAACACTTGGCCATGAGCTGCTGCCCAACCTGTCGTGACATTGTTGCTTGCTTCCCTTCAGTTTTTGGTGCACTGTCGCCTGAAGAGCCGTGGTTTGCCTCATTTCTCAGTGTGATTGTGGGACTGACACAGAAGTGAGAGAGAAAGCAGCAGCCACAGCCTGGACTGCAGGCAAATTGGGAGGCTGAAACTAAAGGTTGACTATTCCCACACCGGGAATCGAAGCCGTGCCGCCTGGGTGAAAACCAAGAATCCTAACCGCGAGACCACATGGGAACTGAAATAAAACACCAGCAGGAAGGGCACTGAGACGACAACCGGAAAGTTAACGGACGATTCAAAGGAGGTATTCACAATTATGAAAGGTTTTGACAGAGTGTGTAAAGAGAAATTGTTTCCAGTGATGGAATGGTTAATAACCAGAGGACACAGATTTCACATAAATTGAAAGAAATCATTGGGGGATTTGGAGAGATTTTTTTACACAGCGAGTTGTTATGATCGGGAATGCACTGCCTGAAAGGGAGGTGGAAGCAGGTTCAATAGTAACTTTCAAAAGGGAATTGGATAAATACTTGACGTGTAATAAATTGCAGGGCTGTGGGAAAAGAGCCGGGGAGTGGGACTAACCCACTTCCTTCTGTGTTCATCCCTGGAAAAAACCCTCCCCCAGGTCACTTACAACGGCACTTTCAAATTCCCAACTCTCTGGACTTTGGCCCTCCATTCACCACGACATTTCTGCAGCTACTGATTTGCTCAATCACACCCTCACCTCCACCTTTGACGCCCTTGTACCCATTAAAGCCATCACTCTCCCTCACCCTGGTCAATCCCCCTGGGTCTGCCCTCATTTCTGATTCCTTAAGTCCAAGGGACACAGCTTTGAAAGTTTATGGTGGACAACTGCTTTGGCCATTCATCGCCAGATCTGGCTGGACCACATAAAGCACTATCGGGTCCTGTCTCCTCTGACAAAACTGCTCACTATTCCAGGATCATCCTGGAATGTAAAGATAACTCCCGACTTCTCTTCTCCACTACAAACCGTCTTCTTAAACCCCACTCCCCTCACTCCTCCACCCTCACCTTCAACAAAAAGTGCGAGGAGCTCACGGACTTCTTTGTCACTGAGATTGAGACCATCCATTCAGCTGCCTCTGCCGCTCCCCTCCCTTCCCCGAGCTCACCAAGTTTCTCTCCTATCTCCCCTCATGCCCTCTCTGAGCTCATCTTGATCCTGGCCCCATGTTAGCTGACATTGTTAATGGTCTCCTCTCCTCAGGTACTGTCCCCCTCCCCATCAAATCTGCCGTCATCACCCTCCTTCTCAAAAGACCCACCCTTGACCCCTGTGTCCTTGTAAACTACCACCCCATCTCCCACCTCCCTGTCCTCTCCAAAGTCTTGTCACCTCCCAAATCCATGTCCATCTTTCCCACAACACGATGTTTGAATCCCTCCAATCAGGTTTCCACTCCTGCCACTGCACTGAAACGGCCCTTGTCAAAGTCACAAATGACATCCTCTGTGACTGTGTAGAGGGAGATTTAATCTTCATCTAACCCTTGATGCACCTGTCCCCGGAGTGTTTGGTGACACAGTGTAGAGGGAGCTTTACTCTGCCATGTACTGTACAGTATCAGTCTGTGATGGAGCAGAGCCCTGCTCTTTAATAGAAATTATTCTTTCGATGAGCCACTGAGCCCCTAAAGCAGCCTCCGAGACCCAAAGTCTGATTTCCATCCCACAGTTCCAGCAGTTTGCGAGGGCTGGGCCACGTTAACAGCAGCTCTCTGTTCCTGGTCTGGAGCTGAGGTGTTGTGTATTGTCCCTGACACAGGTACCAGACGGTGAGCTGCTGGCTCCTATTGTTCTGGGATCATTCCCTGCTGCTCTGTTCTCACCTCTTCACTGGGTCTCAGATTATAACCAGCCATCTTCCTGATCAATAAACAATCGGCAGTCTGACCGGGGAGATTTGAAATGTGTGAAACATTTCATGTGTCTCATCCCTCTCCCTGGACACAAATAAATCGGCCATCATGAAATGTTCACAGTCCGTTTCTTCAGCCTTCTCCTTCTCAGAAGAATCTTTTAAACTCCTTGCTAAAGTGACCATTGATCTTAATGTCTTGTTTTGCGGTATGTTCAAGATTGTTCCAGGTCAGCATTGTAATAATTCGGGGTAGTTGAAAAGTGGGATCATTATATTAAATCGAGATATTTATCACAGCCCCGCCCCCCAAACATTCAAACCACCGTTCAGGAGGAGAACCCCTCTGCTCGCTGACCGACATTGGCTCCCAGTTCACCAACATCTCAAATTTTAAATTCTCATCCTCGTGTTCAAATCCCTCCATGACCTCGCCCCTCCCTATCTCTGTAACCTCCTCCACCCCGACAACCCTCCGAGATCTGTGAGCTCCTCCAATTCAGGCCTCTTGACCATCCACGATTTTCATCGCTCCACCATTGGCGGCCGTGCCTTCAACCGACTGGGCCCAAAGCTCTGGATTTCCCTCCCTAAACCTCCCCGCCTCTCGACCTCTCTCTCCTCCCTTAAGACACTTAAAACCTACCTCACCTGTCCCAATATCTCCTTATGTGGCTCCGTGTCACATTTTGTTTGATAATCGCTCCTGTGAAGCGCCTTGGGACGTTTTACTCCGTTAAAGGCGCGATATAAATGCAAGTTGTTGTTGTTGGGGTGGAGAAAGGGTTTTCTTTCTTTTTATGACTCTTTTCTATCTCTCTATTTCTTTCCTTTCTCGGACTCTGTTTTCTGGGTCTGTTTACTGACACACATTACAATCTGTGTCACTCGGTGTCTAACAATGTGAGGCAATGTGTTTTATTCCCGCTGTGTTATCTCTCTGGCGGTTTGCTGATAAATGTTTAACTCGCGGCCTGTTCCCGTTAATGGTCACAAGCAGTAACAGACAGACAGAGCATGTCTGACCGCCCTGAGATGTGGAAAAGGCATCAGTTTAGGACAAATGCATCAAATCAAATGTTCATCGGGCACCGAGAGAGACAAAAACCAGAGAGAAAGGCAGAAGGAAATACAGAAATAAAAGCTAGATACAGACATCCTTGATGTCTCTCGATTCCATCCCCAACCGTTCAGTGTCGGGTAAAAATGTCAGTGTGAACAAATGTTCGAGAATCGGCCCAAAGAAGAAGAAACAAAATAACCCAAAAACTACTGAATCCCGGGATCGAACCAGGAACCTTGAGATTCGCTCTCCCAACTGAGCTATTCCAGCCCCCCAGAAAGCTGGACTTTGGGTCATCCTGTTGGAATAAAATATAACCCCGGGTGGAATTGCCCCTCCCGCTCATTCCTCACTTCGGGAGAATGAGACCGACCATCAAGGAGAGATTTTCTGATACTGTCGTTGAATCTCATTTATATTAAACATTCCTTGAACTCTCTGCCGGGGGGATTCAGAGCTGGGGTTCGCCATGAACCAGCTTCCCCTCAATTCCCAGCTTTATCAGTGAAACGACCAACAAACGCTCGACAGAGCTCAGGTTATATTAATAATAAAAACAGAGAATGCGGGAAACACTCAGCAGGTCAGGCAGCATCTGTGGAGAGAGAAACATCCTTTCAGGTCGATGACCTTTCATCAGAACTCTCTCCACAGATGCTGCCTGACCTGCTGAGTATTTCCAGCATTTTCTGTTTTTACTTCAGATTTCCAGCATCTGCAGCATTTTGCTTTTGTTTTGCAGCTTGTATTAATGTTCTGCTGATGATATCTTAAAATTATCTTGTTTTTGGGAAACATTAATCAGGTTCATGGACAAATTCTTCCATCATCCCTTCTCCCACATCGCTTCTCTCTCATTCATTCTTTTCTCCTTTCAATCCAGAAGAGGGCGGGAATCAGAGCTCACCCCCCGAACCCTCCGCACACAGACCCCCGTCTACCACTCCGTGTGATCCAAGAGACAATTCAATACATTACACTCTGTATAAACACAGAAAGCTGACACACCAGGGGAGATCGCACGGTGTTGGACACGGAGTGAAATAAACTGAAGTGTTTATAAAAAGTTACAGATCACAACCCGTGTCTCTGTCTCTCTCCGCCATCCCGGCCTGTGCTGAGTGAGCTGATCTCAACTGGTGTGGTACTGAGTCCCACACAGAGCAGGATGGGCACATGTTCAATCTCCAGCCTGTACTGAGTTAGCTGATCTCACGAGGTGTGCTACTGAGCCCCGGAGCAAGAAAAGCCGAGGCTCAGTCCTCGGCCTGAGCTAAGTTACCTGAATTCACCCGTGTGGTACTGAGCCCCACAGGGCAATTTGGATCCCCGGCCTGTGATATGTTAGTTCATCTCACTATAATTTATTAAGGAGGTCAAGGTCTTGGAGAGGATGGAGAGGAGATTTTCAGAATTATACCAGGGATGGGGTTTAGTTGTGTGGAGAGACTCGAGAACCTGGGATTGTTCTGCTTCGAGCAATGAAGGTTAAGGGTAGAAGTAATCCACGTGTTCAAAATTAAGAGGGGTTTTGATCGAGTAAATAAGGAGAAACTGCACGCACTGGCTAAGGTGCCTGTCCACCTCATATGTTGCAGGAAAGGATGCCCCGGAGCATGGTACATTTGCGAGACCATGCAGACACTGTGACAACGGATGAACGGGCACCGCACAACAATCGCCAGACAGGAGGGTTCCCTCCCAGTCGGGGAACACTTCAGCAGTCAAGGACATTCAGCCTCCGATCTTCGGGTAAGCGTTCTCCAAGGCGGCCTTCGAGACACACGACAACGCAAAATTGTCGAGAAGAAATTGATAGCCAAGTTCCGCACCCATGAGGACGGCCTCAACCGGGATCTTGGGTTCATGTCGCGCTACATGTAACCCCACCGCGGGGGGGGGGGGGGGAGAGAAAAAAAAAAACTTATCTGTTTTTAATACAACTGGCCATTCTTTGTCTCTCTCTCTGTCTCTTTTTTTCCCGGGGATGAGGGGGCGGACATATGAGGAGAGGTTGAGTAGATTGGGACTCTACTCATTGGAGTTCAGAAGAATGAGAGGCGATCTTATTGAAACATATAAGATTGTGAAGGGGCTTGATCGGGTGGATGCGGTAGGGATGTTCCCAAGGATGGGTGAAACTAGAACGAGGGGGCATAATCTTAGAATAAGGGGCTGCTCTTTAAAACTGAGATGAGGAGAAACTTCTTCACTCAGAGGGTGGTAGGTCTGTGGAATTTGCTGCCCCAGGAAGCTGTGGAAGCTACATCATTAAATACATTTAAAACAGAAATAGAGAGTTTCCTAGAAGTAAAGGGAATTAGGGGTTATGGGGAGCGGACAGGAAATTGGATATGAATTTAGATTTGAGGTTAGGATCAGATCAGCCATGATCTTATTGAATGGCGGAGCAGGCTCGAGGGGCCGATTGGCCTACTCCTGCTCCTATTTCTTATGTTCTTATGTCTTTGTAATCTGACCGCTTGCGTATTCAGTGGCCTTGGGTGTAATGTTCCCCTGTCTGAACACCATCCATGCAGAGGTGTGATAACAGGCAGTTGGAAAGATTATCTGTAATCACCAGGCATTGTTCTGTTACTATATATGCGGAGCTTTTATGGAAACCTTCACACACCTGACGAAGGAGGAAAGCTCCGAAAGCTTGTGATTTTCAATTAAAACTGTTGGACTATAACCTGGTGTTGTAAGATTCCTTACATTTGTCCACCCCAGTCCATCACCGGCATCTCCACATCATATATTCTTTCAGTTCTGGTATCATACTTGTGAATCTTTTTTGCATCCTCTCCAATGCCTCTATATCCTTTCTATAATATGGAGACCAGAACTGTGACCAGTACTCCATGTGTTCTATAAGCGTTAAACATAACTTCTCAGCTTTTGAATGTTTTCCCTCTAGAGATGAACCCCAGTGCTTGATTTGCCTTTTTATGGCCTTATTAATCTGCGTCGCTACTTTTAGTCATTTGTGTATCTGTACCCCTAGACCATTTGGTCCTCCATCCAATTTGGACTTTTATTATCCAAGTAGTGTGAGGCCTCCTTATTCTTCCTACTGGTAGATGCCAGTGTTGTCGATGTAGTGGAACAGATTGGCTGGTTCTGCAACACATGTTTTCAGCACGACAGCTGGGATGTTGTTGGGGCACATAGTTTTACTGTGTCTAGTGCGTTCATCCGTGACTTGATATCTTGTTGAGTGAATCGAATTGGCTGAAGACTGGCATTTGTGATGGCAGGGACCTCAGGAGGAGGCCGAGAAGGATTATCCCTTTGGTGCTTCTTGCTGAAGATGGCTGCGAACACTTCAGCCTTGTCTTTTGCACTCACATACTGCGCTCCACCACTTTGAGGATGGGGATGTTCAGGGAGCCTCTGCGTCCCGTTAATTTCTTAATTCTCCGCCACCATTTTTGACTGGATATGGCAGGACTGCAGAACTTGGACCAGATACGTTGGTTATGGGATCATTTAGCTCTGTCTATCGCCTACTGATTCCGCTGTTTAGCATGTAGTCCTGTGTTGAAGCTTCACCAGGTTGACATCTCATTTTCAGCTACACCTGATGCTGATCCAGAGATGCTCTTCTACACTACTCATTGAACCAGGTTTGGCTTGATGGTGATGGAGGAGTGAGAGATATGCCGGGACATGAGGTTACGGATTGTGGTGGATTAAAATTCTGCTGCTGCCAATGGCAAAACAGTGCCTCGTGAATGCCCAGTTATGAGCTGCTAGATCTGTTCTTAATCTTTCCTATTCAGCAAGTTGAGAATGTCACATGACACGATGGAGGGCTTCCTCGTTGGGACCTGGTCTCCACAAGGACTGTGCGGTGGTCACTCCCACCAATACTGTCATGAACAGATGCATTGGCGACAGGTGGATTGGTGAGGACGGTGTCAAGTAGATTGTTACCTTATGTTGTTTCTGTCACTATCTGTCACAAGCCCAGTCTAGTAGCTATATCCTTCAGGATTCTGCCAGCTCTGTCAATGGTGGTTTTACTGAGCCACTTTTGGTGACTGACATTGAAATCCCCACCCAAAGTATATTCTGTGCTTCCTCCAAGTGGTGTTCAACATGGAGGAGAACTGATTCATCAGTTGAGGCGAGGTGATAGGTGATAATCAGCAAGAGGTTTTCTTGCCCATGTTTGACCTGAGGCCTTGAGACTTCATGTGGTCCAGTGTCAATGTTGAAGAATTCCAGGGTCACTCGCACCACACTGTATATCCACTTCTGGTGGGTCAGGCCTGCCGGTGGGAGAGGATGTACCCAAGGATGATGGTGGGACTTTTGCTGATAGCTTTGATTCTGTAAGATTGACTAGAATGTGGGACTGCTGTCCCAACTTTGGCGTCAGTCCCCAGATGTTGGAAGAGTTTTCATGGTCGACTGCGCTGGGTGTGCCTTTGTCATGTCCGAATTCGATGCTTAGGAGGCAGCCAAGTGGTCCGTCCGATTTTATTCTTCTTAACCTTTTTTATAGCGGTTTGATTCAACTGAGTGTCTTGCTTGGCCATTTCAGAGGGCAGTTCATCATCACGTATAGGCCAGACCGGTAAGCACGGCAGGTTTCCTGCCTTAAACGACAATAGTGAACCACTTAGGATAACCTGACAGCTTCGTGGTCACTTTTTGTTCCAGGTTAATTTTGTTTTTTTCCATTTAAACTGAATTACAATTCACAAACTACCGGTGGCGATAGAGGGAATAGTTGGACCAGGCTGGCAATGGGAGTACAGAAAATTCAAGTAGAGCTTTCACATTGGTGAACTGAGTTTCGATATTTCTTGCACGGTGTGCTTGTGGTTTCAATCTTCATTTAATATATTTAAATTAGAAATTGTGGCTCTGCCTTTGTACAATTCACTGTTCCAAAAGGTTACTCAGCTGGTCGATGTGTAATGTTCCGTCACCTTAATGATTGTGATAGTCAAAGGTCAGATGGGACCAAAACCTGTTTGTTCAAGAGTCTGTAAGTAATATCAGCAGATATGCGATTTAATTGTCTCATGAGAGGTTTACTTAAACTATAAGTATCTCGCTGCTTTAACTTCGTTACCTGACATTGAAGTCCGCATACCTCTTTACAGCATCGAAATTAATCGTCTCCACAGAGAAATGCATGTGCCTGCAATTGCGGAGACAGAAGCAGTTTATTACCCTATTCTCGCAGCAATTGGGTTACCTGGTAGGTCATTATCAGCACGTATGGTGTAAGTAACAGAACATTGAACTATTTCAACGCTGAGTCTGGTAAACATAGAATGTTATTTTGCAAAGTTTTGTGATACAGCTAAAACTTTCATTCTTATCCCATTGGTCAATGCACCGAGTAACTCACCCTCGCTCTGTGCTGAACTGTCGAGTCTGGGGTCTCAATGTGTCCTTGGTGCTCCCTGGCCAGGCAGGGGTAAAACAGGCAGGGCGCACAGTCCTGAGTGTAATCCACTACCTCCTGGTGGAAAGCGCGCCTGTTGTGGAGATCGGGTGAGGAAGGACCGGGTGAGATTGTCGTGTTTCCCGAGGACCGATCGCCTGGGGTTCCGGAGAGCAGATTGCGGCTGTGTATCCCGGCATGAGTCAGTGTCTTCAGGATAGAAGGACAGGGAACAAACGTAATACGCATCAGATAAATAAAACATGTGACAGAAACTGTCCTCCTGAGTTGAAGGTACAATCTTGTGTTCCCATCAAATGTTCCTCTCAGATCATAATTATATTCCCGCAATGACTTTCCAGGATTTTTATGCATTTGATGTTTAAAGTATTGTAAGGGCTTGGTGAAAAAAGGTGACTGTAGGAATAAACGGATCATTCTCAGGTTAGCAGGCTGTAACTTGTAGGGTGTCACAAGCATCAGTGCTTGGGCCACAGCTATTTTCAATCTATTTGAATGACTTAGATAAAGGGACCGAGTGTAATGTATCCAAGTTTGCTGACGATACAAAGCTAGGTGGGAAAGTAAGCTGTGAGGAGGACACAAAGAGTGAGCAAAGGGAGATGGATTGGTTAAGTGAGTGGGCAAGAAGGTGGCAGATGGAGTATAATGTGGGGAAATGTGAGGTTATTCACTTTGGTAGGAAGAATAGAAAAACAGATTTTTTTTTAAATGATAAGAAACTATTAAATGTAGATGTTCAGAGGGATTTGTGTGTCCTTGTACACAAAACACAGAAAGTTAACATGTTGGTACAGCAAGCAATTGGGAAGGCAAATGGAATGTTGGCCTTTATTGCAAGGGGTTGGAGTACAAGAGTAAGGAAGTCTTGCTGCAATTGTGCATGGCTTTGGTGAGACCACACCTGGATACTGTGTACAGTTTTGGTATCCTTACCTAAGGAAGGATATACTTGTCTTCGAGGGGATGCAATGAAGAAAAGAAAGAAAGTCTTGCATTTACCTAACGCCTTTCCCGACCGGCCAAAGCGCTTTACAACCAATAAAGTACTTTTGAAGTGTCGTTGCTGTTGTAATGTAGGAAACACAACAGCTCATTTGCTCATAGCACAGTCCCACAAATAGCCATGTGATAATCACCAAATGATTTGATTTTTTAGTGATGTTGGTTGAAAGGCAGTATCTACCGACAGAGCAACACCCTCAGTCCGACACTGGAAGATCGGCCGAGATTGTTGGTGCAACTTTTGTGGAATGGGGCTTTGAACCCACCACCATTTGACTCAGAGGCGAGAGTGCTACCAACTGAACTACAGCTTATAAATAGAAGGTTCGCTCGATTAATTCCTGGGATGAGAGGGTTGTGAGGAGCGATTGAGTAGAATGGACCTATACTCTCTGGAGTTTAGAAGATTGAGAAGTGATCTCATTGAAATATGTAAGATTCTGAGAGGGCTTGACAGGGTAGATGCTGAGAGGCTGTTTCCCCTGGCTGAAGAGTCTTGAACTGGAGAGCATTGTCTCAGGATAAGGAGTCAGACATTTAAGATGAGGAGGAATTTCTTCACTCCAAGGGTTGTGAATCTTTGGAATTCTCTACCCCAGTTGGCTGTGGATGCTGAGTCATTGAATATATTCAAAACTGAGATCGATAGATTTTGAGATTCCAAGAGAATGAACCGGGCGGGAAAGTGGAGTTGAGGTCGAAGATCAGCCATGATCTTATTGAATGTCGGAGCAGGATCGAGGGGCTGGATGGCCTCCTCCTGCTTCTATTGCTTATGTTCTTATGTACTTTTGTACTAATGACTGCATGCTGCTGCCCATGTATGTTATTGTGGAGAGTGGGGGAAACCAGACTTGGCATTAATTCGAGAGGGGTTTCGCTGGAGAACATGAATGAGAATTGGTGGTCATTTGTTCTTAAATAGCGCGGCTTCTGGGATCCATCTCTTAGAATCATAGAGTAGTTACAGCACAGAGGAGGCCATTCGGCCCATCGAGCCGGTGCCGGCTCTTTGTCAGAGCAATCCAGTTAGTCCCATTTCCCCGCAGCCCTGCAATTTTCTTTCCTTTCAAGTATTTATCCAATTCCTTTTGGAAAGAATTGTGCACATATATCCCCAGATCTCTCCGTTCCTGCACCACCTTTGGAATTGTACCATTTAGCTTATATTTCCTCTCCTTATGCTTCCTGCCAAAATGTATCACTTCGCAATTCTCTGCATTAAATTTCATCTGCCATGTCCCGCCCATTCCACCAGTCTGTCTGCCTAATTTACGGGAAATTATCTTGTCGCATTTGCTTTCAAATTTGTTGACGTCCTGTCCCGTGGACCTCCCAGTGTCGGAATCGACTGAATAAACTGAATCTCAAGGATCACAAGTGAGGACTCAGCTGTCGGGTGAGGGATCCCGGGGCCACCGTCACCCGAAAGGAACCTCCCAGAATGAGCTGCCCCTTCGGAACAGGAGGCAGAAGCCAAGGGGCAAAACCAATAAATAAACACAATCATAGCCCATGTACATCGGTTAAACTGAGAGCTCATTGATCAGCCCGGTTAGTGATTTCACTGTTTCTGTTTCTCTCTTTCTCTCAGTGAACTTGCTGGCGATTGTGATCCTGTCCCGTGGAAAGTGCGGTCTCTCCAAATGTATCACTCGCTACCTGGTGGCCATGGCGACGGCGGATCTCCTGGTGATTGCCTGTAATGTGATCTTATATCGGATTGCTCATCTTTATTGGGGGGACACTTTCCTGCTCTACACTCCTGTTTGCAGATTCATTCTCTTCCTGGCTCCGACTGCTTTTACCTTTGATCGTTTTGTAGCCATTAGTTGTCAGAAGCTGAAAACAAAATATTGCACCGAGAAAACTTCACTTGTGATTATCGTGACTTTGAGCGCGCTGTTCGGTTTAAAGAACATTCCCCGGCCCTTCGTGTATGTTCCGTATCCGTATGTAACAATTAACAATATACCGTGGGGTTGCCTTGTATCATCACAGTTTTATATTCTACCCACATGGATCGCATTTTCTTGGATTGAACAGCTGTTAACCCCGTTGCTTCCATTCTGTTTGATTTTATTGTTTAATGCTCTCACCGTCAGACGCATTTTAGTGGCCAGTCGGGCCCGAAGGAGCCTCCGGGACCTCAGCAATGGTGAGAATGACAAGGACCCTGAGATGAAGAACCGCAGAAGGTCCATCGTTTTACTTTTTGCCATATCCGGCAGTTTTATCCTGCTCTGGATGACAACGGTCGTATATTTTTTATATTATCGAATTTCAGGTGTCTTTAACCGCCGATCTTTGTTTAACCCTTTTGCAACCTTCGAACAAGCGGGAATTCTGCTTCAGCTTCTGAGTTCCTGCACGAACACGGCCATTTACACAGTGACCCAGAGTAAGTTCAGAGAGGAGCTGCTCAATGTGATTAAATATCCGTTTACTCTAATTGGTAAATTGGTCAAATGAGGAAAACGGCTGAAGTGAAGCTGGAACTGACTTCCCAACATCACAACTCAATTCCAGATCACAATTATCACCTCAATTTACCAAAGGGACTCAGCATCAGGGCCAACGATATCTCCTTTAAACACATTTCTTCTCAAAAGTTAGATCAAAATTTAATTTTACAGCAGCCGACAAAAAATGAGCAAAAGCAACAGACAGTAACATTATCAAAACATGTTCCTGTATTCAGATCATTTTTTAAACACGTCCTCAGGGAGTCTGACCCGAAATGTAATTGTCCGGAGGAAGGGCTGTGAATTAGCGACTGGATATTAGTTTCCACCGGACCGGACTAAAAATCGAGCCCCGCCTACAGCATCTGTGGGGTTAATTCTCTCTTTTAACTATTTCTGGGCCCCCTTAAAACATTCCTGTAACTCCGTGTCTGTGATATTTTAACAGCCGTTGGTCCTCAATAGTCTGGGAATCACTGATGGGTTTTTTTTCTGCCTTCTCCCGGATTCAGGAGGCAGGCAAGGGCTGTCGTTTTGCTCTGCTCAGACCTCCACTCAGCTCGGTTCTGAAGTGTTTACTGGAAGTGCAGTCAGAATGACGCTTGATTTTTTTTGAGTTTTTTTGTGTTTTTAGGCCCCCCTTTTACAAGAAGCGGGGTTTAGGGTGTGTTCCTGTGCAGAAAAACCAAAAAACCCAAAATAAGCGTCAAATTTAAATTTTATTATATCGGTCCAGGATGCACTCCAGCCCCTGCGGTGCCCCCCGGTCGCGGAAAGCCCCAAGCGAACCGGCAGACACCGCGTGCTCCATCTCCAGGGCCACCCAGGCGCGGAGTATTCTGCAAAAGAGAGGCCGACAGTTGGAGCGACCGCCCCCACGGGCCCCGTCTAACCTGGACCTGTGGATGGCCACCTTGGACAGGCCCACGAGGAGATCCTCCGACTGACCCACCCTCCTCCTCACCCGGTGGCCAAAGATGAGGAGCGTGGGACTGAAGCGCAGCCAGAAGTTGTGGAGCAGCCCCTTTAAATAGTGGAACAGGGGCTGCAACCTCTCACACTCCTTGTGGACATGAAACACGGAATCATTCAGGCACAGAAGGTCTGTTGATGTTTCAAAACAGGCGTTAAGTCTTTTTTTAAAAATCAGGCCAATGACTCAGTTAGAATAGTTGATGGAGGAATTTCACAGGAGTAGATGAAGTTTCCGTCACTCAGAAGGGATTAACAGAGAGTAAAGCCGGGTTAGCTGGAGGCACTGCCGCAGAAGGGGAACCGAGGAATGAGTGAATGCACAGAAGGCCAGTGTTGGAGGATCAAAGAGTGTGGGACATGGAGATGGAGGCGTTTGCAGAGGTCGGACAGGCAAACCTTGGAGGGACTTATAGGGAATGTGTTGAGGGTCAGGAAACCAAAGGAAGTCAATGAGATCTGACACGTGGAGCAATGGGAGGGCGGGGTATGGGGATCGGCAGGGAGGTGATCGAAGAGGAGGAGTCCAGAGATAATGCTCAAAGGAAGAGATGTTGACAAAGCAGGAAGGGGTGAGGCCAATGTGTGTTTGGAAGAAATCCACGGCAACACCACAGAGGTTAGGGGGAGAAGGTGAATTGTACAGACAGGCAGTGAGGATTCAGAAAGTACCTTGTATGACAGTGTTACCACTCATCAGACAAGTTTCAGTCAGAAAGAGAAAGAGAAAGAGACAGTGAAAGGGGAAAACGCCAAATACAGGGTCAGGGACGCACGGGGAGACGGGGTCAGGGACACACGGGGAGACAGGGTCAGGGACACACGGGGAGACAGGGTCAGGGACGCACGGGGAGACAGGGTCAGGGACGCACGGGGAGACAGGGTCAGGGACGCACACGGGGAGACGGGGTCAGGGACGCACGGGGAGACGGGGTCAGGGACGCACGGGGAGACGGGGTCAGGGACGCACGGGGAGACGGGGTCAGGGACGCACGGGGAGACGGGGTCAGGGACACACGGGGAGACAGGGTCAGGGACACACGGGGAGACAGGGTCAGGGACACACGGGGAGACAGGGTCAGGGACGCACGGGGAGACAGGGTCAGGGACGCACACGGGGAGACGGGGTCAGGGACGCACGGGGAGACGGGGTCAGGGACGCACGGGGAGACGGGGTCAGGGACGCACGGGGAGACGGGGTCAGGGACGCACGGGGAGACGGGGTCAGGGACATAGATTTTTTTTTTAAATAAACATGGCTCAAGTTAGCTCAGTTCCTGTAGACAGCAAGTTGTACAAAGGGCGTTATCACTGATATATGAATAACCCTCTTTGTAACTAAGTGACAAATTTCAGGAGTTTGTTGGATCCCTTTTGTACAATGTGTGACTTTGCCAGTGAGGGGTTGGACTGTGTAAGAAATCTCCATGTGCTGTGTTAATAAAACTCTGGTCCTGGTGTCACTGGGGATCTGCTCTCTCTTTACTGTAAGAAATCTCCATTAAATGAATAATCTGTGAATCTAAATAGCTGAGATCATCTTAAAGAATGGCTGACCTGCAGCATGAACACAGCTGTCCGTGGGCCTGTCTCTCTGTCTCCCACCTTCCCGTTCGAGTCTCTATCTCTCTCTCTGACACGGTCTGTATCTGTCTTCATCCCTCTCTATCTCCCATTGCCTATCTCACTATTCCTGCTGCCCTGCTTATTTGCCTCCAACTCCTTGCACACTAGTGTATCTCTCTTCCTCCCTGTCCCTTTCACTCGATCCGCACCCCTCCCGACCTTGCTCCCCATCTCCCATTCTCTCCCAACCGAGTTCTCACCTCTGAGTCCACCTCACTGTTTCCTTACCCCTCACTCTCTCACTTCCTTTTCATCCCTCTCTATCATCCCCATCAATCGCTCTTTACCCTCTCTCTTCCCTCCCACTCTGTCCCTATCCACTTTCTCTCTGTGCCTGGCTCTGTTCTCTGCAATTTTGCAGAACCGTTTTCTACACAATCCCCTCATTTTGCCCCGTTCCTGGATCTCTCTGTCTGCCGTCCACCCCTCTCTGTTTAAGTTGCTCCCTTTCTTTATCCACCCTCCCTCTCTCTGTATATTCCATTTCTCTGTCTCTCCACATCCCTCCCTCTCACTACCCATCTCTCTCTATATATTCCATTTCTCTGCCTTCAACTGCAGCTGCCACCTATTTGTTCACTCCACTCCATGGTTGATGTTCAGAGATTATGAGGGTGATTTTAAAACGGAGCCGGGAAAGGGGCGGGGGTCAATTTGAGGTCAGGAAACCCATTAGTACGGGTTTCCGTGACATCCTTAAGATTTTGACGGAAGGACATCTTTTATTTTTTTTGTTTCCCGTCTGACTGACCGGTTGATTGACAGGCTCGTCTCAGTGGGACGGGAAACCAGCCAGGGAGAGGACGTCTTCAGGTAAGTCTTTGTTTGCATGGATGGGGGGCACGGGTGAGCACGGGGCATAGATGGGCATAGGTGGGCACGGGGGTCGCTAGTCATGTGGGATGGGATCGGGGGTCATTGCAGGGGTCAGCAATCATTGAGGGGAATGTCGGGGTTCGGAGGGGGACGATCGGGGTCGGGGGTCTGGGATCGGGGGAGGGGTGTCGGTGCAGGTAGGCTTGTTGGGCCTGGGGGAAGCACTCCTGCTCCTCAGGGCCCACAAGCTGTGCCTTTCCAGGCACCTGCCTGTTACTCTCAGGCCTTCTCACCTCCTTTCACGAGGAGTAAAACAGAAGGCCCAGGAATCCTGGCCACCCCGGGTGGAAATCGGGAATTAGTAAAAAATGGATGCCTGAAGCCTCCTTGAAAGGTTATGAGGCCCGACCCGCCCCCTGGGAGCGGGTTGGTCGCCCGCCCCTGTGAAAACGGGAAATGGGCGGGTTGGAGGCAGGTCTGAAATGGTGGCAATTTTCAATGCACCCCCACCCCCAACCCACCCGTTCTTTACTTTTAAAATCGAGCCCTATATTTTCAGGCTGGTGATACATCAACACAAGTTGCTCAGTTTCCATTAAACTTTGTGGACAGTCAGTTGCAATTTTACTCACAGGGCCTAGGTTCATTATTCATGAACTAAGCAAAGATATGCTCTGCATATTAGAAGATTAAATTAGTGAAGTTTTGTTACTATTATTATTAATTCTATCAAACCCTCTCATAACCTTAAAGATCTCCATCGGGTCACCTCTCAGTCTTCTCTTTTCTGGAGAAAAGAGCCCCAGCCTGTTCAATCTTTCCTGTTAAGCATAACCTCTCGGTTTTGGTATCATCCTCGTAAATCTTTTTTTCACCTACTCTATAGAGTGCCTCTATATTCTTTTTATAATATGGAGACCAGAACTGTTCACAGTACTCCAAGTGTGGTCCAACCAAGGTTCCATACAAGTTTAACATAACTTCTCTGCTTTTCAATTCTATCCCTCTGGAAATGAACCCCAGTGTTGGTTTGCTTTTTTAATGGCCTTATTAACCTGTGTCGTTACTTTTAGTGATTTGTGTATCTGTACCCCTCGACGCCTCTGCTCCTTTACCCCATTATTGAAGCAGTGGCCCACTTATTCTTCCCATCATAATTTAAAACCTCACACTGATCTATATTGAGATTCATTTGCCAATTACACACCCATTGTGAAAATTTATTTATATCTTCCTGTATTGTATCGCACTCCTCCTCAGTATTAACTATACCCCCCAGTTTGGAGTTGTCCGCAAATTTTGAAATTATACTTCCAATTCCCAAGTCCAAATCGTTTATATAAATGGTGAAGAACAGTGGTCCCAGCACCAATCCCTGTGATTCACCACTCAGACCTTTTGCCAGTCTGAGTAACTACCTTTAACACTTACTCTCTGTTTTCTGTTTTGTACCCAGCTTGCTATTAATTCTGCTCTTTGTCCCCTGACTCCACCTGCTCTGATCTTATCTGAGTGAGATCATTAATTAAACACAATATTTGCAGTGGGCCCATTCCCAGTAAATAATGGATTGATGCTGCCCAGACTGTTTAATGTGGGATCCTTACAAGTAGCAGGTAGAACAGATTTGCCTCCTGTCAGTGTGGGCTGTGTCCAAACACAGGCATTAGAGGCTGAAATTACCAACATCCAGCCCACGGGAACCCACAGACACCTCCATAAGAACAGAAACTCGCACAGTAATAGTATAAAATACAACAAGAGAAATGGATTGTGTGTCACAACAAACTGTTGGGGCACAGAAGTACGTGATGTGGATACAACATTAACAATCCTTAGTGTTCGATTGGAAGGATTTCCCCATTGTGCAGCGATGAGGTGTTCTGCCAAAGTCATTTGGCAGAATACCTCATCGCCAGAGCTTTCAAACAAGCACCAAGACGTAGTTTGGCTGGTGGTGAAAAGGGCCCTTCCCACCAGATCCTTCATGCACTCCCGACCTCTCAGTGCCAACGTGCGCTGTCCCCGAGGAAGCTGCGGTGGAGACAAGACCGTCACCCATCTCCTCCTGGAATGTCCCTTTGCAAAGACGATCTGGAGAGAGATGCAGTGGTATCTGTCCAGGTTCATACATACAAATTAAGAGCAGGAGTAGGCCATTCAGCCCCTCGAGCCTGCTCTGCCATTTGATAAGGTCATGGTTGATCTGATTGTGATCTCAACCGTAGTTTCCCATTTACCTATGATAACCTTTGACTCCCTTGTTAATCAGGAATCTATCCAACTTAGCCTTAAAAATATTCAATGACCCTGCCTCCACTGCTCTCCGGGGAAGGGAGTTCCACAGACTCACGACCCTCAGAGAAAAAATTCTCCTCATCTCCATCTTAAATGGGAGACCCCTTACTTTTAAACTGTGGCCCCTGGTTCTAGTTTCTCCCTCAAGGGAGCAGTTCTGTAACACATGATTCTGTGCTTTATGGGCTATTCCCAGGGAAGCATTCCGAGACAGATATCAACTGCTGCCGGAAGACCATCAACTCGGTGAAAGATGCCATTTGGTCTGCCCGAAACTTGCTGGTCTTCCAGTGCAAGGAGCTGTCCTCGACCGAGTGTTTTTCAACTGCCATATTCCAAGGTCCAGGACTACGTGCTCAGGGATGCACTGAAGCTGGGTGCGGCCGCCGCAAAGGCTCTGTGGGGAAAGGCTATCGTTTAGAGCTCTCCCGCAATTGTAAACCGAGGGGCTGCAATCAGGGAAAACCCACCTCGGGCAGAATGTAAAATACAAATTTATGTAATGAATCGTAATGTACTGCAATGAATCTGTAATCAATAAGCTTATTGATTGTAATGCAATAAGGCACCCTAGAGTGTCATGAACTGTAATTATGAACAATGTGTAACTGTATTGTTGGAATCATAATTGAACTGTACTTTATGTATCTTGCAAATTGTATAATCTGTATTGTGTATGTTTGAAATGTGATGACAACTGTATTGCAAGTAGTGTTACAAATTTTATGAATAAAGTATATTTTTTGAAAAAAAAATCTGTTCTTATCAGTTTAATATCTGATACGTCCCTTATCTGGGGACCGTATATTAATTTGATTTTTGGAACAGGGAGATGGAATAGGGGCTTGCTCTGTCCACTCCACGCATCGACCCAGTATTGCAGTGTCTCTGGGAACGGTGCACCTCCCTGTGGGGAGATATTCAAAATGAAAAACAGGTTTTTCCAGTGTCTCTGTATGTATTATTACTGAGAATAAAGTTGATATTTTGTACTTAAAAAAAATGTGGAATAAATCCTCAATTAAAGCTGTGAAGATTAACCAGATAAATATTGAGGTGGAAATGATATTGAAGATTTCCAAACTGAACCTGAAACCTAAACTGACCAGAATTACAAAGTGACCCAGAACCCCAATCTTCTGTAGACACTTGCACGACAAGGCAAACACACAATGTTACAATCCAAAACTGACACTGAAACATAACTTGACCTAAATCCCCAAACTAACCCTTAATCAGACACTGAACCATTTCCCCAAACTGAAGCAGAACCAGAGCGAGTCACAAACCTAAACTTAACCAGAACCCAACAATGACTCTGAACAAAACAAGCAACAACTCTCAATCTGATCCTCAAACCTAAACACGGTGCCCAACACTGGAAGACCCTAAACTCACATACAAACCTCAAATAAACCAGGAACTGTAAAATGACCCAGAGACACAAACCCTACCTGAACCCAAACTAAACTGAATTGAACATGAATGCCCAAACTTCTGAACAACCTCAACTTGATCTGGAACATAAAAGTGCCCTGGAATCCTGAACATACACAGAACTCCCTGTGAACAAGAGCCCTCTGCCCTTCTTGAGACCCTCTGATCCAAAGTACTTTAGAGACCAAAAACACTAAGCTGCACAAAACCCTAAATCAGCTCACGAACCCCGAGTGACCCAGAAACTTAAACTGACCTGGAACCCGAAACTGATCCAGAATCCCAAAAGTGACAGGTACCCTAAACTGACCATCAACGAAATACTGAGTCAGAACCTGAAAATGATCCAGAATCTTACATTCAACATAACTACAAAGTAACCCACAATTCTAAACTCACATTAAGCCCCAAATTAATATGTAAATTGAAATGACTGGATACCCTAAACATCCCAAAACCCAGTGATCCAGAGCCCTAAATCGAAGATAAAACCCTAAACCTGTACCGAAACATAAACTGACCCAGACCCTCATACTGACACTTTCCGTAGCCTAAATTGTTGCAGTTCCAAAGGAACTCGAGTCAATCCAAGAGCTCCGGTCCTCTGGATTTCCCTCTCAGAGTGGAAGAACGTTAAACTGTTCCAGAATCCTAAACTGACCTGGAACCCGGAACCAAAGCAAAACTGCAACCAACTCAGAATCACAGGCTGATCTAAACCCTAAACTGATCCATTATCCTAAACGGACTCAGAATATTAAAATACAGCAAACCCAAAGCAGACCCGAAACACCAAGCAGACCTGGAAACCCGACCTGGCCCAGAACCCTAGCTGACTCCACTGGTTCACTTGTTAGTTCTGTCGTTTGTTTCAGGCTCTTCTGCTGTTTTTGAGATATGATGTAATGTTAGGGATCATCGAGATCAGTCTGTGAGTATCAGTCTTTGCCGGGGTCCTGTGGAATATTTTGCAGTGCTGGGTGTTTTTAGATGTGTGGAGAATGTTAGTCTTGAGGGTCCTGAGTTAATTGGAGCTCTTATGGTCAGTTTGTGTGCAGCATGTTACAACCAGATACTGAGCCAGAAACTCAAAACAACACAGAATCTCAAATTGACCAAACTAACCCAGAATATAAAACTGAACTGGGACCCTGAACCAATCCCAATTCTAAAGTGACCAACTCGTGTAAAATGAATTATAAACATAAAGAAAAGCCAAGAACCCAAATTTGTGTTGAAACTGAAAACAAGCCCAGAATCCAAGATTGAACCAAAGTCTTACACTGATTCATCAGCCTAAAAATATTCAACGCACGAAACATATCTCGAACCCAGAATGAACCCACATGACAAGGCTGAGACCGAAGGCTGAGCGTCAGAGATTTCTACAATCCCTCAGTGTTGGCATCAGTCTGGGCGTGTTGAGTCATCAGAGATCGTTGTCTATGTTTGTTGTTCTGTGTCAGTTTGTGGGTGTTGTGGTTTGGGGTTTCTCTGCTCAGTATTGGGGTAATGTGCACTGTTTAAGGTCCGTTTACAGATGCTGTGGTTTGCTGTGACAGTGCAGTTATCATTTTACAGGATGCAGAAGCCCAATGTGTGATGCGATCGTTAGCTTTGGGTGTTTGATCAATGTGTGGATGGTGAGGTAAGTGTGTGGGGGCTGGGTCAGTTTCTGGGTATTGTGTTTTTTTTGCAGATGATGTGATCGGTTTGGGGCATATTGTGGACAGCTTTAGGATGCTGACTCATTTGGGGAGATGGGATAGTCAGTCATTGAACACTGCCTCAGTTATGGTCCCTGAACCCAGTTTGCAGTACCAGAGTCAGTTTCAGGGTGCTGTGGTCAGTTTCAGAGATACATGGTATTAGCTTGAGGTGCTGGGCCAGTTAGAGGTACTGTACTACTTGAAGAGCTAGGTTAGGTTAAGGTGCTGGACTAACTTGAGGTGCTAGGTTAGCTTGAGGTATTGGATTAGTTTGGAGGCTGTATTATTTTGAAGTATTAGGTTATTTTGAGGTTCTGGGCTGGTCTGAGGTGCTGTTTTTGCTTGAGGTATTAGATTATGTTGAGGTGCTGGATTACTTAGGGCAGCAGCTTAAGTTTGAGGTAATCTATTTACTGCAAGTGCAGTTTTAGCTTAAGTTACTGGGTTAGTTGGAGGTGCTGTATTAGATTGAGCTGCTGGGATAGTTTAAGCTTTTGTAAATGTCTGAGGTTCTTGATCAGTATGTTTCCAGCCTAACGAGGAAGGAAGCAGTGCTGGATCTAGTTCTGGGGAATGAAGTGGGGCAAGTTTCAATGGGAGAGTGTTTTGGAAACAGTGATCACAATATGATTAGGTTTAGAGTAATTATGGAAAAGTACAAGGACAATGAAAGTTGAAGATACTTAACCGGAAGAGGGTTAAATTCAGTGAGTTGAAAAGGGATCTGGCCCTTATGGAATGGGAACAAAGATTATCAGGTAAAACAGTTAAAGAGCAAAGGGAGGCCTTCAAGGAGGAGATAGTTCAGGTACTTCATCTAAACCTATCAGCATATCCTTCTATTCTTTTCTATGTTTGACTCGTTTATCAATTATCTCCCCTTTTCTATCATAAATGTCTTTACAACATTTTTGATTTCTGCTTCTAATGTCTTATCCATCTTGTTAGTGTCAATATTGAGGCAAAGTAATGATTCCACATTTCTGCCGTTACCTGTGAGTTTACCTTGTGCATCCCTTAGTGGCCCTACCCCTATCATGATTTTCCTTTTGTTATTTATGTGTCTGTAGAATACTTTACTTTTTAAAAAGTATTCTTTGATAATTTAATTTTGTAATTCCTCTTTGCCTTCCGAATAGGTTTTTAAAACTTATTTCCTAACCTCTTCGTATTCCCTTTTGTCATCCTGTTCTTTATTGTCCAGGTGCTGAGTGTATGCCTTTTTCTTTAGTTTCAATTCTGATCTTATCTCTTTATTCATCCATGGTATTTCATTATTAGTGACAGCGTCCGTGGAACAGTATCCCAGTGAGAGACCGTGTCCGTGGAACAGTATCCCAGTGAGTGTCAGTGTCCGTGGAACTGTATCCCAGTGAGAGTCAGTGTCCATGGAACTGTATCCCAGTGAGAGTCAGTGTCCATGGAACTGTATCCCAGTGAGAGTCAGTGTCCATGGAACTGTATCCCAGTGAGTGTCAGTGTCCGTGAAACTGTATCCCAGTGTCAGTGTTCATGGAACTGTTCGCAGAGTGTGTCAGGATCCACAGAATAGTATTCGAGTGACAGACAATGTCCATGGAACTGAGAGAGTAGGTCCTCATGGAACTGTTCCCCAGTGAGAGTCAGGGTGCATGGAACTGTTCCCCAGTGAGAGTCAGGGTGCATAGAACTGTTCCCCAGTGAGAGCCAGAGTGCACAGAACTGTACCCCAGTGAGAGTCAGAGTGTACAGAACTGTACCTCAGTGAGAGTAGGTGCCCATGGAAATGTACCCAGTGGGAATCATCGCCCATGGAACTGTACCCCAGTGACTGTCAGGGTCCATGGAACTGTCCCCCAGTGAGAGTCAGGGTGCATAGAACTGTTCCCCAGTGAAAGTCAGGGTGCATAGAACTGTTCCCCAGTGAGAGCCAGAGTGCACAGAACTGTACCCCAGTGAGAGTCAGAGTGTACAGAACTGTACCTCAGTGAGAGTAGGTGCCCATGGAAATGTACCCAGTGAGAATCATCGCCCATGGAACTGTACCCCAGTGAGAATCATCGCCCATGGGACTGTACCCCAGTGACTGTCAGGGTCCATGGAACTGTACCCCAGTGACTGTCAGGGTCCATGGAACTGTACCCCAGTGACTGTCAGGGTCCATGGAACTGTCCCCCAGTGACTGTCAGGGTCCATGGAACTGAATCAAGTGAGAGGAAGGGCCCACTGAACTGCACGCTCACCCTCAGGAGTAGATCATTCATTCCCGCAATTCTGTTCTGCCATTCATTTAGATCATGGCTAATCTGTATCTTAACTCTTTTTACCCATCTTGTATATAATGGGCAGCATTTTAGCACCCGCTATCGGGTGTGTTCCTGGCGGGGGGGCCCCGAAAATCGGGAAATCCCGGAGTGGGACCACGCATTTCCGGGTTCCCCACTAACGCGCCGGCGTGCGCGCGCAGCCCCCGCTGGTGGGAATCCCACAGGCAATTATAGCCAGCGGGATGCCACTTGAACGTATTTATTTTGCTTGTTCAGGTCATTAACTGACCTGATTCAGGGATTATGTGAGGAGGGGTGGGATTTTAAAGGAAACTGGGACTGTTTCCCGCACTGGGGGAAACACTCCAAGTTCAAATGGACCTGTTGCAGCTGTCAGCCTGTGGCAGCAGCAAAGGTCCATTTGACAGGTTGGGGGTGGGGGAGACCCTCACCCATTGCAGGAGGCCACTCAGTCACTTGGGACAAAGTTTGGCCTCCACCACCCTCCTCCTGACAACCAAAGTCACCAACTTGCACACTTACCCCGGGGTCCAGAGATATGTACCTACCTTGCGGACCCCCTCAGATGTACATCTTCCGGATGGGGGCCGCCGTAGCTGCAGTCATGACCTCCTCGGAGGGCGAACAGCATCACCAGCCTCACCGTCCACCTCTGACACGTGGAGCTCCACAACAGTGCGCTGTGACACGTCCACCTGTACAGCAGGAGGGAGGGCTACCGCAGAGAGAGATGCGTCGCAGAGGGCACTACCCTCGCCACAGGGTCCACAGACCGAGGCTCAGCTTCCTGGACCTCTCTGAGCAGCAGTGCACACGGAGGCTCAGAGTCACTCGACATTTAGTCGTGGACATCTGCAGCCTCCTTCATGCCAAGCTGCTCCTGGCTGGCCCGAGCACCATCTTCTTACCTGTCGCTGTCAAAGTCACCACTGCCCTCAACAACTTCTCCTCCGCATCCTTCCAGGGTGCAACCGGGGACATCGCTGACGTCTCTCAGCCGTCTGCACAAAAGAGCCCTGCAAATACACCTACACCCACTCTGCAGTGACACAATGGGTGGCATCAGTTGTGGGTCTTCATAGTGATCCTCAGGAAAGGGCATTATTGCACAAACCAGACAAGATTCGCGAAGACATGGCAGCAGTGGTGCCAATATAATCTGTGATGTGAGTTGCTCAGAAATTAAATACAGGTAAACACCATGACAAACCCTCAAACACCCTTGTGCATCCCCTTCATGCTCACGACACGTTTGCCTTACGCTTCCTGCTGCACATATGTGATGCATGCCCTGTGGCTGCAGCACAGGTAGTGGCAGGTTGAGTGAGGCTGACTGTGAAAGAGATGCATGAGAGGGTGAGTATGAGATGGAGCCATGATATTGTATGAGGATTGGGTTGAGTGGTAGTGGCGGGATGAGTACTGGCGAGGTGAGTAGGTGCAGGTAAGATGAGGATGAGGTTTGAGTGGGTATGAGGGGTGATGTGACAGAGTAGTGTTGGCAGTGCAGAAGGAGGTGTGGGGTGGGGGCAGTGATGTGGCAGATGGAGTGTAGGGGAATGAGTAAGTGTACTCACTTTGGCTGACCTACTGAGGTCATTGGAGCGCCTCCTGCACTGTATGCAGGTGGGCGATATGTTGGTGGTGCTGGTGACCTCCTCTGCCACCTCGAGCCAGGCCTTCCTGGTGGCAGAGGCAGGCCGCTTCCTCCCGCCCGCCGGGGGGGCGGGGGGGGGGGACGATCTCGGTCCTCCCCCTTCACCTCACCCCATGTATTGATACCTGGACTGAGGCATCATTAAACTGGGAGCAGCCTTCCCCCTGGGCTGCTCCATGCTGTAATTTTTTCTATTTGTTGCAGCATGTGTCAGTGGAGGACTGCCCCTTTAAATAGAGCTCCTCCAGCTGACGGATCTGACTGTGCACGCGCAGTCCGCCCGACGCGCAGATCAGCAGTGGGGAACCCGGAAGACCAGGTAAGTGGATCCATTTATGCTACGATCGCGCGGGGAGCTGACTGATTTCACCAGGCGCGTTACCCACGTGCCCGATAGCCCCCCCGCCGAGAATCCGCAGCCCTGGTAACACCGGGCCCAATGTATTTGGATTAGATGTCAATTATCTTCAATCTGTTTTTTTCTGGTTATCAACCCTCCTGTCAGTGGAAACAATTTCTCCTTATTTACTCAAAGGTCAGTTTATTTTTTAAACTTACCTCAGTGTGTCTTGCAGGCTTCTCGACAGGTTCCCCCTGCGGGGTGGCCTTCCTGCTCAGAAGTGGGTTAAATTTCAGGGGTTATGATGTGATCGAGGAGTCCGGCGGGAGACTCGTTAAAAGCCAAGATGAGTGGCGTTAAAACGGCCGATTGATGGGAATGGAGCAGGAAATGGAGCTGCTCCATTTTAACTGCTCCTGCGATCAGGGAGAGTTAAAATCACCCTGTTTCACATTGCATGATAGTCCACATGTGCCACTGGAGGGAAAGCTATAACTGCAAGTTATTCTTGCAGGTGTTATGAATGAGTTCGGGTCTATTAGTAACTATTCACCACATTACTAGTCAATGAAACAATGCATTACTTTGCTTTTAAGTCATACTCCATCTAAAACAAGGGTACGTTTTAATATCTGCGTCTGTCTCTCCCATGTCTGTCTGTCTGTCTCTCTCTCCCCGTCTGTCTCTCCCGTGTCTCCGTCTGTGTCTCCTGTCACTCACACATATATTGTGGGGAAAGGCCTGTCGCAATTAAGCCTCAGGCCCTCTCCATCCAAAATAATGCCACGGTATTTGCCACCTTTTCTGAGGGTGCCTCTGTGTATAAATGTGCCA
The DNA here is from genome assembly GCF_035084215.1 of Heptranchias perlo. Lineage (NCBI taxonomy): Eukaryota > Metazoa > Chordata > Chondrichthyes > Hexanchiformes > Hexanchidae > Heptranchias > Heptranchias perlo. The sequence continues at coordinate 10,902,499 of NC_090359.1, forward strand.
AGGATCACATGCCAGGCACTGGACTTATGTGGCACATCACCTGTTCTCATTATAATGGACACATTTCAGCTGGCAGAAAGGTACAGGGAGAAATATGTGTTGTTTAATCACCCCTCTGCACCAACAATGTTTCAGTGAGTGATGGGGAGATGGGCTGAGATTTATAAATAGACTTGCAGTACATTCTCTCTCTCTCTCTCTGGTGTGTAACAGAAATGAGTCACAGTGACAGGAGCAGAAAACTGCTTGGATAGAGGATCTGACACAACACATTCAAGCTGGCGATGACTGGTGTGGCAGGATTGTAAATTTAAAGGGACATTACCATTTGGCTGGAGAGTTTTTAAGGGAAACGCGACTCCTCGAAGAGTTCACTTCTACCCGCCTGATAAGTTGGCTGTGGTGGACAATTTTCTCCGTGTGGACAATATATTTGCTGAATTGTAAACTACTCCACAGTGATGAACACTGAGCCTCGGTCATTTCTGTATCTGAGGCCATTTCTCCCCTTCTCTGGGTCTTCGACCTCCACCATTGCTGGTCTGAATCCAGCCACTAGAAGAGGGTGTAAGAGCAACCTGGGCAATTCTCCCTTGATCTCCCCCCCACCACCTGTGGAGAGTCCCTGCCTCCCTGGCCCAGCCTTTGCTTGGTATCTTCCCCAGTGGTAAGGTCGGGTTTAGAAACATGGCAGGTGGGTGAAAACCCGTATCTTACTGCTGGACCGGTCTTTTAAATTCAATTATAATTTTTATCCCTCAACCAACATCACTAAAACAGATGATCTGGTCATTATCACATTGCTGTTTGTGGGACCTTACTGTGTTCAATGTACTGCCGTGTTTCCGACAGTAAAGCAGCAACTAGACTTTAAAAGTACTTAATTGGTAGAGGAACCATCCAGGGAACAGGCTATTTTAGATCTCGTATTGTGTAATGAGACAGGGTTAATTAATAAACTTATAGTAATGGATCCTCTGGGGGAGAGTGAACATAATACGATAGAATTTCATATTCAGTTTGAGAGTGATGTGGTTAAGTCCGAAACTAGGGTCTGAAACAAACAAAGCCAATTATGTAGGTTTGAGGGGCGAGTTGGCTGAGGTAGATTGGGAAATTAGATTAAAAGATATAACGGCAGACAAACAATGGCAAATATTTAAAGAAATGATTCATAATTCTCAACTAATATACATTCCCTTGAGGAATAAAACTCCACGGGAAAAGTGGTACAATTGTGGCTAATTAGAGAATTTAAGGATAATATTAGATGAAAAGCAGAGGCTTACAATGTAGTCAAAAAGCGTAGTTAGCCTGAGGATTGGGAGAGTTTTAGAAATCAGCAAAGGATGACCAAAAATTCATAAAGAGGGAGAAAATTGAATCTGACAGGAAACCAACAAGAAATATAAAAACAGATTGTAAGAGCTTCCACAAGTATGTGAAAAGGAAGAGATGAGTGAAAGTAATCGTGGGTCCCTTAGAGGCAGAGACAGAAGAAATTATAATGGGGAGTAAGGAAATGGCAGAGATGTGAAACAAATATTTTGTATCTGTCGTCACAGCAGATGACACAAAAAACATACCGGAAACAGTGGGGAACCAAGGGCCTAATGAGAGTGAGGAACTTAAAGTAATTAATATTAGTAAAGAAAAAGTACTGGAGAAATTAATGGGACTAAAAGCCGAGAAACCCCCTGGACCTGATGGCCGACATCCTCGGGTTTTAAAAGAGGTGACTGCAGAGATAGTGGATGCATTGGTTGTGATCTTCCAGAATTCCCCAGATTCTAGAATGGTCCCCGTGGATTGCAAGGCAGCAAATGTAACCGCGCCATTTAAGAAAGGAGTGAGAGAGAAAAGAGGGAACTATAGGCTAGTTAGCTTGACATCAATAGTTAGGGAAAATGCTGGAATCTATTATTAAGGACGTAGTAACAGGGCACCTAGAAAATCAAAATATGATTAGGCAGAGTCATACGGTTTACTCTTCGAGTCATAGAAAGATTACAGCATGGAAGGAGGCCATTCAGCCCATCCAGTCCATGTCAGCTCTGTGCAAGAGCAATCCAGCTAGTCCCATTCCCCCGCCCTATCCCCGTAGCCCTGAAAATTTTTTACTTTCAACTACTTATCCAGTTCCCTTTTAAAGGCCATGATTGAATCTGCCTCCACCACCCCCTCAGGCAGCGCATTCCAGATCATAACCACTCGCTGTGTAAAAACGTTTTACATCATATCACCTTCGGTTCTTTTGCCAATCACCTTAAATCTATGCCCTCTGGTTCTTGACCCTTCAGCCAATGGGAACAGTTTCTCTCTGGACCCTTTATGATTTTGAATACCTCTATCAACTCTCCTCTCAACCTTCTCTGTTCCAAAGAGAACAACCCCAGCTTCTCCAGTCTATCCACATAATTAAAGTCTTTCATCCCTGGAATCATTCTAGTAAATCTCTTCTGCACCCTCTCTGAGGCCTTCACATCTTTACTAAAGTGCAGTGCCCAGAACTGGACACAATATTCCAGTTGTGGTCGAACCAGTATTTTATAAAGGTTCATCATGACTTCCTTACTTTTGTACTCTATGCCTCTATTTATAAAGCCCAGGGCTCATCTGCTTTTTTAACCGCTTTCTCAACCTGCCCTGCCAGCTTCAACGATTTGTGCACAAATACCCCCAGATCTCTCTTTTCCTGTACCCCTTTTAGAATTTTGCCCTCTAGTTTATATTGCCTCTCCTCGTTGCTACCGAAATGTATCACCTCACATTTATCTGGGTTAAATTTCATCTGCCACGTTTCCGCCCATGCCACTAGCCTGTCTATATCCTCTTGAAGTCTATCACTATCCTCTGCACTGTACACTACCCTTCCAAGTCTCGTGTCATCTGCAAATTTGAAAATGTGCCCTGTACATCCGAGTCCAAGTCCTTAATATATATCAAGAAAAGCAGTAGTCCCAGAACCAACTCCTGGGGAACACCACTATGCACCTCCCTCCAGCCCGAAAAACAACCGGTCACCACTACTCTCTGTTTCCTGTCACTTAGCCAATTCTGTGTCCATGTTGTTATTGCCCCCTTTATTCCATGGGCCACAACCTCGATGACAAGCCTACCATGTGGCACTTTATCAAACGCCTTTTGAAAGTCCATATACACAAAATAAACCGCATTTCCCTCATCTACCCTCTCTGTTAGGTTAGTTAAACACGATTTGCCTTGAACAAATCCGTGTTGGCTTTCTCTGATCAATCCACACTCGTCGAAGTGACTGTTAATTCTGTCTAGTATTATTGTTTCCAGATGTTTCCCCACCACCGAGATTAAACTGACTGGCCTGTTATTGCTGGGTTTATCCTTACACTCTTTTTTGAACAAGGGTGCAACATTTGCAATTTTCCAATCCTCTGGCACCACTCCCGTATCCAAGGTTGTTTGGAAGATTATGGCCAGTACCTCTGCAATTACCCCCCTTACTTCCCTCAGCATCCTCGGGTGCATCCCATCCAGACCAGTTGACTTATCTATTTTAAGTACAGCCAGCCTTTCTAGTACCTCTTCTTTATCAATTTTTAGCCCATCCAGTATTTTAACAATATCTTCCTTTACCGAGACTCTGGCAGCATCTTCTTCCTTGGTAAAGACAGATGCAAAGTATTCATTTAATACCTCAGCCATGCCCACTGCCTCCATGAGTAGATCTCCGTTATGGTCCATAATCAGCCCCACCCCTCCTCGTTTTACCTGTTTACTGTTAACATATCTGTAGAAGACTTTTGGATTCCCTTTTATGTTGGTCGCTAGTCTATTCTCATACTCTCTCTTTGCTCCTCTTATTTCCTTTTCACTTCCCCTCTGAACTTTCTATATTCTGCCTGGTTCTCACTTGTTTCATCAACCTGATACCTGCCATACACCACTTTTTTCCGCTTCGTCTTATTCTCTATCTCCGTTGTCATCCAGGGAGCTCTGGCTTTAGTTGCCCTACCTTTCTCCCTCATTGGAATGTACTTTGTCTGTACCCGAATTATCTCCTCTTTAAAGGCCGCCCACTGTTCAATTACAGTTTTCCCTGCCAATCTATGATTCCAATTAACCCGGGCCAGATCTGTTCTCATCCCACTGAAATTGGCCCTCCTCCAGAAAGGGATGGACTGCAGACAGAGAGATCTAGGGACGGGGCAAAACACGGGGATTGTGTCGAAAATGTGTCCGAGAAATTAAAAGGAGAGCAGGGTCAGGCACAGAGAGAAAGTGGATGGGGACGGAGTGGGAGGGAAGAGAGAGGGTAAAGAGCGATTGATGGGGATGACAGAGAGGGATGAGAAGGAATGGAGAGAGGGAGGGGTAAGGAAACAGAGTAAGGTGGACGCAGAGATGAGAACTCGGTTGGGAGAGAATAGGAGATGGGGAGCAAGGGAGAGGGATGCGGAGCAAGTGAAATGGGACAAGGAGGAAGTGAGAGAAACCAGCATGCAGAGACTGGGCGGCACAAAAGCAGGGGAAACAGGAATAGTGAGAGAGGTCAAGGGACAGACCGACCGTGAGTGAGCAAGTGAAGCAAACAGGCAGGTTGGAGACAGAAAGGGAGACAGACAGGTAGATAGACAGACAGGCCCACAGACAGCTGTGTTCATGCTGCAGGTCAGCCATTCTTTAAGATTATCTCAGCTATTTTGATTCACAGATTATTCATTTTATTGAGATTCAGGGCATTTATTATGTTGAATTGTAGGTGATCTCATTTGCTAAATCAGTTGATCCATTTTCTGTAGCAGATCACGTGCAGCGTCCACAGTAACACTTGGCTCAATTGGTCCCCACCAAAAACACCGTTCCCTCATCACCGACTCCATCCCTCTCCCCGGTCACTGTCTGAGGCTGAACCAGACCATTCACAACCTTGGTGTCCGATTTGACCCTGAGATGAGTTTCTGACCATATAGCCGCTCCATCACGAAGTCCGCCCACTTCCTCCTCCATAACATCGCCCGTCTCCACACCTGCCTCAGCTCATCTGCTGCTGAAACCCTTATCCATGCCTTTGTTATCTCTCGACTTGACTGTTCCAATACTCTCCTGGCTGGCCTCCCATCTTCCATCCTCCATAAACTTCAGCTCGTCCAAAACTCCCGTATTTTATCTCGCACCAAGTCCCGTTCACCCCATCACCCCTGTGCTCGCTGACCTACATTAGTTCCCAGTCCGGCAACACCTTGATTTTAAAATTCTCATCCTTCTTTTCAAATCTCTCCATGGCCTCGCCCCTGCCTATCTCTGTGACCTCCTCCAGCCCTACAACCCTCCAAGATCTCCACGCTCCTCTAATTCTGGCCTCACGCGCATCGACGATTTTAATCGTTCCACCATTGGCGGCCGTGTCTTCAGCTGCATTGATCCTAAGCTCTGGAATTCCTTCTCTTTCTCTCCTCCTCTAAGACGTCCCTTAAGCCTATCTCTTTGGTCAAGCTTTTGGTCACCTGTCCTAATACCTCCTTATGTGGCTCGGTGTTAAATTCTGATTGATAATCACGCCTGTGAATCACCTGAGGGTGTTTTACTACATTAAAGGCGATATTGGCCAAGGTGCTTACCCTGAGGAAGGGAGGAACCATCACAGGCCGAGTCTCACTGGGCAGCTGTCCGACATCTCCTCGCGGCTGATTAGATTCCAGAATCTGTCACTGGAATACAACAGGACTATTTTTGAGACGATGATTATATTTAATTTGAATATATTTGTCATTAATGGCATTTGATTGATTTACTTTAACATTAAATTGTTCTTTTCGTTCCGCTCTTTACATGGATTAAATTCAGTCACAATATCAGCTGCCAACTCCAGTTTGTGAGGGATATCAAGGACAACACTAAAGGTTTTTACAAGTATATTAAGAGAAAGAAGGTGACTCAGAGTAATGTGGTCCCTTAAAGACAGACGCAGGGGATTATAGTAATTGAAAGGGAGAGAGGGTGAAGAATTTGAAAAATTTGTACAGGAGAACTTTCTTAATTAGTATATTTCTAGCCCAACGAAGAAGGAAGCAGTGCTGGATCGAGTTTTAGTGAATGATGTAAGGCAAGTGGAGTGTATTTCAGTGAGAGAACATCTGGGTAATAGTGATCATAATATAATTAGGTTTAAAGTAATTACAGAAAGGGACAAAGAAAAATCAAAGGTGAAAATATCCAACTGAAAGAGAGCCAATTTCAGTGATTTGAGAAGGGATCGAGCACAGGTGGACTGGAAACAAAGATTGGCCAAAAAACAGTAAATGAGCAATGGCAGGTCTTCAAGGTGGAGATAGTTCGGGTATAAACCAAGGATTTTCCCATAAGGAGCAAAGATATGGCATCCAAAGCTCGAGCTCCCTGGATGACAAAGGAAATAGAGCTTAAAATAAAACAGAAAAAGGTTTATGACCACTGTCAGGTACAGAATACAGTACACAACCAGGAGAGTGTGCAGGGGGAAATTGAAAAGGATATAAGAAGGGCAAAGAGAGAATATGAGAAAAGATTAGCAAGTAACATAAATGGGAACCCAAAAACTTTTATAAAAATATAAAAAGTAAAAGGATAAAAGGAATGGTGGGGCCGGTTAGGGATAAAATAGGAAATCTGCTTGTGGAGGCAGAGGGCATGACTGAGGTACTGAATGAGGACTTTGCATCTGTCTTCACAAAAGAAGAGGATGAAGTTAATGTCGCAGTAGAGGAGGAGGGAGTAGAGATATTGGATAGGATCAAAATAGATAGAAAGGAGGTGCTAAATAGGTTGGCATCACTCAAAGTTAACAAGTCCCCCGGTCCAGGTGGGATGCATCCCAGGCTGCTGAGGGAAGCAAGGGTGGTGATAGCAGAAGCTCTGACCACAATCTTTCAATCCTCCTTGGATATGGGAGTGGTGCCAGAGGACTGGAGGATTGCAAATGTTACACCCCTGTTCAAAAAAGGAGAGAGGGATAAAACTGGTAACTACGGGCCAGTCAGTCTAATATCAGTGGTGGGAAAACTACTAGAGACCATTGTCAAGGACAAAATTAATTCTCACTTGGAGAGGCATGGGTTAAGAAGGAACAGCCAGCACGGATTTCTTAAAGGCAAACCATATCTGACCAACCTGATTGAATTCTTCGATGAAGTAACAGAGAGGGTCGATGGAGGTAGTGCAGTCGCTGTTGTATATATGGACTTGCAAAAAGCATTTGATAAAGAATCACATAACAGACTTATTTGGAAAACAGAAGCCCATGGGATTAAAGGAAAAAATTGGTGGAAACTTGGGTACGTAATTGGCTAGGGGAAAGGAAGCAGAGAGACGTGGTGAACGGATGCTTTTCTGACTGGACAGAAGTATGCAGTGGGGTCCCCCAGGGGTCAGTATTGGGACCATTACTTTTCTTGTTATATCAAAATGACCTGGATTTGGGTTTCGGGAGCACAGTTTCAAAGTTTGCGACTGATACAGGACTTAGCAACGTAGTAAATAGTGAGGAGGATAGTAGCAGATTTCAGGAGGACATAGACAGACTGGTAAAATGGGCAGACACAGGGCAGATGCAATTTAAGACGGACAAGTGTGAAGTGATGCACTTTGGGAGGAACAAAGCGGACAGGCAGTATAATCTAAATGGGACTATTTTGAGGGGAGTGCAAGAACAGAGGGACCTGGGGTACATAGTCACAAATCTTTGAAGGTGGCAGGGCAAATTGATAAGATGGTTAAGAAAGGGTATGGGAAACTTGGCTTTGTAAATAGGGGCATTGAATACAAAAACGAGGAAGTCATGCTGAACCTTTACAAATCACTGGTTAGGCCTCAGCTGGAGTATTGTGGACAACTCTGGGCACCGCACTTTCGGAAGGATGTCAAGGTCATGGAGAGGGTACAGAGGAGGTTTACCAGGATGGTACCAGGGATGAGGGACATCAGTTATGTGGAGAGGTTGGAGAAGCTGGGATTGTTCTCCTTAGAGCCGGGGATAAGGGGAGATTTAATAGAGGTGCTCAAAATCAAGTGGGGTTTTGATCGTTTCTCCCTACTTGCTCGGTTTCCTCTGGCAAGCGGGTCGGTAACCAGAGGTCGTAGATTTAAAATAATTGGCAAAAGAACTAGAGAGGAAATGAGGAGAAGTTTTTCTTCATACAGAGAGTTGTTAAGATCTGAAACGCACTCCCTGAAAGGGTGGTGGAATCAGATTCCATGGGAATTTTGAAAGGGCAATTAGACATATACTTGAAGAGGACTAATATGCAGGGTTATGGGGAAAGAGTTGGAGTGTGGGACTAAATTGGACAGCTCTTTCAAAGGCACGATGAATGGCCTCCTTCTGTTCTGTAAGTTTCTCTGAAAAGTGGGTAAAATAGTGTGAGAGAGGGAATGAGTCTCGGAGAATCTGTGTGAGAGAGGGAGTGAGTCACAGAGAGTCTATGTGAGAGAGGGAATGAGTCTCGGAGAGTCTGAGAGTGTGTCTCGGAGAGTCTGCATCTGGATGAAGGAGAGTCTGAGAGGTCGAGTGGGAGGGAGATGGAGAGGGAGAAAGGGTTTGTGAGAACGGGCAAGAGAGAATATTGGAGACAGGAAAGAGAAACAGTCTGTGTGCAAGAGAGAGAGGAAAGGGGAAGAGAGCCTGTTTGTGCATGAGAACGAAGGGATAGAAATGTGAGAAGTTGGAGAGAAATGAGAGATTGCATGGATAAAAGGACAGAAAACTGAGAGTTGTGGTTAACAGATGTTTCTTGCACTGGAAGGATTTAAACAGTGGCGATCCCCGGGGTCAGTGTTGGCACCATTGCTTTTCTCAATATCTGTGGATAGAAATGATCTGGACCTGGGTGTAAGGGGCACAATATCAAAATTTGCAGCTGCCACAAAGATAAGGAGTGAGATTAACCATGAAGAGGATTGTCAACAACTTCAGGAGGAGGCAGACAGGTGAGCAGTTTGGGCAGGTAGATGTGAGATGGAATTTAATGGGGAGAGATGTGAGGTGAGAAGAATAAGGAGAGGAAATAGACACTATACTGTAAAACTGTAAAAGGAGTAGAGGAGCAGAGAGATTTAGGGATTCAGATACACAAATCTTTAAAAAAGTGGGAGGACAAGTTGATAAAGCTGTTTTGCAAAAACCCCCATGGGATCCTAGGATTTATAAATAGGGGCATAGATTATAAAAGGAAAGAGTTAATGCTACACCTGGACAAATCATGGGTCAGGCCACAGTCAGAATATTGTGTCCAGTTTTTGGTGCATTACTTTAGTAAGAATGTCGCGGCCATGGAGAGGGGCAGAAGAGATTCACTAAGATGATCCCAAGGATGAGAGTCTTGACATAACTTTTCATGACAGCAGAGAAGTTCAAATAAGATCAGAGAGTGGGGATCAAAATTATGAGGGGGTTTTGATAAAGTAAATGAGGGAAAACTATTTCCACTAGTACGGGAGCACAGTGGTTATGTTACTGGACTAGTAATCCTAGAGGCTCGGACTAATATTCCGGAGTCATGAGATCAAATCCACGGCAGCTGGGAAATTTAAATTCAATTAATTAAATAAAATCTGGAATTTAAAAAAAACCTAGTATCAGTGATGGTGGCCATGAAACTACCGGATTGTTGTAAAAACCCATCTGGTTCACTGATGTCCTTTAGGGAAGGAAACCTGCCGTCCTTACCCGGTCTGGCCTATATGTGACTCCAGACCCACAGCAATGTGGCGGATTCTTAATTGCCCTCTGAAATGGCCTAGCAAGTCACTCAATTGTTCAAGACAGGTGGCACACCACCACCCTCTCAAGGGCAACTGGGAAGGGTAATAAATGCTGGCCTTGCCAGCGACGCCCACATCCCAGTTCGTGAGTCGGTAACTGGAGGGCATCAAATTAAGAGAGTTTGGTTTTCTTTTTGATGTAGAGGGTTGTTAGGACAATGGAATGTCCGACCAGAAACAATGAGGGAAGCAGAATTTAAAAGGGAAGTGAATCAATATCTGAAGAAGAAAAGATGAAAGATCTTGAAAGGCCTTCGATGAGGTACCGCATAGTAGACTCATGACCAAGGTCAGAGCTTGTGGAGTCAGGGGACAGGTAGCAGAATGGATAGCAAGCTGATAACAAAACAGAAAACAGAGAGCAGGGGTTAATGAGAGTCACTCAGACTGACAAAAGGTGGGAAGTGGTGTTCCACAGGGATCAGTGCTGGGAACACTGTTGTTCACATTTGCATCAACGGTTTGGACTTGGGAATCGGAAGAACAATTTCAAAATTTGCAGACAACACCAAATTGAGGGATATAGTTAATAGTGAAGAGGACTGCGACAAAATACAGGAAGACATTAATAAACTTGCAGAATGGGCATGTAATTGGCAAATGAATTTCAATATAGATAAGTGTGAGGTGGTACAAATTTAGTAGGAAGAATAAGGAGGCCACATACTTCCTGTATAATAAGAGTCTTAATGGGATGGAGGAGCAAAGTGGGGTCTCAGGGTACAGATACACAAATCATTAAATGCAGTGACTCAGGGTCATAAGGCCATAAAAAGCAAACAAAGCACTGGGATTCATTTCCAGAGGAATAGAATTGAAAAGCAGGGAAGTTATGTTAAACTTGTCCAGCACCTTGGTTAGACCACACTGAGCACTGTGCACAGTTCTGGTCTCCATGTTACAAAAAGGATGTAGAGCCACAGGAGAAGGTGCAAAAAAAATTGACAAGGATGATACCAGAACTGAGAGGTTATAACTATCAGGATAGACTGAACAGGCTGGGTCTCTTTTCTCTAGAAAAGAGAAGGCTGAGGGGTGACCTGATAGAGGTCTTTAAAATTATGAGGGAGTTTGATAGGGTCGACATAGAGATGTTTCCACTTGTGGGGGAGACCAGAACTATGGGCCATGAATGGAAGATAGTCACTAATAAATCTAGTAAGGAATTCAGGAGGAACTTATTTACACAAGGAGTGGTTAGAATGTGGAACTTGCTAACACATGGAGTAGTTGAGGTGAATAGCATTGATGCCTTTAAGGGGAAGCTCGATAAGTACATGAGAGAGAAAGGAACAGAAGGATATACAGATAGGGACAGATGAAGAGAGGTGTGAGAGGGGCTCGTGTGGAGCATAAACACCGGCACAGACCAGTTGAGCCGAATGGCCTGTTTCTGTGCTGTAAATTCTATGTAATTCCAAATAGTCCATAAATACGGAGAATAAAAGTGGGCCCAGCACTGACCCCTGGGGTAACCACTTCCAACCCTTCTCCAATCTCAGCAACTCCCATTAACCCGGACCCTCTGTTTCCTGTCCCCAGACAACTTTCTCCCCGCACTGTTCCATTTCCTTTTAAACGGCCCACCTGAACAGACTGGGCATTACCCTGGGGATCCCCCAGTTACCTTCACACCGTTGCTCGCCATGTCCCTGATTTCACTTGACATCCTTCACAGTCTCATCGAATTGTCTTGTTGCCTCCCGGCCGTGTGAACATCCAAAGAGATTTCCAGTCGGCCTCAAGTATTTTCCAGCAGATTGATTCAAATCCGTTGCGTTTTTCCTCAAAACTCCTGGAAGTTCAGGCACGAATTCTCCTGTGGAAGAAAGTCACATCGTGTTACGGGACGGAAGAATTAACGACCCTTCTGAAGTACTCGGTGTCGGCCTTGGCTCATTTGTATCACTCTCTCACCTCGAGAATCATAAAGGTTGAGGATTAAAGCTCCCCTCCAGAGACCTGAGCACAAAATCTCGGCTCACACTCCAGTGCAGTACTGAGGGAGTGCTGCACTGTCGGAGGGGCCGTCTTTTGCACGAGCCGTTAAACCAGTCTGGCCCCTCAGGTGGATGTAAAAGATCCCACGACACTATTCGAAGAAGAGCAGGGAAGTTCTCTCTGGTGTCCTGGCCAATATTTAATCCTCCACCAACACCTATAAACAGATTATCTGGTCATTTATCACATTGCTGTTTGTGGGATCTTGCTGTGCACAAAATGGCTGCCCACATTACAACAGTGACCTAATTTCCAAAGCCCCCCATTGGCTGCGAGGCTTTGGGTGGTCCTGAGGATGTGACAGGCGCTGGAGAAATGCAAGTTCCCCCTCCCCGGGGCCGCCCTCCGCTCTAATCCCATTGCCCGTCTCTCGGTCCTGTCCCCGGGCTCGGGGACTCTCGGCCGGTCCAGGGCCCTTTAAGAGGGACGCGCCACACTGCGCATGTGCGCCGTTTATTTAAATCAAACCGCGCGATTCAAAGGAAAAGTGACGTCAGTTTCCGTCACAATAAAAACCGCTCGTTCTCAACCGAAAAAACGGAAAGTTTGTCTCGCGACACAACAGGAAGCGGCCGCTGATCCGGCGGGTGATGTGCGCATGTGCGAATATTCTCCCAGAGTGCAGCGCGGCCTGTCTCACAGATGGGGCCTTTTCCCCGCCGCTCTGCATTGTGGGAGATTCGGCCGCCATGACGGCCCCGGGTCACCGAGTTCATCCGATCACAGGTGAAGCTTCCCGGATTGGTGGAACCGACAGAGTGCAGGTGGTCTGTGGAGCGAGAGAATCTCTGAGAAGAGGGGCAGCCAATTGGGGAAATCACAGGAGGTGGTGACCGGTCATAAACCCAATCGGTGAATGACGGATTGAACCAAGGAAAGGAATGAAGAAACTCGACTGGGACCTGTGGGAACAGGCGGACTAATAAATTTAACCCGTGTCCAGTTCAGGTCACCCCATTACAGGAAAGATGGGATTGGACCAGAGAGGGTCCAGAGGAGATTTACAAGGATGGTCCAGGACTGGAGAATTTTAGCTGTGAGGAAGGATTGGATCGGCTGGAGTTGTTTTCATTGAAACAGAGGATGCTGATTGGGGTTTTAATTGAGGTGTATAAAATTATTGGGGGCCACACGGACTGCATCACTTCAAGGCGGCAACTCACCCCCACCTTCTCAAAGGCAAATGGGATGGGCAATAAATTCTGCCCTTGCCAGTAACACCCACATCCCATGAACAAATAAAAAAAGAATATGAAGTTCCGATATCCCTTAGCAGAGAGACCAATAACCAGGAGGCATATATTTCAAATAATTGGAAGAATTCGAGGGGACCCGGGGATAATTTTTTTCACCCAGAGGGTGGTGTGGGTTTGAACCTGACTCGCTGAAAGGGTGGTAGAGGCAGAAACCAACATCGCTTTTTATAAGTACTTGGATGCGCACTTGAAGTCCCGTCACCTGCAAGGCTGCGGACCAAGACCAAGAGTGCGATTAGGCTGAATAGCTTTTTCAACTGGCACAGACAATGGGCCGAATAGCCTCCTTCTGTGCTGTAAATTTCTATGATTCTATAACCCCTAGGTTCAAATGTAACATGGCAAAAGATACATGTCTACGGTTCAAAAAAATATCTTTATAGGGAGGGGACAATGTAGAGTTCTGCCCGAAAATGTTGTTCACACAGACTCCGTGAATTATTTTAAATGGGAATGATAGTGGAGGCACCTTGGAACAGAGGAACATTAAATTGGATGAGGGGGCGAGAGGAAAGTCACCTGTTTCTGTCCTGTAAGATCCTAAGCTTCATTGAGAATGAATTCATGAAGCATTTCTACATGGTATTTTGTTGCAACATTTTAAAAATACCCCAAAGTAGTTCTCCTGGTGTCCTGGCCAGTATATCCAGTTTGTAAAGCCTCCCTGAAATGTTTACATGTAAATCAGACAACAGTCAGAAGAGGGTAGGATGGCCCTACACTACACTACAATGTATTGTCATCTATTGGGTTTAATGTTTCCTAACATTATTCATCAATAGTGTGAGGAAACTCAGAGTGAAAGTGAGGAGGGGCCGTCTGACTGCAGTTTCCACTGGAAGAAAAAACTCCTTGTGTGTAGTGAGCAGAAATGAATTGCTATTGTTAAAAGTTCCCACTAACTTATTGTGATTCGTCTGCAACAGAACGAGACTGGATCTCCTGCTATGTTTAAACACTAAACTTCAGTGATTATAGCTCAAGTAAAATATTACTATGATTTGATTTAAATGGAGAAGTGGTTTCCACCTGCCAAAGAATGTTGTCTGAAGAGGGTGTTTACTGCTAACAGCTCCCATCCTGTTTAATAGACCCCCTGAATGTCTGATTTACCAAAAAGAAAAACCCAGCTCAGTAAAGATAAACAAATATGCTCTTATTAAATCTGAAGAACATTTTATGAACAAATTTCAGTATTTCAAAGGCAAGGTTGTCCCAGACATGGATTGTACCCAATTCACTGTAAAGTTATAAAGACACAGCCAGTTTAACGACCAGGGGACATAACCTCGAAGTTCGAATTAGGACTTTCAGGAATGAAGTTAAGAGACACTTCTACACACAACGAGTGGGAGAAGTTAGGAACACTCTTCCACAAATGGCAGTTGATGCTAGCTCAATTGTTTAATCTATTATCTCAGGTTAAAATTTTGTTAATCAAAAAGGTAAGGGATATGACTAAGGCAGGTATATGGAGTTATGTCACAGATCAACCATGATCTCATTGAATGGTGGACCAGGCGAGAGGGGCGAAATGGCCAACTCCTGTTCCTATTGCCACCCCTCAAATATAGTGAATGATAAACAATAACGTAATCTGAAAAATAGGACTAACTACTTACAATACAATCCTGAGGGCCTGCCGTGAGGGGAAGCTGAGGATAACGAAACTTCAGTCTGTGCTCACGAGAAGACAGGTGAAATTCAAATCCAACAGAGGTAAATCACAACCGCTGGGCTCCCCGTCCCTCGCACTCTGTGCCTGTACCCAATGAGCACAACATTGCCCCCTGTGAACATTAATCTTTACACTGGGCATTGGAAATTTACTTGGAGCCCCAGCCCAACAAAACAAAGATCTTCACACCAGGGGCAGAGATCTTCAATCTTGGAAGAGAGTTCAAGTCCACCCACTTTCAATCCTATTGATGTTTGGACAATTCGCTCCAAATGGGAACGTTTAGGAGTTTGGAGCCCATGTGCGGATTCGAGTGATCAATGGCCACAGAGCACCAAGGGAATGATTGGGCAGTCAACCACCCGGCACCAGGACTTCAGGCCAGTCCCACTGTCCCTTCAGAGCTCATTGACCTGCACAATGAGGGCCTGGCAAGCCTTCACCCATTACTGCAGCCATCCCTGGACTGGGCCTGGATACACTATTACCAGCCATTCTGCCACAAGTTACATGGACCCATTTCAACCCATTTCACTAACAGGAGGAACTGACGGAGGAGTGCAGTGTGTTACTAACACGGTATTGAGCACTCATTGTGTCGTTGACTGGAGACAGTGAGAAATGAGCAACCAGCCATGAGAAGATACAAGTGGTCACTGCTTTATTGGTCATTTGATAACTAGTTAAACTGGGTTTGCTTGTGTTTCCTGTTCAGGAACAAGGCAATCCAAGAAGCAGAGATCAGAGAGACAGCGCTCACAGTCAGGGCCAGGATCAGGACCACCTCAGACGCCACACCTATAAAGCAACAAGAAACCAATGGTTAGTGAAGGAAATACTGAGGGGAAAATGGAAACTAGCAGTCGGCCAACTCACCACCTGGAGACCTCTCCTGCATCCTTTGCTCAACATCATTAAGGGGCTCAGTTGCCAGGTCTGTCACATGAGGATCCAGAATGACCAAGGGTCCAAGTGAGGCCTCACCCTCCCACTTCAACTCAGCATCACTCCCTGCAATATCAAACATTCCAGTTAGAGAGGGTAAAGGGTGACCTCCAACAATCAAGAGGATCAATGTCCTACCAGGTCCAGATACAAGATCCCTCCTTCCTCTGGAATCAACGAGGAAATCCCTTGTGGCACTGCAGTTGCCCAGATGACAACAGGCACACACGTCATTGGTCGATTCTTCCAATGGGGTCCAGCTCAACCAGAGAATCAGTTTATCAACCAGGTTGTCCATCACCCTTCAATCAACACATCCCTGAACGAGAGAGGGAACTTACATATTCTGGAAAGTACAAGCCTTGTTCATGGAATCTCTCCGATCCACTGCAGCAACTTTCAGGTGACAGGTGATGAAAATCTGAGGGACACATTCAATACAAGTTGTTATTTAGTGACCTCCTCCCAACATGGGGAACCCAATGTTTGGCTTCCTCTTACCAAGGAACGGTCATCTCCAAAGAAGCAGAACGCATCCAGATCAAACTGGAGTTTGTCCAGCTCACGTTCACCTCTTGGCAACACAAAGGTTGAAAAGGAGTCCTCAGCTTTGCTGTCCAGGAGGCAACTGAAGAAAGATTAAAAAAGGGACAAAGTGAATTAAGTGAACCGATTGAGACAGAACCAGCTGGAGAAAGCAGAGAGCTCCTTACCCATGGTAGTCAATGATGTTGTATCTTGGGGTGGAATCCTTGTCTGGGCTCAATGTAGCTGCACAGCTGTCAATGTAGAGCTTCAAGGGCATGTGGTTGGTCATTGAAACAGAGGCCTCAATGTGAATGAGGTCACCCAGGTAGTAGACAGTCGAGGTGCGCTCTGTAAGCCAGTCATCTGAAGTACAAGAGGACAAGGGTTGGAGATAGTGGGTGTAACTCCCAGTGGGAGACGACAGAAAAGCACTCCCCATCCACCCATCACATACCGTTCATAAGACGCAGTGAGAATGACAGAAGCCCTTCTCCAGACTTGGTCGAGCTGAATGGGATCCAGGTGGGCTTGATAGGGTCACTGCTCACATTGCCCTTCCTGAAAGGACAGTACAGTAATTTCAGGACAACTTCACAGAACTGCACCTGCTGTAGACCTTATTTGCAATAGAGTAAAGATTCTTACCTAAAATAGTGGCACTCAATGGGAATGACTGCTCCATTCGTTCTCACAATAATAGATCCACGAGCATTTGGGGTGTGGTTCAGGTGGGTGGTGTCGACCAGGAAATCTCCAGCCATCTGAAAGACATCAGGTTAAGGACTGAAGAGCTGGTCTCATTGAACAAAAGCTATTTCTGGTCATTTTCCTGCCCTGTTAAGAAGCAGTTTAAGGGGTTTCAGCTGCTCCTCAATGACACATGATTGAAGTAGCTCCACCATTGGTAGAAGTTGCCTGGAGCAGCCTCTGTTACTCTGCTCAGTCCACCTTCCATTGCAGGGGACTTCAGGCCTGCAGTCAGAAACCCCTGAAATGATTGGCACTGCCAGATTTGATGAGCATTCTTTCCCATAGAGAATAGAGCTTTCACCTTCAGGGGCTCAAATTACCCCTGATATGGAGCACAAAACACAACATCACTTTTAAATCTCATCTGTGTCCGTGGAATCAATGGTATTGGCAGGTGTAACAACCAAAAGTGGAGTTCCCCTTTAATACACTGTATCCCAATTATTGTTCCACTTGTTTCATCTTTCAAGGGAAGTCTCAACAGGAACTTCCATACTGAACATTCATTGACCACAAGTTGAGGCAACAGGCCTGAATATCCACAGGAAGGAACGGAAAAGATAAATCAATTGAGGCACAAAAGAACAGAGTGGTTTGGAGAAATGCAGGTGAAGGTTCAAGGTCAATAGAATTGAATCTCAGAGTTAGAGAGCAGCAATGACCCATTTAAGAAAGATGCAGTCCCTCAGTGACAAGTTGAAGTTCTTTTTAAATATAAAGCGAAGATTGACATGTCAACATAAAGAAGTAGTTTCACACAGGGTGATACTTCACAGTGGGCAAAAATGTATACACAGATTTCATTCAGGGATCTCCTCAGTGGCTGGAGTTTCCCACGATGTTAATGAGTTCAGAGTGGGCAGTAATCGACACAGTGAAATTGGAGCAAGAGTTGAGGAATCACATTCCCTGCAATCTGCTGCCACATTCATGGAGCCCATAGTCAAAGAGGACAGTGTGGTTCTGAGAGTAGATCCCAGTTGGCCGACAACCTGCTGTCCCCAGGGTCAGGTCAGCAGCTTTAATCAGGTGCCTGGTTCTAAATAAATCCATGTCTACCCTCACCAGCAGGTTCTGCTCTCCACACTGCACCATCACAGTCTGCAGTGGGGACAGACTTCTCCCCTCAGACACACTGAAATGGGAACCAAAGGGAGGCACAGGGAGAGGGACTCTCTGGGGCACAGGGGTGGGTTTTACTCTTCTCCATGGAAATCTCTGGCCTCTGAACTGTTCCCAAATATCAGAGCAACAAACCACTCCAACTAACACCAGCACTGGGAACAAACCTCTCACTGCAAAATCCCCCATGATACCAAATAACTCAACTATCATTTTACCCACCAACCAGCACCCTTTTTTTTTTTTCTGGCCCCCCTTTTATAAGGGGGGGGTGGTGTAGGGTGTGCTTAAGTACTAAAAACCAAATAAAACGAAACCAGGCATCAAATTAAAATTTTATTTTCCTCGTCCAGGATGCACTCCAGCCCCTGCAGTGCCCACCGGTCGCGGAAAGCCTCAAGCGTACCGGCAGACACCGCATGCTCCATCTCCAGGGTCACCCGGGCGCGGAGCAACCCGCGGAAGAGAGGCAGACAGGCCGAGCGATCGCCCCCACGGACCGCGAGCATCCTGGACCTGTGGATATCCAGGATGCACTCCAGTTTCGTCCAGTTTTCTGGTGGGTCAGTGGCGAGTGGACTCCCTGCCGGAGGAGCTCAGGCCTTTCGCCTGGAGTACCACGCACCTCCGGTACCTGGGAGTCTACCTCGGCCCTGCCGAGGAAGCCTGGCCGGCGAACTGGGAAGAGCTGGAGGCCAAGGTCGCCGCTCGCCTGGCGCGCTGGACAGGACTGCTCCGAGTGTTATCCTACAGGGGTCGAGTGCTGGTCATAAACCAGCTGGTGGCCGCCATGTTGTGGTACAGATTGGTCACTTTGACCCCACCCCCCGAGTTTGTCGCCAAGATTCAGAGGAAGTTCGTCGACTTCTTCTGGGCCAGAGGGATACACTGGGTCGCTGCCGCGGTCCTGAGTCTCCCGCTTAGGGAGGGCGGTCAGGGGCTGGTGTGCGTCCGCACCCAGGTGGCAACTTTCCGCCTTCGGACGCTGCGGCGATACCTGTACGTTGAGCGTCCTCTTAGATGGCGTGCGCTGGCGACGTATTTTTTCCGCCAGCTGCACGGCCTGAACTACGACACGCAGCTCCTGTTCGTCTCGCTGGTGGGCGGCCGCACGTCTTTGCAGGAGCTGCCTGTCTTTTACCAGGATCTGCTCAGGGTCTGGAGCATGGTCGCCTCCGGTCGGAGCTCTCACCTGTCAGGGGTAGCGGCCGTCCTGCAGGAGCCGCTGCTCGGGAATCCGTTCCTCCGCGATATCGGCTTCGGCCACTCGCGGCTGTCGGTGCGGAGGGCCGTGGCCGGTCGGGTGACCAGAGTCAGGGACGTCCTGGATGGCGGTGGGTCGGGTTGGTTGGAGCCGTGGGCGCTCGCCGCACGGATGTCCTCGTGGCGTGCCGGGGACGCGGCCGCCGCCATCCGGGCGTTGAAATCGGCGCTCGGCCCTGACTCCACTCGGGATGTGGAGGCGGCTCAGGCGTGCGGAGCCATCCCGTCCGACCTGACCCCCGTTCGGACGGAGTTCCTCCTCGGCGCCAAACCCCGGAACCTCCCTCGGGGGCCGCGCCTCACAACTTGAGCCGTCTCTCGGAAATTCCCTCCGTGCCGTTTCACACCGCGCGGAGGGATTTCCTGTACAGGCTGCTCCTGCACACCATCCACTTCCTCGCCCTCGTCTCTCGGCCGGACACGCCCTGGCGTGCCATCCTGCCGTCCGGCGGAGACGGGGGTCCCCAGTGGGAGGCTCTCTACTCAGGGATCCTCCCGTGTTCCATCGGGGATCTGGGGTGGAGAGTGTTGCACGGAGCAGTCGTGTGCAACCGGCGGTTACGCCATTTCACGTACACCCAGGCCGCTTGTGATTTCTGCGGCCTGGAGTAGTCCGTGTTCCATCTGTACACTGGGTGTGCGAGACTGCAGCCCCTGTTTGATTATTTGAAGGGGCTGCTCCTCAAGTTCTGGCTGCATTTCAGTCCCACGCTCCTGATCTTTGGCCGCCCGGTGAGGAGGGGGGCGGGCAGGTCGGTGGACGTTCTCGTGGGCCTGCTCCTGGGCCTGTCCAAGGTGGCCATCCACAGGTCTAGGATGATCGTGGTCCGTGGGGGCGGTCGCTCGGCCTGTCTGCCTCTCTTCCGCGGAATGCTCCGCGCCTGGGTGGTCCTGGAGATGGAGCACGCGGTGTCTGCCGGTACGCTCGAGGCTTTCTGCGGCCGGTGGGCACCGCAGGGGCTGGAGTGTATCCTGGACGAGGAGAATAAAATTTTAATTTGATCACTTGGTGTTGGTTTGTTTGGTTTTAGTATTTAAGCACACCCCACACCCCCCTTCTTATAAAAGGGGGGCCTAACAAAATTTAAAAAAAGAAAAAAGGAAAAAAATAAATCTGAAAGTGAAAAAAAAAGAAAACAAAAAATCTGAAAGTTTCTCTTTGTTTCAATCTCTTGGAATCATAACTTTGAATTATTTGATAATAATTTGATATTTTCACTGAAGTGGCTTTTCATAATCTGGTCAAGTTTATTACTTGTTAGTGATTGTGATGCTGAGACAATATTCAAAGCAATCAAGTAGCCTTGAGTGAATTTGCAAACCATCCATTGGTCAGAGAAATGGAAATTCCATCCCATGGATGGTGGGAATCGCCCCCAGTTCTAATATAGAGAATGGGTGTGTCTGAGGATTGGCAGCATGGGGGCATCAACTGGGCAAAGCATTGTGGGATCCATCATTTTTAGTTTTGATTCTCATGAAATGTTGTTTGGTAAAATTCAGGATATTCAGCGAGAATGAGAGGCAGTGAAGATTACTGAATGCAATGTCACCCACACAAACATCTCCATTTGTGTCAGCTGTGGCTCAGTGGCAGCACTCTCACCTCAGAGTCAGAAGGTTGTGGGTTCAAGTCATCATCCAGAGACTGGAGCACATAATCTAGGCTGACGAAGGGAGTGCTGTACTGTCGGAGGTGCCGTCTTTTGGATGTGATATTAAATCGAGGCCTCATCTGCTCTCTCAGGTGGACGTAAAATATCCCACAGCACTATTTCGAGGAAGAGCAGCGGAGTTCTCCCCAATATCTGGACCAATATTTACCCCTCAACTAACATCACTAAAACAGATTATCAGGTCAATATTTCATTGCTGTTTTTGGGTCCTTGCTGGAGGCAAATTGACTGCCGCATTTCTTACCTTACAACAGGGACTACACCTCAAAGGTGCGAACTATGCAGCAGTCAAAGCTACCAGATAATCCACACTGACTCGTAAAATTATGGCTCAACAACGTATGAAATGTGGTGACATTGATATCCCAAAAGTGCCTTTAGAGATCATAATATCCTACTATTACAGCACAGAAAGAAGCCATTCAGCCCATTGTGCCTATGCTGTCTCTTTGAAAGAGCTATCCAATTAGTCCCACTCCCCTGCTCTTTCCCCCTTCAAGTATTTATCCAATTTCCTTTTGAAAGTTATTAAATCTGCTTCCACCACCCGATGAGGCAATGCATTCCAGATCAGAACACTGAAAAAAGTTTCGTGTCACTTCTGGTTCTTTTACCAATCACCTTAAATCTGTGTTTGCTGGTTACTAACCGGTCTGCGACTGGAATCAGTTTCCCCTTATTTACTCCATCAATATAAAGATATTAACATGGACTGACTGAAGACGGCAATTCTATCACACCCAGTGCAAGTCACAAGTTCCTAAACTTCACTTGGAAACACTGGATAATTACAGCTACAGCATCAACATTTGAATCCATTCATAGGGGTGAAGGAGATGAATGGAGAACCCATAAGATTTGGAAAGGTTGATTACAATTTGGTATGGAACACACAATAGGACTATAGGCAAATCGACACATTTATGGAGGAGCTGATTGTATTGTGTTTATGAATTGATGGCATTGGGATGTGGAGTTTCAGGCAAAATATCTATTTAACTTGGTTTAAATGAAATGGTGATCCAGTAGAATTTAGAATTGTAATCTAGTATTAACTGCACAATGGGATAAATACAAATTGATAGATTTATGGATGAGCTGCTTATATTGGGTTTATGAATTGATGGAACAGTAGTGGTATGGAAGAGTTTAGGAGCCTTATCTATTCAACTTAATGGTTCAAGTTAGTTGTTTCGTGCATTTACTACATCTCCCAGAAGGAAGATTTTGTTTGCTGGAGTTTAGTTCGAGGTATTTTTTCTGTACCATACCCAATTTATTATTCATGGGGGAAATTAACAGGGGGTTGGGGGGCAGAAGATGAAAATGAAGGGAAATAGACAAACAGGGAACCTGCACTCCCCCATATGAGACCTATTTGACTCCAAACAAACAGTTTATTAGGAGTAATAGTGAGTGATTTCATAAGCTACCCCAACTACCTACTGAGGTCTGTAGCATCTTTGAAAAAAAAGCATCTGGATTGTTCTTCCCCAGGCAGATACTATTCTTAAAAAAATTGCCTATTGGACTGAAATTACTAGTTCACTTTCCTTGTGTTTTATTGGAACAAAATGTTACAGCAGCTGATTTTGCATCATTAATGAGTTAAACAGTTGATAATATGCAGTACTAATAGGAACAGTAACTCATTACTGTATTGTTCTTTGCATTGAAATCAGCAGTAATCATTTTACTGCATAAATACAATTTACACTCAAGGCAGACACATTAGCCCTCAACACCCAAGTCACTACATTGATATGACCCCAGAAGAAAAAATGTCATAGGGCAGAATCTCACCCTAAAGCCAATACATAACCCAATGTAATTTGTTACAACAGCTGAATTATGTTAATCTGAAAAATAAGCAATCACTCAATTTACAAGGAGCCAAAACCCAGTCTTCTGTAACAGTTTATTTCCAGTTACTATTACATTTCACATCAAGAGCCCAGGTCTCACAGCTCTTAGTACAAAGTCACCATTGCTACAGGATAGGGGTTCTTCAGACTATAAACAGGAGTACTGAACAATAAGCTTGATCCCTGCAGTCAGTTCAATCACTCTCCCCCAGGGTGAGCTTGTCAAACAGGTACACTCCCATGCCATTCTCAGGGGCTCCCAGTCTCTTCAGGTTGGTGATGTGATCTCCAAGCTTCTTGATCATCTTCACTTGTTCATCCAAGTAGTGGGTCTCCAGGAAGTCACACAACTGGAAGAAAAGATGGAAAATAGTTATGTCCAGCAAGAGATGGAGGAAGATCTGAGCTTCTCCAAGGGTTTGGATTTTAATCTTCTTGGTCTGGAGGATAGTCAAGTGGTGCACTTTAGATTGATGCATTTTATACAGTAACTTTGCTCTATTAAGTGCTTAGATCCTGGGATCAGATACATTTACTTCTAATGCAGACAGTAGGGCAATCTCCCTTTCCTGTCTCCCCTCCCCAATAAAATTTGAGCATGACACCAACAAAGCTATTGGGTATGAAGATCGTTTGAATAGGCTCAAGGACAGTAAATTTCCACCACCTCGAACTTACCCAAAGGCCCACATTAAAAACTTACATGAGGGTCTGTCTCCTCAGTGGAGAGTTTGTGCAGATCCAGCAGACTCTGGTTCACATTCTTCTCCATCTGCAGAGCTCTCTGCATCGCCTCCAGACCATTGCTCCACTCATCCTGCTCTGGCTTCTGAAAAGGGAATCAGGTCTCAGCCAGTTCACTTAATGGATTAAACAAAATACAAAAGAAAGTACTGAAGGAAAATAGGGGTGAAAAGCAATCAGATGTCCATGTTGCCATGAACCAATTGTCCCAAGAATATAGAATTACACCACCACAACCATGAGTCAAATAGTATAAATGTCTTTAAGGAGAAGTACTGAGGGAGACAGTAATAGATGGATGTGATGATAGGGCAAGATGAAGGTGGGAGGCAGCTCATGTGGAGCATAAACACCAGCATAGACCAGTTGGGCTAAATGTCCTGTTTCTGTGCTGGACATTCTATGTAATTATGTGCATTAGAACAAATTGCTTTAGAAATATTTAAAATTGTCCATTTAAGGGGAGCCATTCAGAAGGCCACTCCATTAAATCTAACCTTGATATCCTCCAAGATTACTCGGCCCCCACGCTGATTCTGGAATTTCAGCAGTTTCTCAGCGTGCTCCCATTCCTCATGCGACTGCTCCTTGAAGAACTCAGCAAAGTGACGCAGGGCAACATCATCCCGGTCAAAGTAATAGGACTGGTGAGATCAAAAGTAGTTGGGTATCAGAATTATCATCATGGGTATTGTACATAAAGCCAACCTCAATATTTTGCTTTCTGTCAAGGGTTCAAGTCTCACTGAGCTTGTAGGCAGATGGTTCTGAAAACTAGCACAGGCTGACTTGCTTCACTAACCTGGTAGTGAGATAATCTCACTCCTAGCAATAGGGAAGCTGGCCAATGGAAAATTACCAATTCAGCTTTGAACATGCTCAACACAATATTTCACTTTAATCTTCACACCCAAGACTGAATTATATGTCTAGAAATTAGTGAAGGAACATAAAAGCTTACATCCTTTTCATGACTGAAATTTGAAACAAACCCCTTTCTACAACTACCACAAACAGCATTAACTTAGCACCTTCAACACTAAACATCAAGACATTTCAGAGGAGAAACAGATACCAAGCAGTAAGAGTTGCATGACTAGAAACTGTTAGCATTTGAATGCTTTGAGAGACAGACAGAGGTAGGAAGGCAAAGGGATTAACAGTTACACTGAGTAGGACCAAAATGGCTGAAGACAGACAGGGACAAGCTGGTACTTAAAAAGTGAAGGTTCAGAGCATAGAAACAGAAGTGGGACATACAGCCATTTGAGCCAACTCAATGATTTAATTAGAACATGGATCTGTACATCAACTCATCCTTCAATACCCTGACCCAACAAAAGATTTCAGTCTTGAAAGCACCAATTAATCCCCAACATCCACAGACTTTCAAGGGAGAGAGTTCTAGATTTCCAGTACCTTTGAGGGGAAAAGTGCTTCCTCACTTACCTCCTAAATGGACTAGCTCTAATTTAAGATTATGACCCCCACCATTGCAAGGAGAATGTGGGGAAAGACTGTGGAGAGATGTAGAATAGAGGGTAAGAAATATGAATCCCAGGCATTGAATGCAGAGTGTACTGCAAAACACAACTTCAATAGAAAGCTCAGACACCAGGAAAGTGAACAATTGAGATTTAAGATATAGAATGTGGTGCAACTACTGCAAGGAAGAGGGAGACATTTTGATAATGACTGTACAATAAATCACATTATATTACAGCTTCAAAAAGACACTCACCATCAATCAATTGGGGGGAGGGGGTGCAGATTAGAGAAAAGGCAATAGATGAGTTGGAGAAAACAGAATTTTGTAATGTCACATTAGAATCTCCAATGTGAAGGGGTCAAAGAAACAAAACTCACCATAGAAAGATAAACATAGGAGGAATAGAGCTCCATATTGATCTGCTTGTTGACACCATCCTCACACTCCTTGTGATAGTTCTGACACACTTGGGAAGCCATCTTTAAATTAACTTTAACAAAACTAAACAACTCGATTGAAGCAAGAAACTGAAAAACAGCTGCCCAAAGCTCCATTTCAGAAGGGGAGGGGGGGTTGGTTGATCCTGGGCGTGGCAGCCTAGATGATGAGTGACAGTTGGCAATACCCAATCAGAAATTACATCCTCTCTCAGAACACCAATCAAGAAAAGGGAGGAGGGGAGATGACACCCAGAGCCAGTCAGAACTTTGAAGGAGGAGCATCATCGGCTGACAATTCAATAAAGATCCAATTGCTTTGACTTTCCTCAAACTGTAAAATCTGTTTCCGTGACCGGTGGGCACCGCAGGGACTGGAGTGCATCCTGGATCGATGTAATAAAATTATAATTTGACACTTATTTTGGGTTTATTGATTTACTGCACATAAACACAACCAACCCCCCCTCCCCTTCTTATAAAAGGGGGGCCTAAAACACAAAAAAAGGAAAAGCAAAAAAACCATGGCTGATCTTCCATCCCACACTCCAAAGAAAAAAAAATCTGATAGTGACCATATTCTTGACCATAATCGACCTTTCTTTGATGGACCAACAAGGGAGACTCTGGGTTGCCCCAGGGTCACCAAACATAAACCATCACAAGTGGCCCTCTCAGGGCACCACTCATATTGGATGGTCCAATCAAACTGAAAAGATACCAAAATAAGCATCAAGTGCCACCAAAAACAACAGGATACTTTCCCAATTAAATCAGGATTCTATTGTTGATGTCTGAAAGACAGTCTATACCCTGCGGTGCCCAGCGGTCGCGGAAGGCATCAAGCGTAACGGTGGACACCACATGCTCCCTCTCCGGGGCCACCCGGGCACTTGACCATAATGGACCAAATTGTCAATTGGTGGATCTGCCCCCATCCCATCGGTTATGGTCACTGATCGTGACGGTTCAAAGATCCAGAACCACAGGTTTAATTGTTGTTTGCGGGTCAGTGTCTTTGAATAATTCTGGATGGATCCGTGAGTTGGTTATTTGGCAAGTAGCTGCGGGTTTGAGGCAACATCCAAACAGATCAGAGCCTGTGAACAGCAACCAACAGCGAGTCAGGCGAATGGAAAGTGGGTGTGATGAACGTGTTAAACACAAGTCCTTCAATACTCCATCAATTCTAGGGTCAGTGAGCATCTGTACACACATCGGCTGGAAAGTGAAGGGGGCCACGGCATGTTGAGTTCTTGTTTTGTCATCATGACATTTTACAAACAATAAAATGCAGAGCACTCCACGGGGAAGAGACTGTGGACCATTGACTGAAGGGATTTGGGGCGGGGGGGGGGCGGGGGCGGGGGGTTTGGTGTTGGGAGGGATTGCGGTGAGAGGCAAACACTGTGTGTAGTGTTGGTTGTATATACAGTGAGCGACAGTGGTGAACAGACTATCTGGTATTTCCTGGGTTTGGTAATCCCTTGTTTCAATGATTAATCTCTTGTACTTTTTGGACAGTCAAACACCAAGTGGAAAGAGTCGAGTGGTAAATTTTCTCATTAGAAAGGGGAGTTACTGATATTTCCCTAAATCCGGTCAGGGAAGGATGGGGCTCCGTGGATATTTTGTGTTCCAGATCACATCAGAATACTGTCGGATCAACAACAAACAGCAGGCTAAAAAATCAAAGGTGGAACCTAGTGAAGGAAAGATGAAGCAACGAAAAGTGGGGTCGATGGACTGATCTGATCATATGATCCCTGTGTGAGAATAACCTGAACATCACTGGTGCAAACTCAGTTAAAGCTTTAAACAGACCAAGTAGTTGGTGGTTTAGCCTTTAATTAGATGGCTCTATTCTCCAACTCTTCAGTAGACTTACAAGTGGCAGTTTTGGCAATTGGGATCTAGTGTTATTTGGTTCCAGGCCAAATAAGATTACACAAAGATTGTATTCACAAGGAGAGGGGAATGGGGCAAGAACTGTTTAATGAAACAGAATCCAGCAAGGGAAACTTAGAGGAGCTCTTAGATTTGCAACAGCAAATGGAAGTATTTTAGAGGCTATGGGGTCCAGGATATAAAAGGTGCATGAGGTGAACAGAGACTGGAAAATAAAAATTGAGATTGAAACAAATAGCAGGAGCTGGACCAAAGTTCTGCACAGGAAGAAAAAGATGGGCTGAAGAGAAGGAGGAAAGAGCCAGGTAACCCTAGCAGGAACAATTGGTGATTTGGTCTTACTTTGCTCCAGGATTTTTGTAACTACTTAAATTTGAATACCTGCTTCAGGGAACACTTCCCTCATGTCCTACAATGGACAAGTCAGCAGCAATGTGTGGGGTTGTTTATTCAGAAGGTTAACTACTGTAATCACCATTGATGCCCACATCCCATGAACGAATAGTAATAAAAAAATGCACACTCTCCAAAAGGGATTCAAGCCTATGTGGAGGAAGAGGTCTTACTGTAATCAGATTACACTTTAATCTCTACTACAGAACACCAAATATTGAAAGCTGGTAGGTACAAATCTAATTTTGGCCTGATGGCCATCCTCGGCTGCTGCAAAACCAAATTAAGCCTTCTGGAGGGGAAGGGGTTAAAACATCCTTGTGCCCAAACAAATCAGATTTTATCACGGTGACAACCTATTTCTTAGAATTTTTTTTTGTTTGACGCAAGGCCACGTGCATTGGTGTTAGAATGTGCTCAATTACTGAAGAAAAGGAACCAGTTCAACATCAAAATGTTTTATTTCAGCTGCAAGAACACTCAACTACAATGTTTGGAAGTTAATCTTAGACTTTGAATTCCATTCCCAGTTCAGAGAGATGGCAACATAAAACTTCAATACACAAGTTGAATATCTGCAACATGGACAACAGTCCAGTCACTCCTCCCCCAGGGTGTGCTTGTCAAACAGGTACACTCCCATGCCATTCTCAGGGGCTCCCAGTCTCTTCAGGTTGGTGATGTGATCTCCAAGCTTCTTGATCATCTTCACTTGTTCATCCAAGTAGTGGGTCTCCAGGAAGTCACACAACTGGAAAGGGAAAAATAAAAATCAAGCTAGCTACTTGAATCATTAGGTTCCTTTAATCTCACTTCCCTACTGGGGAATACTCAAGGTCTCATTACAAAATATGGCCAAGAGACTAATAGATCTAACTCCTTGCCCTCCCAGCCACTGGTATTGAAAATAAATGCTGCCCTGCCCCAGTCCCTCACCTAAAGTCAGTATCCATTTGAAGGTTCCCTTCAAGCCCAAGATATCTCAACCCTTGAAACAGATTGATTTCAAGGACAGATTTTAATGCTCACCTTCAGTAGATTTAACAAACCTCAGATTTAGAAATGGAAAGTATTGAGCTGCATTCAGTCTGATGTGATTTTAAAGGACAGTGCTAAATTACACAATCCCAAATTAAAAATAAACCCAAAAGCTAAATGCCACTGATGCATTAAGGACTTACATGAGGGTCTGTCCTCTCAGTGGACAGTTTGTGCAGATCCAGCAGACTCTGGTTCACATCCTTCTCCATCTGCAGAGCTCTCTGCATCACCTCCAGACCATTGCCCCACTCATCCTGCTCTGGCTTCTGAAAAGGGAAGTCTTTCAAGTCACAAAATGCTCAAGCTCCCATCTGCATCCCATGCAGTATTAATCTCAAACTAGCCTGAAACAAGAGGATGACTGGAGTGTGGAAGAAAATTGATTTTTGCCCTGATGTTAGCAACAAGTACTCTGTTCAGTTATAATGTAGAACATGTGGCTCATTAATGAGAAAACATCTTCTCTGCTGTGGAGAAATTTTCCACATTCTGAAAGCTGGATAGAGGCTGCACTGGGGACCAATCATTCAATATGAAAATAAGCCTCAATAAATTACATTTGGTCCAGTCATGAACTCAACAACTGGCAGGTGGGTCATTAACCAGAGGACACACATTGAAGATAATGGGCAAAAGAACCAGAGGGAAGATCGAGATTTCATATATAAACAGTGAATTGTTACAATCTGGAATGAAATGCCTGAAAGGGAAGCTGATTCAATAGCAACTGTCAGAACAGATTTTTATGTATAGAATCATGAAAAGGAATAATTTACAGCTCTATGGGGAAAGAGCAGGGCACGAGGGACTAATTGGATATTCTTTCAAAGAGCCAGCACAGACACTATGAGCCAAATGGCCTGATTCTATGAACAAACCTTGATGTCCTCCAAGATGATTCGGCCTCCACGCTGATTCTGGAATTTCAGCAGTTTCTCAGCGTGCTCCCGTTCCTCATGTGACTGCTCCTTGAAGAACTCAGCAAAGTGACGCAGGGCAACATCATCCCGGTCAAAGTAATAGGACTGTAGGCACAAGAGTCAATTAAACAATCATACCAAATTAAGATAGAGAACAAACATCAGTACAGTGATTTCACCATGGATCAGGGAACCAAGGAGTTTGATCATTTTTAAAGAGTACTCATATTTCCTAACTCAGTTCACCTGGTGAAAGTCGACAACAGGTGGCCAGTGGAGAATGGAATCACCTCAGTCTTTGACCACACTGAGCAACTCAACTTAAACCCAAGCTTGAGCTACTTGGCCATTCAGGTACCTCCTGCCCACATCTCAATTTATACAAAGCATTAACCAGGAAGTCACATGACAGGTCCTCCTTCAGTGTTGGATACTGTGACCAAGGTGCCGAAAGCTACCTGTTCCACCACAAGTGATTCAGAAAGACCAGGGTGCACAATTAGTTAATTAACTCATGCAATGAGTCTCCTCCTTTTAGAGGGTCTGTGTACTAGATCAGAACTTGTGACATTCCAAGAAAATAAGTTGTAACAGAGACAAACAATGTGAGAGGATAAAACTCAAATTAGTTCAGATCACTAAATTAGGGAAAATTTAGATGTACATTTGACATCTGAAAAACTTGTCCAAATCAATAATCTGAACTCACCACAAACCCCCACCCCCTATTCACATGTCAAGGATCAGCACAGCCCAAGGAGGGCTGACCTGCTTCGTTCATGGTCTTGCCCAGTCCCATGTGGTCCAGGAGAGGGAGCATGCAGTGTCCACCATTTGAGGGCATGACCAGTGGGCACCAGTGAAGAGTGAGATATAAATTTCCTTTTGCTCAAATTAGGCTTTATGTTCATTGCTTTGTAGCAATTGGGCACTTTCCTGATAACAACAGAGAGCAACCCAATGTCAGCCTTACTTGATTAAAAAAGGCACACATTTCTCCACTGTGTTCTATACATTCCATCAATTACAAGTTTCTTGCTATTGTACAGACAAGGGTTACACTCCATCCCAAACCTGAACAAAACTCCCTTCATTAAGCAAGAAACTCCACCCATTTTGAAAATTCCCAATTTGATTTTAGAAACTTTGAGAAGTTCAATTAAGCTTTTGGCTGGAAAAGACAGGTTACAAGATCAAGAGTATGTAGCTATGGCTAAGAATGCCCATGGATTTGTGTTTTGACTAAAGATTTCACCACAGGTGTTTCAAAGACCCCAACTATGGGCAAGTCACCTGTAACTCAAAAGACACTCACTGGCCAATGTACTGAATCGGCTTTTTTTTTGGGGGGGGGGGGGGGGGGTGGGGAATGCATTTCACAGTCTCAATGTAAACTCCAACATGGAAACTATATAAAAAAGGACCCAGACAATCCATTTGAAAGGATAATGAAACATCACAACTATAAAGATACTTAAAACAAATATTAGAACAGCAAATTCAATTATTTTACTGAATTTAAAAGGTTAATTCACTAGAATTCAGTAAGTCTACATTAGTTAATAAGACAAAATACCCAAAGAAACCCAAAGCTCACCATAGAAAGATAAACATAGGAGGAATAGAGCTCCATATTTATCTGCTTGTTGACACCATCCTCACACTCCTTGTGGTAATTCTGACACACTTGAGAAGCCATCCAAACTACTTTTTTTTTAATAGACCAGCAACTGACTATAAACAATATGAACATAAGGACCTCAAACCTAAGCTGCTATATTTATTCTTTCAGACCCAACCCATCTTTAACTACAGGATGTGACATCACTGATGATAAATGTTTGGCAGCCAATCAAATAGCTGCTTTCTCATCACACCAACGGAAAAAAACCCTAACCCCTCCCCCTGAAAAAAGTGGGGGGGGGCCTAAAAACACCAAAAAAAAAGGAAAAACACACAAAAACCCAATATCTTCAGGATCCTCCTTTCATTCAGTCACTTCTCTTGTTCTATTTCATAAGTTTCTTCACTTCATTTTAACCTGCTGTTTGTTTTTATTCTGTGACCTGTCTGTTTTTTAACCTCTCTTTCTAATGATTTCTCCCCCTGCTCCTCATTTGTTCTGTTCTTTTCTCCCCATCTCCCCCATTCCCCAGAATCCCACCCATTCCCATGTCCCCTTGTAACACTGTGCAGTCTGCAGCCTGTGTGTCCATGTCCCTGTGCTTCAGTCAGCCTGAGTCACTCTCTTCAATAAAAAATATTCCTTCCACTACGAGCATGCTATCCAGTCCCTCGGTGCCATTGTCTCAATGTTACTCTTTTAATTGAACAAGAAGGAGACACTGAGTTTCTCTTTTTTTCTAATGGGTCTTTGAGCCCCAGTGTCAGGAACCCCGAAAACCTATTCAAGTGCTGTAAGAATTTTTTCTTGTGGCACACCCAATCATAGCAATGAAACCGAATTAAACCAAAATGTCACTGTCGTAATCAACTATCCACTCCAGTCCCCGGTCTCAAACATAACGGCAGACACTCCGTGCTCCTTCTCCAGGGCCACCCGGGCACGGAGAATGCTGCGGAAGAGAGACAGACAGTCGGAGCGACCGCCCCCCCATAGGCCATGTCTAGCCTGGACCTGCAGATGGCCACCTTGGACAGGCCCAGGACCAGACCCACGAGGACTTCAGTCCCACGCTCCTGATCTTTGGCCACCTGTTGAGGGGAGTGGGGAGTTTGGGGGGGGGGCGCAGGCAAGTCGGAGGACATTCGCATGGGTCTGGCCCTAGGCCTGTCCAAAGTGGTCATCTACAGGTCCAGGCTCGACCCGCCCCATGGGGACGGTCGCTCCGACCGTCTGCCTCTCTTCCGCAGCATTCTTCGCACCGCGATGGCCCTGGAGAGGGAGCACGCGGTGTCTGCCGGTACGTTTGAGGCTTTCCGCGACGGTTGGGCACCGCAGGGATTGGAGTGCATCCTGGACCGAGATGATAAAATTATAATTTGACACTTTTTTTTTTTTGGATTTACTGCACATGAACACACCCTAACACCCCCCCTTCTTATAAAAGGGGGGCCTAAAACACACAAAAAAAGCTGACTGCCCATAAAAAAAAAATTAAAATTATTATTTGACTCTGTTATCATTTAGTTTTTGGATTTTTTTAAAAAAAAAGTTACATCCTCAACCTCCCTCCCTCAATCTCATAAAAGGGGATCGAAACATACAAAAAAAGTCAACCTGATTCAAAACAAATCTACTTAATTGAAAAAAAAATGTTCTGATTGGCCTTAAATACAATCTCGACTACGCCTCTTTCTTGATTGGTGTCCTCAGTGGGCGTAGAGCTCTGAATGGCTAGTGTGAGTTTTTACTCATCATCGGGAATGCCACGCCTTGTATTACAGGCAGGCTGTCCCCAGACATATAAATAGAAGAGTTTGGGAATGCTCTGCGCCCGGGTGGCCCTGGAGATGGAGCACGCGGTGTCTGCCGGTACGCTTGAGGCTTTCCGCGGCCGGTGGGCACCGCAGGGGCTGGAGTGCATCCTGGACGAGGATAATAAAATTTTAATTTGAACACTTGGTTTTGGTTTATTTGGTTTTTAGTATTTAAGCACACCCCACACCCCCCCTTCTTATAAAAGGGGAGCCTAATTTTAAGAAAAAAAAAATCCAGGCACCAATTAACAAAGGACAGAAGGTGGGGTGTGATTCCCAGAGTCAATCAGAGCTTTGGAATACAGGCAGGATTGGATGATTATTGTGTGATGTGATTGCTGTTGGTTTCTTTGACGAAAAAAAAAGAAAAGAAAGAAAAAAAAACACACCCTAACTCCCCCTTCTTATAAAAGGGGGGCCTAAAACACAAAAAAAAAGCTGACTGCCCATAAAAAAAAATTAAAATTATTATTTGACTCTGTTATCATTTAGTTTTTGGATTTTTAAAAAAAAAATAAAGTTACATCCTGAACGTCCCTCCCTCAATCTCATAAAAGGGGATCGAAACATACAAAAAAAGTCAACCTGATTCAAAACAAATCTACTTAATTGAAAAAAAAATGTTCTGATTGGCCTTAAATACAATCTCGACTACGCCTCTTTCTTGATTGGTGTCCTCAGTGGGCGTAGAGCTCTGAATGGCTAGTGTGAGTTTTTACTCATCATCGGGAATGCCACGCCTTGTATTACAGGCAGGCTGTCCCCAGACATATAAATAGAAGAGTTTGGGAATGCTCTGCGCCCGGGTGGCCCTGGAGATGGAGCACGCGGTGTCTGCCGGTACACTCGAGGCTTTCCGCGACCG
The DNA here is from genome assembly GCF_035084215.1 of Heptranchias perlo. Classification (NCBI taxonomy): domain Eukaryota; kingdom Metazoa; phylum Chordata; class Chondrichthyes; order Hexanchiformes; family Hexanchidae; genus Heptranchias; species Heptranchias perlo. Next base: position 10,936,595 of record NC_090359.1, read on the forward strand.
GGGGGCACCGCAGGGGCTGGAGTGCATCCTGGACGAGGATAATAAAGTTTTACTTTGAACACTTGGTTTTGGTTTGTTTGGGTTTTTAGTATTTAAGCACACCCCACACACCCCCCTTCTTATAAAAGGGGGGCCTAATAGGAAAAAGAAAAAAAAGAAAAAAAAAGAGTTTGGGAAGACGTTAGCCTGGTTCAGCTAGTTAAAATACCTTCTTGGACAGTTAGAATGGATTCCCAGGTGTGTTAGAACTATCACAAGGAGTGAGGATGGTGTCAACAAGCAGATCAATATGGAGCTCTCTTCCTCCTATGTTTATCTCTCCATAGTGAGTCTTTTTTTTGGACCCTATTCAATCCCTCAATCTATGTACAGTGGGTGTATTTTTGAAACCTGTAATTGTGCAAGTTAAATTGAATTGTTATAAACAAACTGTCTCCCTGTTCCTTACAGTAATTGTACTATAGGCTGAGTTTCTTCAATCTCTGACTCACGTTCCTGGGCTCTGAGCTTCTTCAAATTTACTTTTGGAATACACTGCATTCAATGGGGGCATGATCCTGGTGAAAGGAATGTTATTATTGGTCCTTCACTAATTTCCAGATATACTATTGAGTGTCATAATTTCAAGTTAAGCAAGTGTTGATTTGTGAGCATATTCAAGTAAAATTTTAATTAAAGCTGAATTGGTGATTATTTTCCATTGGCTAGCTTCCCAATTGCTGGGAATGAAATTATCCACCATCTTTACCAGATTAGTGAAGCAAGTTGGCCTGTGCTAGTTTTCATAACAATCTGCAGACCAGTTGAGTGAGCCAGAAAGCAAAATATTGAAGTTGGCTTCATGTACAATACCCATGATTGGTCTTTGAGATATCCAACTACTTTTGATCTCTCCACAGTCCTATTACTTTGACCGGGATGATGTTGCCCTGCATCACTTTGTCAAGTTCTTCAAGGAGCAGTCACAGGAGAAACATGAGGATGCTGAGAAATTGCTGAAATTCCAGAATCATCTTGGAGGATATCCAGGTTGGGTTCAGCAAACAAGTGGTCTTTTACATGGCACCACTTTGCTTGTTTCAAATTTCCATAGCAATTAGTTCCAATTTATATGGAATTTGCTTCACAGAAACAGGTCATTTGGTCCAACTGGTCTATGTTTATCTCCATGCTCCAGAAAAGCCTCCTCCCACTTTACTTGATCGAATGTGATCAGCATATCTTTCTATTTCTTTTGCACTCATGTACATGTCGAGCTCCCCTTTAAATGCATCGATACTAATTGTCATTAATTTGACTCTTGTGGTTGTGATGGCTTAATTCAGGAATTATATATATTTAACACAATTGGTTCATGGTAACATGGACTTTTACTTTTTCCACCCTATTTTCCTTCAATGCTTTCTGGTGTATTGTTCGTTTGTTTAATCCATTAAGTGAACTGGCTGAGACTTCCTTTTCAGAAGCCAGAGCAGGATGAGTGGAGCAATGGTCTGGAGGCGATGCAGAGAGCTCTGCAGATGGAGAAGGATGTGAACCAGAGTCTGCTGGATCTGCACAAACTGTCCACTGAGGACAGACCCTCATGTAAGTTCCTAATGCTGTTAATGTGGGCTTTTGGGTAAGTTAGAGATGGAGGAACCTTGCTGTCCTTGAGCCTATTCAAAAGATCTTCATTCCTAATCGGTTTGTTTGTTTGTGTCTTTCTTGGAATTTTTTGGGGAGGGGGGAGACAGGCAAGTTGGCCTATTGTGTACATTAGCAGTAAGTGTGTCCCAGTGACCCCAGGATCTAAGCACTTACTGTACAGTAAGTTTGCTCCAATGATGCAAAAAATGTATCAATCTGAAGTGCAACACTTGCCAATCCTCCAGACCAAGAGGATTAAAATCCAAACGCTCGAGGGGAAACTTAGATGTTCCACGATATCTCCTGCTGGACATAACTATTCTCCATCTTTTCTTCCAGTTGTGAGACTTCCTGGAGACCCACTACTTGGATGAACAAGTGAAGATGATCAAGAAGCTTGGAAATCACATCACCAACCTGAAGAGACTGGGAGCCCCTGAGAATGGCATGGGAGTGTACCTGTTTGACAAGCACACATTGGGGGAGAGTGATTAAACTGACTGCAGGGATAAAGCCTATTGTGTTTAGTACTCCTGTTTATAGTCTAGTCAGACCCCCATCCTGTAGGATTGATAGCTTTTGACTTTCTACAAAGAGGTGAGATCTGGACTCTTGATGTGTAATTGTCATTAACTGGAAATAAACTGTTTCTAACATTGCACTGGGTTTTGTCTCTTAAATTGAGTAGTAGCTTTTTCAGATTAATGACATTTAACAGCTCCAGTGTCGGGTTCATTTCTGAGTTGTTTTTCTTCCCTTTTGGAGTAATTCTGAAGAATTAGATGTTCAGGGCCATGTGTTGAAGGTCAAATTTCAATTCTGAAAAAACCTTGAATGCAAATTTCATTCATGCATTTGAATGATTGTGTTGAAAGCAGAAGTAAAGAGCAGTGCTGTAATAGAAGTTACTGTTGTCACTGGTGTTGTGTGTTGTCTTTGATGTAACAAAATATTAGATATTGTAACTTTTTTGTTGTTCCACACCACTCATCCATCAATTCATAAAGTCAATACAATCGCTCCTCCATAAATCTATCATCCTTTCCAAATCCTACCAGCTCTCCCTTTGTCTCCTTCACACTTAGGAGTGGATTCAAAGACTCTGGATGCAATAGCTGTAATTATCCAGAATTTACAACTGAAGTTAAGAATGTAGTAGAGGATTGCAGTTTTGTGAACCCAAAAAAAACTTTTTAACTGTCTGGATACGTTAGAAGTATATGATGTCATATTAAACATTTCATATGTTGCTGAGCAGCAACCGAGTTGGGTTGGATTTGCTGGTGGGTTTGATGGCTTCATTGTTCAGACAAACCAGTCTTTAATGTGCTGAACTTCCATGTGCATCAGCTGCAAGTATTCCCTCCACAGATTTCAACTGGGCTAACACTGGTTAACTGTTCACACCATACAGACTATTAGGTTAATAATCACCCCGTGCCCGACTGATGTTTCCTACAGTCTGCCTACAACGAGGCAGAGCTCTGCTTCTTTGTAGGTAGACTCCCTACAAGTATTCCATACATAATTTAAAGGTCCTGTGCAAAGCATAAATCAAGTACTCGCAGAGCCAGGAATCAAAGGACTTAATTGAAGTCTCTGGTGTGCACCTGCCTGGCTGTTGAGGATGAACTTGTGGTGTCCATCCATTTGGTCGAAGCTCTGCATGACTGCAGGTCATTCGCTACATCTTGGATCCTTTCTGGCCAATACAGGTATAAATACCAGCTATATTTCCAGTTCATGTGGGTCAACGATGCTCATGGGTTGCATCTCCCAAAAGACTAGTGTTTGTACAATGATTGGTGGCTGCAGCTGTGAATCACTTCCATCCCCTCCAGCCCATCTAAAAAAAAAAGTTTTATTCCAAGGCAACATATCTCATCACATAATCCAGGACTGAAAACCTCAACCATTTTGCAATGAAACCAGCTGTCAAGACTTTGGATCTCAGAGAAACACCAATGTGATGAACCAGACTGTTGGAGAACATCAGAGTCTCATTTCAATCAGATTTAAATATTCTTTAGCCTCATTGAACGCTGATCATAAAAGGAACACGATGGAGAAAATAGAAAGAAAGAAAGACTCCCATTTCTATAGCACCTTTAACAACCTCAGGACGCCCCAAAGTGCTTCACAGCCAATGAAGTAGTTTTGAAGTCGAGTCACTGTTGTAATGTTGGGAACGGGGCAGCCAAATTGTGCACAGCAAGGTTCCACAAACAGCAATGTGATAATGACCAGATAATCTGCTTTAGTGATGTAGGTTGAGGGATAAATATTGGCCACTGGAGAGAATTCCCCTGCTCTTCCTCAAATTAGTGCCATGGGATCTTTTACAGGCAACTGAGAGAGCAGAGAGGGCCTCAGTATAATGTCTCATCTGAAAGATGGCACATCTGATGTGGGGAAATATGAGGTTATTCACTTTGGTAGGAAGAATAGAGAAACAGAATATTTTTTAAATGGTGAGAAACTAGTAAATGTTGGTGTTCAGAGAAATGTTGGGTGTCCTCGTACAAAGAAATACAAAAGGTTAGCATGCAGGTACAGCAAGCAATTTGGAAAGCAAATGGCATGTTGGCCTTTATTGCAAGGGGGTTGGAGTGCAAGACTAAGGAAGTCTTACTACAGTTATACAGGGCTTTGGTGAGACCTCACCTGGAGGACTACGTACAGTTTTGGTCTCCTTATCTAAGGAAGGATATACTTGCCTTCGAGGTGAAAGTTCACTCAATTATTTCCTGTGATGAGAGGGTTGTCCTCTGAGGAGAGGTTGAGTAGAATGGGCCCAAACTCTCTAGAGTTTGGAAGAATGAGAGATGATCTCATTGAAACATATAAGGTTCTGTGGGGGCTTGACAGGCCTGAGAGATTGTTTTCCCTGGTTGGAGAGACTAGAACTAGGGGCATAGTCGCAGTATAAGGGGTCGGCCGTTCAGAGTGAGACAAGGAGGAATTTCTTCACTCAGAGAGTTGTGAATCTTTGGAATTCTCTACCCCAGAGGGCCATGGAAGCTGAGTTGTTGAGTATGTTCAAGGCTGAGACAGATAGATGTTTGAACTCAAGGGGAAATCAAGGGATATGGGTATTGGGCAGGAAAGTGGATTTGAGGTCGATGATCAGCCATGATCTGATTGAATGGCGGAACAGGCTCGATGGGCCATATGGCCTACTCCTGCTCCTATTTCTTATGTTTTTATGTCTGACAGTGCAGCACTCCCTCAGTGTTGCACTGAAGTATCAGTCTAGACTTTGTGCTCCAGTCCCTGGAGTGGGACTTGAACCCACAACCTTCTGACTCTGAGGTGAGAGTGCTGCCACTGAGCCACAGCTGACACAAATGGAGATGTTTGTGTGGGTGACATTGCATTCAGTAATCTTCACTCCCTCTCATTCTCGCTGAATATCCTGAATTTAACCAAACAACATTTCATGAGAATCAAAACTAAAAATGACACATCCCACAATGCTTTGCCCAGTTGATGCCCCCATGCTGCCAATCCTCAGACACACCCATTCTCTATATTAGAACTGGGGGCGATTCCCACCATCCATGGGATGGAATTTCCATTTCTCTGTCCAATGGTTGGTTTGCAAATTCACTCAAGGCTACTTGATTGCTTTGAATATTGTCTCAGCATCACAGTTAATTGAATTTTGCACTTCAGTCCTGCGCTCCTGATCTTTAGCTGCCCGGTGCGGAGTGGGGGAGGCAAGTCGGAGGACCTCCTCATGAGTCTGCTCCTGGGCCTGGCCAAGGTGACCAGCCACGGGTCCAGGTTGGATATGGCCCATGGGGGCTGTCGCTCTGGCTGCGAACCTCTCTGCCGCGGCTTTCTCCATGCCTGGGTGGCCCTGGAGAAGGAGCACGCGTTGTCTGCAGGTACACTTGAGGCCTTCCACGACCGATGGGCACAGCAGGGACTGGAGTGTATGGTAGACACTGCCAATAATATTATGAGTTAATTTGCTAAGTTTTCTTTGTCTTTTGTTTGATTTTGGTGTTTATTAGTTGTGCCCCTTTGTTAGATATCCTTTATTTTGGGTTGATGACACGAGGGCAAACCCAGTGTCTCCTAAACGGGTTTATTTATATATTTCTTTTGCTTTTGATTTTATTTAAGCCCCTTTGGCTGGGGGTAGGTTTAGGATGACAACTTTATTTTTAATACAAATCAATAACCAGAGTCAAATAAGAATTTTAATTTTCCTGATCAACTCTTTTTTTCCAGCAGGTCCTGGGAGAGGTCGAGCCGAGGGCAGACGAATCCGGCCTCTTCGGCCTCGCCCGCTCCGGCACCCAGGACCCCCGACCCGGTGAACGGGAAGCTCGCGTCGGCGCACGAATCCGCGGCCCCCCCTTTCGGCAGGGTCTCTCCATCCCCCCCGGGAGGCACGGGCACGATCTCCTCCCCCCGAGAGGTGGATGACCCCCGCTGGCGGTGGGAAATGGAGGGTGGAGTCGCAGGATCCGCCGCCGACGCCGATTCCCTTTTCGCGGGGGGCCGTCCCTTGGCAGGGTTCCCCTCCGCTTCCAGGGAGCGGCGCCTTTTCTGTTTTCCGGAGGGTGGCGGAGGGAGGGCGAGCCCCATGTCTGCTGGGGCCCCCCCCTCCGCTCCCTCCTGAATACCCGCCAGCCCTGGCTCTGCCGCGACCGCGAGTTGCCGTTTGGCTGCGGTCACGACCACGGCCTCGGGCTGGCTGGAAGGATTTCCAACCTGGGGACCAGCCTCCCGATGTCTACTCTTCTTCCGCGCCTTCTTCGGGCGAGGGTTCCCTCCCTCTCCCCCGGCGGAGGCCTCGTCGGCACCCTCCGCCCACGCAGTGGACTCTCCCGACGCGGGGGCGGGTTTGGGGGGTGGAGCGGTGGCGGCGCCAGCCTCGGCCGCCGGAGCTGCTTTGGCGGCCTGGGAGGCGGGGCAGTTCTTCTTCAGGTGCCCCACCTCCTTGCAGGCATGGCACCGCCCACCCTCTGCCGTCCAGAAGACGCGGTAGGTGGTCCCCTCGTGGAGGGCGTTAAAGCCCCCCTCCGTAACCTCCTCCCGCGCCAGCTTGATAAACGCCTGGCGACGGAAGGAGTAGACATGACGAAGGCTGGTCTCCCTGAGGCCGAGCGACAGCGGCGTTACCCCCGACCTCACCTCCCCCAGTTGACGCAGGTGAGGGAGGAGGAGCTCATCCGGCAGGAAGGGCGGGACGTTTGACAGCACCACCCGCTGCGCGGTGGCCTCCAGCGGGTCCACCGGCAGGAAAGTCCCGCCCACCGTGAGCCCCTTGCTAAGGGCCAGGGACACCGTCCGCTCGGACCTCAGGAAGACTACAGCCTTCCCGTACACTTTCGAGGCCGCGACGATGGCTGAGGGGCCGACAACCTCGGCCATGGCCTTCACGCAGGCCTCAATCGTCATGCCGGGGTGGGCATAGGCTTTGACCCCGTGCTTCCTCGTCACGAGGCGGAATGGCGCCGGGCCAGCAGGAGTAACACGAGCAGCGGGAGCAGCAGCCGCAGTAACGCCCGCATACGTCCTGCTGGGTCCCGGCACTGGCGAAGATGGTGTTGCCATTCTCTTGTACGCCACGCCCACCCCAAATCTTAGGTCTTCCAGGTATTTTCCTTTTTTTTTGTTGGACCAAAAGCCCAAGGAAACCTCCTCTCCCCAAAATGGTACTGATCGATTGGGAGAGGGGCTCCTTTTCTGGGGCGTTTTTTCTTTTTGTTTTTAAATGCGGAAACCACAAGAGAGAGAGGGAGGGATGTTCCTTAAAGAGGAAGGAGGGAGTCTGCAGGGGCGGGCCGCTGCAGAAATGTCTCTGGAGGGAAGGAACGTACACGTACACGGGTGGCCGATAACGTGGAGTCTTCCGGTGGGCAGGGGGAGGAGATGTCTTCCCCTAGACAGCCGGAGCTGCCTAGGCTCAGTCCTCCACAGATGGCAAAAGTAACGAACTTCACCCAGGCAGCTCCAGCTGTCCCGGGCCAGACACTTGGGGGCGGTATCCCCTGGTCGAAAAAAGATCTTCTTACCTCCCCCCTACCTTCAGTCGGCCACCCCGATCGCCGCCGACCTCCTCTTCCTGCTGTTTAAGGCTGACAGCAGCAGCAGCAGCACACCCCTCGCAGCTGCCTGATGTTTTTTTTTCGCCTCCTTCCCTCTTTCTCCCTCCTTCCCTCTCGATGGCTCTCCTCTCCTCTGTGCTCTGCACCTGCTTGCAGCACTTCCGCAGGGCCACACTCGATTGGCCGGCAAGTGGCTCGCCAATACCGACCGGCCCCAGCACTCTCCTCACAGGCTGGGAAGTTTTTTTTTTCTTTTTTTTTCTTTTTTTTTTCTTTTTAAGAAGGGGGGTGTGGGGTGTGCTTAACAACTAAAAACCAAACAAACCAAAACCAAGAGTTCAAATCAAAATTTTATTATCCTCGTTCAGGATACACTCCAGCCCCTGCAGTGCCCCCCGGTCGCGGAAAGCCTCAAGCGTACCGGCAGACACCGCGTGCTCCATCTCCAGGGCCACCCGGGCGCGGAGCAACCCGCGAAAGAGAGGCAGACAGGCCGAGCGCCCGCCCCCACGGACCGCGAGCATCCTGGACCTGTGGATAGCCACCTTGGACAGGCCCAGGAGCAGGCCCACGAGGACGTCCACCGACCTGCCCGCCCCCCTCCTCACCGGGCGGCCAAAGATCAGGAGCGTGGGACTGAAGTGCAGCCAGAACTTGAGGAGCAGCCCCTCCAAATAATGGAACAGGGGCTGCAGTCTCGCACACCCAGTGTACAAATGAAAAACGGACTCCTCCAGGCCGCAGAAAATGCAAGCGGCCTGGGTGTCCGTAAAATGGCGTAAACGCCTGTTGCACGGGACTGCTCCGTGCAACACCCTCCACCCCAGATCCCTGATGGAACACGGGAGGACCCCCGTATAGAGAGCCTCCCACTGGGGAACCCCGTCTCCGCCGGACGGCAGGATGGCACGCCAGGGCGTGTCCGGCCGAGAGACGAGGGCGAGGAAGTGGATGGTGTGCAGGAGCAGCCCGTACAGGAAATCCCTCCGCGCGGTGTGAAACGGCACGGAGGGAATTTCCGAGAGACGGCTCAAGTTGTGAGGCGCGGCCCTCCGAGGGAGGTTCCGGGGTTTGGCGCCGAGGAGGAATTCCGTCCGAACGGGGGTCAGGTCGGACGGGATGGCTCCGCACGCCTGAGCCGCCTCCACACCCCGAGTGGAGTCAGGGCCGAGCGCCGATTTCAACGCCTGGATGGCGGCGGCCGCGTCCCCGGCACGCCACGAGGACATGCGAGCGGCGAGCGCCCACGGCTCGAGCCAACCCGACCCTCCGCCATCCAGGACGTCCCTGACTCTGGTTACCCGACCGGCCACAGCCCTCCACTCCGTCAGCCGCGAGTGGCCGAAGCCGACATCGCGGAGGAACGGATTCCCGAGCAGCGGCTCCTGCAGGACGGCCGCTACCCCCGACGGGCGAGAGCTCCGGCTGGAGGCGACCATGGTCCAGACCCTGAGCAGATCCTGGTACAAGACAGGCAGCTCCTGCAAAGACGTGCGGCCGCCCAGCAGCGAGACGAACAGGAGCTGCGTGTCGTAGTTCAGGCCGTGCAGCTGGCGGAAAAAATACGTCGCCAGCGCACGCCATCTAATAGGACGCTCAACGTACAGGTATCGCCGCAGCGTCCGAAGGCGGAAAGTTGCCACCTGGGTGCGGACGCACACCAGCCCCTGACCACCCTCCCTAAGCGGGAGACTCAGGACCGCGGCAGCGACCCAGTGCATCCCTTTGGCCCAGAAGAAGTCGACGAACTTCCTCTGAATCTTGGCGACAAAATCAGGGGGGGCGGTCAAAGGAACCAACCGGTACCACAACATGGCGGCCACCAGCTGGTTTATGACCAGCACACGACCCCTGTAGGATAACACTCGGAGCAGTCCTGTCCAGCGCGCCAGGCGAGCGGTGACTTTGGCCTCCAGCTCTACCCAGTTCGCCGGCCAGGCTTCCTCGGCAGGGCCGAGGTAGACTCCCAGGTACCGGAGGTGCGTGGTACTCCAGGCGAAAGCCCTGAGCTCCTCCGGCAGGGAGTCCACCCGCCACTGACCCACCAGGAGTCCGGAACATTTCTCCCAGTTGATTCTTGCGGAGGACGCGGCAGAGTAGACCTCTTGGCACTCGCGCATTCTCCGCAAGTCAAGGGGATCGGTGACCATGAGGAGCACGTCGTCGGCGTAAGCCGAAAGGACGACCTCCACGCCCGGCTCGCGCAGAGCCAGTCCCGACAGTCTCTTTCGCAAGAGGTGCAGGAAAGGCTCTACGCAGATGGTATATAATTGGCCGGACATGGGGCACCCCTGACGCACTCCTCTCCCGAAGCGAAGGGGCGCCGTCAAGGATCCGTTAACCTTAATCAGACACTCCGCGGCGGCGTACAGAAGTCGGATCCGGGCGACGAAATGCGAACCGAACCCGAAAGCGCGCAGAGTCCCGAATAAGTACTCGTGATCCACCCTGTCGAACGCCTTCTCCTGATCTAAGGAAAGGAAGGCGACCGACAGACCAGCCCTCTGGGAATGGTGGATCAGGTCCCGGACCAGATGGATGTTATCGTGGATCTTCCGGCCCAGGACCGTGCAGGACTGGTCGGGGTGGATCATGTGGGCCAGCACGGTGCCCAGGCGAGCAGACATCGCCTTGGCAAAGACCTTATAATCCGTGCTGAGGAGGGAGACCGGGCGCCAGTTTTTAAGGTTGCGGAGATCCCCCTTCTTAGGCAGCAGGACCACGACCGCCCTGCGCCACGAAAGGGGCATCTCCCCGGTCGCCAGACATTCCCCCAGGACCCGCGCGTAGTCGCCCCCCAGGACGTCCCAGAAGGCCCTGAGGAACTCCACGGTCAGCCCGTCCAGCCCCGGGGACTTGCCCCTGGAGAGCTGGTGGAGGGCGCCGGTCAGCTCCGCCAAACTGAGCGGAGCGTCCAGACGCTCGGCGTCCTCCGGGCCGACCTTCGGCAAGTCCTCCCACAAAACTCTGCGCGCCTCCTCGCTGGACGGATCCGGAGAGAACAGAGCCTCGTAGAAAGATCGAGCCCGGGCCCTGACTCCCTCCGGGTCCGAGACGAGGGACCCGTCGTCGGCCAGCAGCGTAAGGAGCTGCTTACGAGCCCCCCGCCGCTTTTCCAGCGAGTAGAAGAAGGGAGAGCCGCGGTCCAGGTCCCGCAGGAGCTGGAGCCGCGACCTCACGTACGCTCCTCGGGACCCGACCAGTTGCAGGTCCCTCAGAGCGTCCTTCCTCTCCTCGTACACCTGCCGCAGGGCCGGATCCTCGGCGGCCTGACCGAGACGGGACTCCAGGCCAAGCACCTCCTGCTCCAACCGCCTGACCTCGGACTCCCGCCTCTTAGTCGACCCCCTCGCGTACTCTTGACAGAAGAGGCGGACGTGAGCCTTGCCCACGTCCCACCATAGCCTCAAGGAGGAGAAGCCTCCCCGCTTCCCTCTCCAGTCGCTCCAGAACAGACGGAACGAGTCCCGGAACCGCGCGTCCTCCAGCAGCCGGTTGTTAAAGTGCCAGTGCGCGGACCCCGACCGGGCGCGGAGCAGAACGAGCTCCATCCACACCAGGTGGTGGTCCGAGCACGACACCGGCCGGATGGAGGCCGACGGGACGCAGGAGGCGTACGCCCGCGAAACGTACAGGCGGTCGATTCTGGTGCTCCCCCCTCCGGCCCTCACAAAGGTGAACTGGCCGGAGTCGGGATGGAGATTCCGCCAGACGTCCACCAAGTCGAAGGACCCGACCAGGTCCCTCAACTTCTCCGTCGCCGTTCGGGCACGCGCGGGACCGGAGCGGTCCCTCGCCTCGAGGGTACGGTTAAAATCCCCCCCGAGGATAATGCACTCGCCGGCGTCGACGGAGTTTAGGTAAGTGGACACTTCTTCAAAGAAGCTCACTTGCTCGCCCTCGGACCAGGGGGCGTACACGTTCACCAGGTGAAGCGGCACGTCCCCGTGGCGAAGGGCCACGTGGAGCAAGCGGCCCGGCACCGGCTCCTTGACCCCCAAGATCTCCGGCTGAAAAGTCGGGGCCAACAAGATGGCCACCCCGCTCGAAACGCTGGCGAGGTGACTCAAGTCGACCCCCCCTCCCCATTCCAGGATCCACGTGGCCTCGTCTCCCGGAACGGTGTGGGTTTCCTGCAGAAAGCACACCGCATACTTCCCGTCCCGCAGGACCGAGAACTTGTCAAATCTACGGCGGGCGTCTCTGCCGCCGTTGATGTTGAGGCTGGCTTTGGTTATCTCCATGGCAAGAGCACAGCGCAACCTACTTAAACCTAACGCGCGGAGGGAGCGGGGCCGCTAGTCGACCGCCACTCGCTCAAGAGCCCGGTGAGGAGGGATCTGAGCCGACGCAGCCCGACCCCGCCGTCGTCCCCTTCCGCGGCCACGGACGCGACGGCGGCCAGGACCGAGCGGATTAACTGCGCTGGCTCCGACCAACGGTCGAGGGCCAGCCGGACGCCATCGCGACGATGGCTCCAAACGGACACAAAATCCCGGAGCTCCTCAACGGGGATGAGGGGAGACTCGGTGTCGGGCACGAGGGCGTCCACCACCTCACTGGTGGCGAACTCCAAATCCTCCCCAGTGCCCACCACCGAGTCCCCGTCCTCCTCCGGATCATCGTCGCTCGCGGCCGACCCACTCCCCGCACAGGGTGCGGAGAACGAGACGGCCGCGCCGGCCGGCCCCGCCTCTGTCACGATCCGACCCCCCGGATCGTCGGCAGAGGAGTCCCCCCCGGGCTCTACCGGGGGCTCCGGGTCAGAGGGCGGCGCCGGGCGGGGACCCTCCCCATCCTCCGGGCGGTGAAAAACAGGCACCCGGATATAGGGGCAAACCGGGGAAACCGGGGAGAACGTGTACTCCAGTTCTCCCACCTCCCCCGGCTCCGTGCCCAGATACTGGGAGGAGGGGGTCCCCCCACCCACGTCGCCACCGACCGATCCGGCCCGTGAGATGTTTTTATTAAACCCCGCCACCAGGTCGAGCAGGTCCTGGGAGAGGTCGAGCCGAGGGCAGACGAATCCGGCCTCTTCGGCCTCGCCCGCCCCGGCACCCAGGACGCCCGACCCGGTGAACGGGGTACGTATGTCTATGGGCGGATCCGCGACCCCCCCTATCAGCAGGGTCTCTCCATCCCCCCCGGGCGGCACGGGCACGATCTCCTCCCCCCGAGAGGCAGAAGACCCCCGCCACTGTTTAGATGTAGCGGGTTGGGCCGCAGGATCCACGAGTGGCGCCAACTCCCCATCCACGGGGGGCCGTCCCTTAGCAGGTTTCCCCCCTGCTTCCAGGGAGTGGCGCCTTTTCTTCTTGCCGGAGGGTCGCGGAGGGAGGGGGAGCCCCATGTCTGCTGGGGCCCCCACCTCCGCTCCCTCCTGACGACCCGCCAGCCCGGGCTCTGTCGCGACCGCGAGATGTTGATCAGCCGCGGTCACGACCACGGCCTTGGGCTGGCGAGACCCGTTAACGTCCCGGGGACCAGCCTCCTGGTGCCTCGTCTTCTTCAGCGCTTTTCGCGGCCGATGGTGCCCTCCTTCCCCCCCGGCGGAGGCCTCGTCGGCAACCTCCGCCCGCGCAGTTGACTCTCCCGACGCGGGGGCGGGGTTTGGGGGAGGAGCGGTGGCGGCGCCAGCCTTGGCCGCCGTAGCTTGTTTGGCGGCCTGGGAGGCGGGGCAGTTCTTCTTTAGGTGCCCCACCTCCTTACAGGCATAGCACCGCCCACCCTCCGCCGTCCAGAAGACACGGTAGGCTGTCCCCTCATGGAGGGCGTGAAAGCCCCCCTCCGTCACCTCCTCCCGTGCCAGTGTAATAAAGGCTTGGCGACGGAAGGAGTAAACATGCCGGAGGCTGTTATCCTTGAGGCCGAGCGTCAGCGGCGTTATCCCCGACCTCACCTCCCCCAGTTGACGCAGGTGGGGGAGGAGGAGCTCATCCGGAAGGAAGGGCGGGACGTTGGAGATGACAACCCGCTGCGCGGTGGCCTCCAGCGGGTCCACCGGCAGGAAAGTCCCGCCCACCGTGAGCCCCTTGCTCAGGGCCAGGGACACCGCCCGCTCGGACCTCAAAAAGACAACAGCCTTCCCGTAGACCTTGGAGGCCGCAACGATGGCCGAGGGGCCGACAACCTCGGCCATGGCCTTTACGCAGGCCTCAATGGTCACGTTGGGGTGGGCGTAGGCCTTGACCCCATTCTTCCTCGTCAAGAGGCGAAACGGCGCCGGCCCAGCAGGAGCGGCAGAAACAGCAGGAGCGGCCGCCGCGGCAACTCCCGCATACGTCCTGCTGGGTCCCGGCACCGGCGAAGATGGTGACGCCATAGTCTCAGGCCGATGGATGGAGACGGCCTTAATGGATAACCGCCTCTCCCACGTCTGCCAATATTAATTTGGGAGAGGAGCTCCTTTGTCCGATGTTTATGCCTTAAGAGGTATAGCTCACAAGAGCAGGAGAGCAAGTGAGGGAGGGATGGCGCCCAAAGAAAGGAGGGAGTCCGCAGGGGTGGGCTGCCGCTGAAGTGGGTCGAAGAGGGGCGGGGCTGCACCTTCTTCCTTCTGGTGGGCAGTGGGGAGGAGATGTCTTCCCCTAGACAGCCGAAGCTGCCTCGGCTCAGTCCTCCAAGGATGGAAACAAAAGAAAAGTAACTTCACCCAGGCAGCTCCAGCTGTCCCGGGCCAGACACTTGGGGGGAAACCCCCTGTCCTTTTATGGTCTTCTTCCTCCCCCTACCTCCAGCCGTCCACACCTCACGGCGCCGACCTCCTCTTCCTCCCTCTGTGTTGACGGCCGAACCCGCAGCAGCACACCCCTCACGGCTGATGTTGATGGTGATGGTGTTCTCCTTCTCCCTCCTTCCCTGTTGATGGTTCCTCTCGTCTCCTTCTCCTCTCCTCTCCTCTGGCTGACTGTGCTCTGCTCTGCTCTGCTCTGCTCTGCTCTCAGCAAGTTGTCAAGACCACAGTGATTAACCTCTCACTACAAAATCCCCCATGATACCAAACAACTCAACTATCACTTTCCCCACCAACCAGCACCTTTTATACACAACCTGAAGTCAGCTGACTCCAATTGTCCCAGATGAGGCTAAACGAGAAAACTGGACGAAACTGGAGTGCATCCTGGACCGAAATAATAAAATTATTATTTGACACTTATTTTGGGTTTTTTGGTTTACTGCACATGAACACACCCTGAACCCCCCCCCCACTACTGATAAAAGGGGGGCCTAAAAACACACAAGGAAAAAGGGGGGAAAAAAGCCTCATTCTGACTGAACTTCCAGTCGACAAAAAAAACCACCCAAACCCCCCCTTCTTATGAAAGAGGGCCGAAAACACAAGGGAAAAAATTATTATGACACATATTCTGGGTTTATTGTTTACTGCACGTGAACACACTCGAAGAATAAAAAAACAACACAAGGCCTCCGCCGGGGGGGAAGGAGGGCACTCTCACGGAAAAAAGGCGGGCAGGAAAATCAAACATCTGGAGGCTGGTCCCCGGGATGCTGAACAATCGAGTGAGCCCGAGGCTGCGATCGTGACCGCGGCCGATCTACATCTCGTGGTCGCGACGGAGGCCGGGCAGATCGTTGGTCAGGAGGGAGCGGAGGAGGGGGCCCCAGCAGACCCTCCCTCCGCGACCCTCCGGAAAGAAAAAAAGGCGCCACTCCCTGGAAGCGGAGGGGATCACTGCAAAGGGACGGCCCTCCGTGGAAGGGGAGTTGGTGCCTGACGCGGATCCTGGGGCCCCACCCTCCATTTCACACCATCGGCGGGAGTCGTCCACCACTCGGGGGGAGGAGACCGAGCCCGTGCCTCCCGGGGGGGATGGGGAGACCCTGCCTATGAGGGGGGTCGCGGATCCGGGCACGGAGGAGAGTATACAGTTCACCGGGTCGGGCGTCCTGGGTGCCGGGGTGGGCGAGGCCGATGAGGCTGAATTCGCCCGCTCGCGGCTCGACATCTCCCAGGACCTGCTCAACCTGGTGGCGGTGTGGGCGGGGGGAGCCCCTTCTCCCGGTCTCTGGGCACGGTGCCGGGTGAGTTGGGGAGCTGGAGTTCACTTACTCCCCGGTTTCCCCGACCGGTGGGCACTGCAGGGGCTGGAGTGCATTCTGGACAAAAATAATAAAATCTTAATTTGACACTGGTTTTTGGTTTTCTTTGGGTGTTTTTGCACATAAACAAACCCTAAACCCCCCCCCTTCTTATAAAAGGGGGGCCTAAAAACACACAAAAAAGAAGATAAATAGAAAAAGAAAAAAAAAGAGTCGCTGTTTTGAAACGATTGGATGTCTTTCAGGGCCCCATTTGCTTTCTTAACAGCCTTCTCAACTTGTCCTGCCACCTTCAAAGATTTGTGTAACGACACCCCCAGGTCTCTCTATTCATCCACTCCATTTAAAATTGTTCCATTTAGTTTATATTGTCTCTCCTCAATCTTCCTACCAAAATGTATCACTTCACAATTCTCTGCAGTAAATTTCTTCTGCCATGTTTCTGCCCATTTCACCAGTCTGTCTCTGTCCTCCTGAAGTCTGTTACTGTCCTCCACATTGTTTATTACATTTCTGAGTTTCGTGTCATCTGCAAACTTTGAAATTATACCCTGTACTCCCAAGTCCCGGTCATGAATATATATCAAAAAGAGCAGTGCTCCCAATACCGAGCCCTGGGGGACACCACTGTATACTTGCCTCCAGTCTGAAAAACAACCGTTCACCACTACTCTCTGTTTTCTGCTCCTGAGCCAATTTTATATCCACGCTGCCATTGTCCGTTTAATCCCATGGGCTTCAATTTTTAAAACAAGTCTATTATGTGATACTTTATCCTCCCTTAATCTCTCCCGACATAGAAACTCCCCGACCCATATTCATGGCCACCCCCTCGACCTTGCCATCTCACGTGGCCTCTCTACTCCCGATCATGTCAATCATGGATAAGGCCATCTCTGATCACTTCCTTGTATCCCTCTCCACCCACATGGAATCATAGAATCATAGAAAGGTTACAGCACGGAAGGAGGCCATTCGGCCCATCGGGTCCATGCCAGCTCTATGCAAGATCAATCCATGTAGTCCCACTCCCCCAATGCACATCACAGAATGAACTCAGGAATCCCACGCCACTTTCTATGAGCGGTGACAGGCTGCGGTTATGATGCAGACCGGGACCCAGGGCTGAGGCTGTGGTCATCAGTTACTCTGGGAGTGGCACAGTCTGGTTCATGACTAGCCGGGGGTGAGAGTAACCCCAGGGAGTCAGGCAGGTGTTTAGAAGGGTGTGGGTTCCAGCTTCCGTTCCAGGACTGGGACACATGATCCAGACTGACTGTGTCGTGCTGAGAGGGAGCTGCATCGTGAGAGGTGCTGTCCTTTGAATGAGGTGTTTAATGGCGGTCCCTTCTTTCTGCTCCGAAGTGTAAAAGATCCCGTGACAATTTGTGAAGAGCCCGTGTCTCGTCTCATTGAGACTCTCAGTTAATTGGTCTGTTCTTTCCACAGATTCGGTCTGACTCGCTGAGTGTTTCCAGAATGTTCTGTGTGTGTTTCACTGAGACTCGGGCTTTACAGTAAATGATTGTAGTCAAACACTTGGCCATGAGCTGCTGAGTGACCTGTCGGGACATTGTTGCTTGCTTCCCTTTCGCTTTCAGGGTTGGGGTTTTGGTGCACTGTTCCTTTAAGAGCTGTGGTTTACCTCATTTCTCAGTGTGATTGTGGGACTGACACAGAAGCGAGGGAGGAAGCAGCAGCCACATCCCGGACTGCAGGCAAATTGCGAGGCTGGGACTGAAAGGCTGGTATTCCCACACCGGGAATCGAACCCGGGCCGCCTGGGTGAAAATCAGGAATCCTCACCGCTAGACCACATGGGAACTGAAGGAAGGACCAGCAGGAAGGGCTCTGAGGCTACACCCAGAAGGTTGCAGGGCGATTTCATGGACGTGTTCACAATTATGAAAGATTTCGATTGAGTAAATTAGGAGAAACTGTTTCCAGTGATGGGAGGGTTAATAATCAGAGGACACAGATTTAAGATAAATGGGCAAAAAAGCCACGGGCGGGGGAATGAGGAGAGATTTCTTTGCACAGCGAGTTGTTGTGATTGGGAATGCACTGCCTGAAAGGGAGGTGGAAGCAGGTTCAATCGTAACTTTCAAAAGGGTATTGAATAAATACTTGACGTTTAAAAAATTCACAGGGCTGTGGGGAAAGAGCCGGGGAATGGGACTAACCCACCTCCTTCCGTGTTCATCCCTGGAAAAAATTCTCCCCCCAAGTTACTTACAACGGCACTTTCAAATTCCCAACTGTCCAGTCTTTGGCCCTCCATTCACCACGACATTTCTGCAGCTACTGATTTGCTCAATCACACCCTCACCTCCACCTTTGACGCCCTTGTACCCATTAAAACAATCACTCCCCCTCACCCTGGTCGTTCCCCCTGGGTCTGCCCTCATTTCCTCTCCCCTAAGTCCAAGGGACACAGCTTTGAACATTTATGCTGGACAACTGGTTAACCATTCATCGCCAAATCTGGCTGGACCACATAAAGCACTATCGGGTCCTGTCTCCTCTGCCAAAACTGCTCACTATTCCAGGATCATCCTGGAATGTAAAGATAACCCCCGGCTTCTCTTCTCCACTACAAACCGTCTTCTTAAACCCCACTCCCCTCACTCCTCCACCCTCACCTCCAACAAAAAGTGCGAGGAGCTCATGGACTTCTTTGTCACTAAGATTGAGACCATCCATTCAGCTGCCTCTGCCGCTCCCCTCCTTTCCCAAGCCCACCAAGTTTCTCTCCTATCTCCCCTCTCTGAGCTCTCTTGACAATGAGACCAACATCCTGCTCCCTCGGCCCAATTCCCACCAAACTGCTGACCACACAACCTCCCTTCCTGGCCCCCTGTTAGCTGACATTGTTAACGGTCCCCTCTCCTCAGGTACTGTCCCCCTCCCCATCAAATCTGCTCTCATCGCCCTCCTTCATAAAAGACCCACCCTTGACCCCTGTGTCCTTGCAAACTACCACCCCATCTCCCACCTCCCTTTCCTCTCCAAAGTGTTGCCGCCTCCCAAATCCATGTCCATCTTTCCCACAACACCATGTTTGAATCCCTCCAATCAGGTTTCCACTCCTGCCACAGTACTGAAACGGCCCTTGTCAAAGTCACAAATGACATCCTCTGTGACTGTGTGGACGGAGATTTAATCTTGATCTAACCCTTGATGCACCTGCCCACGGAGTGTTTGATGGCACAGTGTGGAGGGAGCTTTACTCTGCCATGTACTGTACAGTATCAGTCTGTGATGGAGCAGAGCCCTGCTCTTTAATAGAAATCATTCTTTCGAAGAGCCACTGAGCCACTAAAGCAGCCTCCAAGATCCAAAGTCTGATTTCCATCCCACAGTTGCAGCAGTTTGTGAGGGCTGGGCCACGTTAACAGCAGCTCTCTGTTCCTGGTCTGGAGCTGAGGTGTTGGGTATTGTCCCTGACACAGGGACCAGACGGTGAGCTGCTGGCTCCTATTGTTCTGGGATCATTCCCTGCTGCTCTGTTCTCACCTCTTCACTGGGTCTCAGATTATTACCAGCCATCTTCCTGATCAATAAACAATCGGCAGTCTGACCGCGGAGATTTGAAATGTGTGAAACATTTCATGTGTCTCATCCCTCTCCCTGGACACAAATAAATAGGCCGTCATGAAATGTTCACAGTCCGTTTCTTGAGCCTTGTCCTTCTCAGAAGAATCTTTTAAACTCCTTGCTAAAGTGACCATTGATCTTAATGTCTTGTTTTGCGGTATGTTCTAGATTGTTCCAGGTCAGCATTGTAATAATTCGGGGTAGTTGAAAAGTGGGATCATTATATTAAATCGAGATATTTATCACAGCCCCGCCCCCCAAACATTCAAACCACCGTTCAGGAGGAGAACCCCTCTGCTCGCTGACCGACATTGGCTCCCAGTCCACCAACATCTCAAATTTTAAATTCTCATCCTCGTCTTCAAATCCCTCCATGACCTCGCCCCTCCCTATCTCTGTAACCTCCTCCACCCCGACAACCCTCCGAGATCTCTGAGCTCCTCCAATTCAGGCCTCTTGCGCATCTACGATTTTCATCGCTCCACCATTGGCGGCCGTGCCTTCAACCGACTGGGCCCAAAGCTCTGGATTTCCCTCCCTTAACCTCCCCGCCTCTCTACCTCTCTCTCCTCCCTTAAGACACTTAAAACCTACCTCACCTGTCCCAATATCTCCTTATGTGGCTCCGTGTCACATTTTGTTTGATAATCGCTCCTGTGAAGCGCCTTGGGACGTTTTACTCCGTTAAAGGCGCGATATAAATGCAAGTTGTTGTTGTTGGGGTGGAGAAAGGGTTTTCTTTCTTTTTATGATTCTTTTCTATCTCTCTATTTCTTTCCTTTCTCGGACTCTGTTTTCCGGGTCTGTTTTCTGACACACATTACAATCTGTGTCACTCGGTGTCTAACAATGTGAGGCAATGTGTTTTATTCCCGCTGTGTTATCTCTCTGGCGGTTTGCTGATAAATGTTTAACTCGCGGCCTGTTCCCGTTAATGGTCACAAGCAGTAACAGACAGACAGAGCGTGTCTGACCGCCCTGAGATGTGGAAAAGGCATCAGTTTAGGACAAATGCATCAAATCAAATGTTCATCGGGCACCGAGAGAGACAAAAATCAGAGAGAAAGGCAGAAGGAAATAGAGAAATAAAAGCTAAATACAGACATCCTTGATGACTCTCTATTCCATCCCCAATCGTTCAGTGTCGGGTAAAAATGTCAGTGTCAATAAATGTTCGAGAATCGGCCCAAAAACGAAGAAACAAAATAACCCAAAACTGCCAAGACCCGGGATCGAACCAGGGATCCTTAAAATCTTCAGTTCAATGGTTTACCAACTGAGCTATTTCTGAACCCACAGTAAACTGATGTTTTGGGTCATCCTCTTGTAATAAAATATAACCCCGGGTGGAATTGCCCCTCCCACTCATTCCTCACTTCGGGAGAATGAGACCGACCACCAAGGAGAGATTTTCTGCTGTCGTTGAATCTCATTTGTATTAAACATTCCTTGAACTCTCTGCCGGGGGGATTCAGAGCTGGGGTTCGCCATGAACCAGCTTCCCCTCAATTCCCAGCTTTATCAGTGAATCGAACAACAAATGCTCGACAGAGCTCAGGTTATATTAATAATAAAAACAGAAAATGCGGGAAACACTCAGCAGGTCAGGCAGCATCTGTGGAGAGAGAAACATCCTTTCAGGTCGATGACCTTTCATCAGAGCTCTCTCTTTCATCAGGCCAATCCGCTACCACCCACTTTGTGCTACGGCCCAAGACCATTTTGATTCCCGTTGAATTGAACGGCAGGGAATTTCCCGCGGTTTGTATAAACAGCGGGCGGTCCGCCCACCAAATGACCTCCAGGTGGTGAAGACATATGTCGACCCCTCCTCGTCACCGGGGCAGATTTGGAACTGGTGCTCGGGCATGAAACTGCCGTTGGCTCTGTGGGACTGGATAGACCCAGACCGACTGGAAGTGTACGGGGATATGTTTCTGGCAGACAGCATGTCAGAGTCCACGAGGAAAGGCATCATCACCCTCATTTCCAAGTGAAGCTTTGTTACACCGCCTCTCAGGCAAGTATATCCTTGCTTAGATAAGGAGACCAAAACTGTACACAGTACTCCAGGTGTGGTCTCACCAAAGCCCCGTACAATTGCAACAGGACTTCCTTACTCTTGTATTCCAGCCCCCTTGCAATAAAGGCCAACATTCCATTTGCCTTCCTAATTGCTTGCTGTATCAACATGTTAACTTTCTGTGTTTCTTGTACCAGGACACCCAAGTCTCTGAACACGAATGTTTAATAGTTGCTCACCATTTAAAAATATTCTGTTTTTCTATTATTCCGACCAAAGTGAATAACCGTAAACGTGACTCCAGGATGGTTTGTTGCCTCCCTGGTGCCAGGGTCATGGATGTCACTGAGCGGCTTCAGGGCATTCTCAAGGGGGAGGGGGAGCAGGCAGAGGTCGTGGTCCACATTGGGACCAACGACATAGGTAGGAAGGGAGATGAGGTCCTGCATCAAGAATTTAGGGAGCTAGGTAGCAGATTAAAGAGCAGGACCTCAAAGGTTGTAATCTCTGGATTACTCCCAGTGCCACGGGCTAGTGAGTATAGAAATAGGAGGATAGAACAGATGAATGCGTGGCTAAAGAGTTGGTGCAGGAGGGAGGGTTTCAGTTTCCTGGATCACTGGACCTGCTTCTGGGGAAGGTGGGACTTGTACAAGTCGGACGGGTTGCATCTGAACCAGAGCGGGACAAATATCCTTGCGGGGAGGTTTGCTAGCACTGTTGGGGGGGGTTTAAACTAACTTGGCAGGGGGATGGGATACAGAGTGGAGCTACAATAGGGGGTGATGTGCAGCCAAATATAGAGAAAAAAACAAGTCAGCTTGGAAGACAGGGCAAATATGTGAGGGCAAGGCTGGATGGCATCTATTTTAATGCAAGGAGTCTTGCGAATAAGGTGGATGAACTGAAGGTGTTGATAAACACATGGGAGTATGATATTGTTGCTGTCACAGAGACATGGTTGAGGGAGGGGCAAGACTGGCAGCTCAATATTCTGGGGTACAGAATCTTCAGGCGAGACAGAGGGGGAGGTATAAGAGGAGGGGGGGTCGCAATATTAATTAAAGAATCAATTACTGCCATAAGGAGGGATGATATATTAGCAGGTTCCTCAAATGAGGCCATATGGGTGGAGCTTAAAAACAAAAAGGGGGCAAGCACTTTGATGGGAGTGTACTATAGGCCCCCAAACAGTCAGGGGGAGATAGAGGAACAGATATGTCGGCAAATCTCAGAAAATTGTGCAAATAATAGGGTAATAATAGTGGGGGATTTCAACTTCCCCAATATTAACTGGGATACTCAGAGTGTAAAAGGCTTAGAGGATACAAAATTCTTAACGTGCATCCAGGAGAGCTTTTTGAGCCAGCATGTAGAAAGTCCTACAAGAGAGGGGGCGGTACTGGACCTAATTCTAGGGAATGTGGCCGGCCAAGTGGAAGAAGTGCTAGTAGGTGAGCACTTTGGTGACAGTGACCATAATTTGGTGAGATTTAAGGTGGTCATGGAAAAGGACAGGGAGGGGCCGGAAATAAAGGTTCTAAATTGGGGGAAGGCCGATTTTAATAGGATAAGGCAGGATCTGGCCAAAATGGACTGGGATCAGCTGCTTGTAGGAAAATCCGCATCGGAGCAATGGGAGTCTTTCAGAAGGGAGATTGAGACCATACAATGGCAACATGTTCCCGTAAAGGTCAAGGGTGGTTCCAAGAACTCCAGGGAACCTTGGATGTCAGGGGATATACGAGAATGGATTAGGAAAAAAAGGAGGGCTTTTGGCAGATACAAAAGGCTAAAGACGGAGGAAGCCCGAGAGGAGTACAAAAAGTGCAGGGGGATACTTAAAAAAGAAATTAGGAGATCAAGGAGGGGCCATGAAATAACACTGGCGAGCAAAATAAAGGAAAATCCTAAGATGTTTTATAAGTATATTAAGGGTAAGAGGATGACTAGGGAAAAAATAGGGCCCATTAGGGACAAAAATGGCAATCTGTGTGTGGAGCCGGCAGATGTAGGAGGGGTTCTAAATGAATTTTTTGCATCTGTTTTCACTATGGAGAAGGACGATGTAGACATAGAAATACGGCAGGGGGACTGTGATATACTCGAACATATTAACATCGAGCGGGAGGAGGTATTGGCGGTTTTAGCAGGCCTAAAAATGGATAAATCCCCAGGCCCGGACGAAATGTATCCCAGGCTACTGTGTGAGGCAAAGGAGGAGATTGCGGGGGCTCTGACACATATATTCAGAACCTCTCTGGCCACAGGGGATGTGCCAGAGGACTGGAGAACCGCTAATGTAATAGCATTATTCAAGAAGGGGAGTAGGGAAAAACCGGGGAACTACAGGCCAGTGAGCCTAACATCAGTGGTAGGAAAATTATTGGAAAAAATTCTGAAGGACAAAATTAGTCTCCACTTGGAGAAGCAAGGATTAATCAGGGATAGTCAACATGGCTTTGTCAAGGGAAGATCATGTCTGACTAATTTGATTGAATTTTTTGAGGGGGTGACTAGGCGTGTGGATGAGGGTAACGCAGTGGATGTGGTATACATGGATTTCAGTAAGGCCTTCGATAAAGTCCCGCACAGGAGACTGGTCAAGAAGGTACGAGCCCATGGAATCCAGGGTGCCTTGGCACTTTGGATACAAAACTGGCTTAGTGGCAGAAGGCAGAGGGTGATGGTCGAAGGTTGTTTTTGTGACTGGAAGCCTGTGGCCAGTGGGGTACCACAGGGATCGGTGCTGGGTCCCTTGCTGTTTGTGGTCTACATTAATGACTTGGATATGAATGTAAAAGGTATGATCAGTAAGTTCACTGATGATACAAAAATTGGTAGGGTGGTAAATAGCGAGGAGGATAGCCTCAGTCTGCAGGACGATATAGATGGGTTGGTCAGATGGGCGGAACAGTGGCAAATGGAATTTAACCCGGAAAAGTGCGAGGTGATGCACTTTGGAGGGACTAACAAGGCAAGGGAATACACAATGAATGGGAGGACCCTAGGCAAGACAGAGGGTCAGAGGGATCTTGGTGTGCAAGTTCACAGATCCCTGAAGGCGGCGGAACAGGTAGATAAGGTGGTAAAGAAGGCATATGGGATACTTGCCTTTATTAGCCGAGGCATAGAATATAAGAGCAAGGAGGTTATGATGGAGCTGTATAAAACACTGGTTAGGCCACAGCTGGAGTACTGTGTGCAGTTCTGGTCGCCGCACTACAGGAAGGATGTGATCGCTTTGGAGAGGGTGCAGAGGAGATTCACCAGGATGTTACCAGGGCTGGAGCGCTTCAGCTATGAAGAGAGACTGGGAAGATTGGGTTTGTTTTCCTTGGAGCAGAGGAGGCTGAGGGGGGACATGATTGAGGTGTACAAAATTATGAGGGGCACAGATAGGATGGATACTAAGGACCTTTTTCCCTTCGTTGAGGGTACT
The DNA here is from genome assembly GCF_035084215.1 of Heptranchias perlo. Taxonomy (NCBI): domain Eukaryota; kingdom Metazoa; phylum Chordata; class Chondrichthyes; order Hexanchiformes; family Hexanchidae; genus Heptranchias; species Heptranchias perlo. The sequence goes on from NC_090359.1 coordinate 10,961,412, forward strand.
ATAACAAGGGGACATAGATTCAAGGTAAAAGGCGGGAGGTTTAGAGGGGATTTGAGAAAGAACTTTTTCACCCAGAGGGTGGTTGGAGTCTGGAACTCACTGCCTGAAAGGGTTGTGGAGGCAGGAACCCTCACAACATTCAAGAAGCATTTGGATGAGCACTTGAAATGCCATAGCATACAAGGCTACGGACCAAATGCTGGAATATGGGATTAGAGTAGACAGGGCTGATGGCCGGCGCGGACACGATGGGCCGAAGGGCCTCTATCCGTGCTGTATAACTCTATGACTCTATGACTAACCTCACATTTCCCCACATTATACTCCATCTTCCACCTTCCACCTTCCAGTCCACTCACGTAACCTGTCTATATCCCTTTGCGGGACACTATGTGTCCTCCTCACAGCTCACTTTCCCACGTGGCTTTGTATGGTCAGATATCTTGGATACTTTACACTGATGTACATTGTAAATAGCTGAGGCCCAGTAAAGGCCGGTATCGCTCGCTGATAAGTCAAGAGTAAAATCCCTGCGAGGACATTGGTCCCAGCCCCGATGAGGTGCAACCCGTCCATCTTGTACAGGTCTTTAGTATTAATCAAAGTGCACAATGACGCCCCGGGAAAGCGAGTATCTCTCCACAGATACTACCTGACCTGCTGAGTGTTGCCAGCAGTTTCTGGGTTTATTTTTGAGCTTTCACTGGAGCAGTTTTCCTGACAACCTGCAACTTGCCTCAAGGGCGCAGCTTCAAGCACAACTTTCTTGTGCTCTTCTCACACACAAGATCGCACTTTACTTTCCGACACACGCACTTTAAAATCTGCCGTTTCCGCACACAGAATTTGTAAGACCTTCCGCTCACGGCCTGTAATCGCCCCTTTTTCCCCACAGGCGCTCTTTACATTTATCCTCTACTCGATTCAATTGCACGTTTCAACAGAACTATTAAGATCAAGGCGGAACACTTCCGATCTTACTGCACCGCCCCAACTTGCCAAATGTGCACCTTTCAACCGCCATTCGCAGCTCTGCAGCGCTGCCCGTCACTCACGCAACTCAACTGCTGAGAGAAAAGAGCCAACAAGCATCAAAACAAAAACCAGTTCTTCAGTTACCATCCCCTGGATCACAAGATTCCACAAGTAAATTTCGTGAACAATCGGGCGGCTGTCTTTCCAGAGACCAGCCCTGCTTTCGTCGTGTTTGTCTGTCGAGCGGTCACGCAGATCGAAATCTATCGACTGGTTTCAAGGCACAAATAAACATTGGTGCGAATGGGACATGTGCCCAATAGAAACAGCGGTCGTAGCAGAACAAACTTAAAGGCATGAGATCGTGAAAGTGAATGTTAGAGTCGGCAATGCCGCAGGAAAGTGTCCATGAAATGGAAGGAGGAAAGAAAAGGCGGCCTATTGACTGTGGAAGGAAGAAAAAGCTGGGAGAAGAGATGGGTTTGAACCGTGGAACATCAAGTACATGTGAGAGTGCTGGGATTTGATGGAATAAATAGGTTTTCGCCACCAAAAAAAATGTTTTTTTCATTTATTAAATATTGATATATTGTTACATTATATTCGCAAGCGCGGGAGAGAACAAAAGAAGCAGCGCACACTATGCCGTGACTCGGATTCGAACCGAGGTTGCTGCGGCCACAACGCAGAGTACGAACCACTATACGATCACGGCACCACACATCAGTGATTGAACTTCTGCCCGAACTATTTAAATAGCGCTTTAATGTAGCAAAACGTCCCAATGCGCTTCACAGGAGCGTTTTTAAACAATATTTGACACCGAGCCACAGAAGGAGATATCAGAAACAAAATACTGCGGATGCTGGAAATTTGAAATAAAAACAGACAATGCTGTAAATAATCAGCAAGTCAGGCAGCGTCTGTGGAAAGAGAAACAGAGTTAACGTTTCAGGTCGATGACCCTTCGTCAGAACTGGAAAAGGTTGAAGATTAAACAGTTTTTAAACAAGTACAGAGTCAGGGAAAGGGATGGGGGAGGAAGGGGAGGGGAGGAAAGAACAAAAGGGAAGGTCTCTGATCGGGTGGAGGGCAGGAGTGATTAAATAACAAAAGGGATGATGGTGCAAGGCAAGGAGGGTGGTAATGGAACCAGTAAAGAAACAAAAGATGGGACTAGAGGAGCTGTAAATGGCAACATTAGAACCATAACCAGCACTTGGTCTCCGAAAAAATGTGAGCAGTGTTTATGATCTGAAGTTATTGAAATCAATGTTGAGTTCAGAAGGTTGTAAAGAGCCTGATCGAAAGATGAGGTGCTGTTTCTCGAGTTTCTGTTGAGCTTCATTGGAACAGTGTAGGAGGCCGAGGACAGAGAGGTCAGAGTGGGATTGGGACAGAGAATTAAAATGGCAAGTGACCAGAAGCTCAGGGTCACACTCGTGGACTGGGCGGAGGTGTTAAGCAAAGCAATTACAAATAAATTGCTGTTTCACCTGGAAGGAATGTTTGGGACCCTGGAAGGTGGGAAGGGAGGAGGTGAAAGGGCAGGTGTTGCATCTCCTGCACTCGCATGGGAAGGTGCCGTGGGGAGGAGAGCGAGTGTTGGGGGTGATGGAAGAGAGGACCAGGGTGTCGTGGAGGGAGCGGTCCCTTCGGAAGGCTGAAAGTGGAGGGGAGGGGAAGATGTTTTTGGTGGTGGCATCACGCTTGGACGTGGTGGAAATGGCAGAGGATCATACATTGAATGTGGAGGCTGGTGGGTGGAAAGTAAGTTTTTCATTGTATTTTCAACATCCAATATTGCAGATAAATGAAAGTGAAACTTCCAAGGCAGCAATGACCTTTTCGTCAGGGAATTGAACCCCGGTCTCCCGCATAATAGATAGGGATACTCACCACTATATTAACGAGGAATTGATGTTTGGCAGACCATAGGTCATTTGGATGATTTTAAAAATTCTTTCATGGGATGTGGGCATCGCTGGCTAGGCCAGCAGGTATTGCTCATCCCCAATTGCCCTTGAGAAGGTGGTGGTGAGCCTCCTTCTTCAACCGCTGCAGTCTGTGTGGTGAAGGTTCACCCACAGTGCTGTTCGATGGGGAATTCCAGGATTTTGACCCAGCGACGATGAAGAAACGGCGATGTACTTCCAAGTCAGGATGGTGTGTGAATTGAAAGGGACTGTGCAGGTGGTGTTGTTCCCGTGCACCTGCTGCCCTTTTCCTTCTCGGTGGTAGAGGTCGTGGGATTGGGAGGTACTTTCGAAGAAGCTTTGACGAATCGCTGCAGTGCTTCCTGTGGATGGTACACACTGCAGCCACGGTGCGCCGGTGGTGGAGGGAGTGAATGTTTAAGGTGGATGAGGTGCCAATCAAGCGGGCTGTTTTGTCCTGGAAGGTATTGAGCTTCTTGAGTGTTGTTGGAGCTGCACTCATCCAGGCAAGTGGAGAGTATTCCATCACACTCCTGACTTGTGCCTTGTAAATGGTGGAAAGGCTTTGGGGACTCAGGAGGTGAGTCACTCGCCACAGAATACCCAGCCTCTGACCTGCTCCTGTAGCCACAGTATTTATGTGGCTTGACCAGTTAAGTTTCCAGTCAATGGTGACCATCAGGATGTTGATAGTGGGGAATTCGGCGATGGTAATGCCGTTGAATGTCAAGGGGTGGTGGTTGGGCTCTCACTACTTGGATATGATCATTACCTGGCACTTGTCTGGCGTGAATGTTACTTGCCACTGATCAGCCCAAGCCTGGATGTTGTCCAGATCTTGCTGCATGCGGGCAGGGACTGCTTTGTTATCTGAGGCGTTGTGAATGAAGCTGAACACTGTGCAATCAATAGCGAACATCCCCGCTTCTGACCTTATGATGGAGTGAAGGTCATTGATGAAGCAGCTGAAGATGGTTGGGCCTTGGACACTGCCATGAGGAACTCCTGCAGCGATGTCCTGGGGCTGAGATGATTGGCCTCCAACAGCCACCGGGAGAGAAACTAGAGAAAGATGTGAGTTCAGGGCTAGGACAGGGGGGAACCGTGGGGGAAGGGAGGGAGCGGCAGGTGGACGGATGGTCTCAATCTTAGTGATAAAATAGTCCATGAGCTCCGCACAATTTTTGTGGTGAGGGTGGAGGAGGCAGGGGGTTCAAGGAGTTTCTTGTAGGAATAATAATTTGTAGTGAAGAAGAGATACTGGGGGTATCTTTACAGTCCAGAATGATCCGGGAATAGTGAGCAGTTTTCTGTCTCTCTCTGTTTCGGGCTGGTGAATTAGCCCGGGTCTGTTCACAGAGCGATTCTGCGTTTTATTTCTTCCTCATTATTGTGGTTCTGACATCGAGGTGAAGAGTGAGGCAGAGAACAGATTTTAAAATTGCTGGAATATCAGTGAAATTAAATCATGGAAAGTGGAAAAGTACGAGTCAGTTTTTCACTGTATTTTCCTCATCCGATGTTGCAGATAAATGAAAGTGAAGCTTCGAAAGGCAGACCTTCCCGTCGGGGAATTGACCCCAGTCTCCAGGGTGATAGACACTGACACTCACCATGATACGAACGAGGAACTGGAGCCGGAAGGGGATGGACGTTCACCACAGATGCTTCAGGTTTCAGTGAATCTGTTTGAATTATTCATTTGATGACAGTTTGTTTAACTTTCCACGGACCACTGTTGAAAGAAGAATGACCGACCACTTTTCCATCTCCTGTTGGATCATGATGTGGGGAGTGCGGGAGAGAGTGAGACAGAGGAAGAGACAGAGATCTTCTCAGGAAAACATAGAAAATATGAGGCACATACACAGACAGACAGACACAGTCACACAGAAACAGATACACATACACATGGAGTGTCTCAGAAATACTGAGAGTCAGAATATGGATAAATTGGCTGATTTTTGTTTTATTTCTGTCGTAGATTTCGTGAAATCTTACAGATCAATTAAAACGAGCATAAAACTCGAGGTACTCAATGCTGTGGAATTTTATTTCACTTCAGAATTATTAATTCTACAAGAAACTTGTTGAATTTTGAAACGCAGAAATGAAACAGGTTGATGAATGACGGGATCTGAAGTCTGTCAGATTTGAACCTGCGCGGGGGAAATGAATGAATTTCTAATCTGTCACCTAACCCACCAGTTAGTAAAAATCACAATTGCTCTGCATCCAGTCCTCAAATAGTCTCCGTACAATAATATTCTGAAAGTGACAATCACCTGTTTATTTTTCTATGTAGTTTTTTTTCAGGAAGAAGCTCGGCGAAGACATAAAATTAAAGTTGGCGTCTTAAAAATGCTTCCTCCCCGACGGGGAATTAAACCCCGGACTAAGGTGGGGCAACTCACCACGATAAGAGAGAAAGAAAGAACGAAAGAAAGACAGAGTCAGTTGTTGTTGTCTAACAAAGAGAAGGAAATGTAAAAGGTTCTTTCAAGAGTGGCCCGTGGAAAATGAAACAAACTGTCATCAAATAAATAGTGAAAAGAAATGCACTGATCCATGAAGCATGTCTAACACCATCTGGGATGAGTAGACGGTCAATGCAGTAGTTCCTCGTTAGTATAGTGGTGAGTATCCCCGCCTGTCACGCGGGAGACCGGGGTTCAATTCCCCTACGGGGAGATTAATCTTTTGCAGCCTTCAAAAGCTTTTCTCTCTTTTATCTCCAATATTGAATGTACAGTGTAAAACTGACTCGGAGTTTCCCACCTTCCTCAATTTAATTTCACTGATATTCCAGCGGTTTTAAAATCTGCTCTCAGCGTCACTCTTCACCTCGATGTTCGACTGGCTTCTGTGATGGTGGGGATTTCGGGAGGAGGCCGAGATGGATCATCCACTCGGCACTTCTGGCTGAAGACGGTTGCTGACACTTTGCACTCACGTGCTGGGCTTTACCATCATTGAGGATGGGGATGTTCATAGAGCCTCTTCCCGTTAGTTGTTCAATTATCCACCATCATTCACAAATGGGTGTGGCAGGACTGCAGAGCTTTGATCTGATCCGTTGTTTGTGGGATCGCTTGGTTTTGTCTACAGCATGCTGCTTCCACCGTTTGTCAAGTAGTCCTGTGTTACTTTCAGGTTATTGGTGTGTGTATGTTTGTGTGTGAGTGTTTATGTAGCTAGGAATGTGTGTGTTTGTGTATGTGTGACTATGACTATGTCTGTCTCACTTGTTATATGCGTTTCTGAGTGTCTCTCTCTTTCTTTCTCTGTCACTTCCTCCCTGTTCCCCACATGATTTTTCTCTGGACCTTGATCAACAAAGAGATAGAAAGTAAGTCTACTTTCAACAGTGGCATGTGGAAAGTTAATCAAATTGTCATCAAAGAAGTAGTTAAAATAGATTCACTGAAACATGCATCCTTTTCATTACTGTATGTGAGATCTTTCATGTCTGCGCCTGTTCCGAGACCTGTCTCTCTCCCTGTATCGCCATCTTTTTCTTTCCGTATGTCTCTCTCTGTTTCGGGCTGGTGACAGCGCGATTCTGTGTTTTGTTTCTTGCCGATCATTGTGGTTCTCACATCGAGCCGAAGAGTGAGGCAGAGAGCAGATTTTAAAATCACTGTGAAATCAAATTGTGGAAGTGGGAAAGGCCGAGTCAGTTTTTCATTGTATTTTCAACATCCAATATTGCAGATTAATGAAAGTGAAGCTTTTAAAGCAGTAACAACCTCCTAAATTGGGGATTGGAACCCCAGTCTACCACGGGACAGACAAGGATAGTCCCCACTATACTAACGAGGAATTGATGCAGGCTGGAAGGTACATTGACCACAGATGCTTCATGTTTTAGTGACTCTTTTTGAACTATTGTTTGTTTAATTTTCCACGGGCCACTGTTGAAAAAAGACTTCCCGACCACTTTTTCATCTCTTTGTTCGATTATGTCCAGAGTAAAATTATGTGGGGAGCGCGGGAGAGAGTGAGAGAGAGAAAGAAGGAGAAACAAATCCATTCAGGAAAACATCGAAAATGTGAGACACACACAGACACACGCATGCATTGACAGACACAAAAATATACAGAAAGACACACCTACACAAAGAAACAGACACACACGCATACATATAAACATAGAGTGACTCAAACATAGGGAGAGACAGACCAGTGGGAATTTGGACGATTTTTTTTCATTCTTTCATGGGATGAGGGCATCGTTGGCAAGGCCAGCAGGTATTGCTCATCCCTAATTGCCCTTGAGAAGGTGGTGGTGATCCTCCTTCTTGAACCACTGCATTCTGTGTGGTGAAGGTTCACCCACAATTCTGGTAGATGGGGAGTTCCAGGATTTTGACCCAGCGACGATGAAGGAACAGCGATGTACTTCCAAGTCAGGATGGTGTGTGAATTGAAGGGGAATGTGCAGGTGGTGTTGTTCCCATGCACCTGCTGCCCTCTTCCTTCTGGTGGTAGAGGTCACGGTTTTGGGCGGTCCTTTCGAAGAAGCTTTGGCGAGTTGCTGCAGTGCATCCTGTAGATGGTACACACTGCAGCCACGGTACGCCGGTGGTGAAGAGAGTTAATGTTTAAAGTGGATGAGGTGCCAATCAAGCGGGCTGTTTTGTCCTGGATGGTGTCGAGCTTCTTGAGTGTTGTTGGAGCTGCACTCATCCAGGCAAGTGGCGAGTATTCCATCACACTCCTGACATGTGCGTTGCAGATGGTGGAAAGGCTTTGGGGAGTCAGGAGGTGAGTCACTCGCCGCAGAATACCCTACTTCTGACCTGCTCCTATAGCCACAGTATTAATGTGGCTTGACCATTTAAGTGTCTGGTGAATGGTAACGCCCAGGATGTTGATGGTGGGCGATTCGGCAACCGTAATGCCATTAAATGTCAAGGGGAGGTGGTTGGACTCTCTCTTCTTGGAGATGATCATTGCCTGGCACTTGTCTGGCGCGAATGTTAGTTGGATGTTGTCCAGGTCTTGCTGCATGCGGGCACGGACTACTTCATTATTTGAGGGGTTGTGAATGAAACTGAACACTGTGCAATCAATAGTGAAAATCCCCACTTCTGACCTTATGATGGAGTGAAGGTCATTGATGAAGCAGCTGAAGATGGTTGGGCCTCGGACACTGCCCTGAGGAACTCCTGCAGCGATGTCCCGGGGCTGAGATGATTGGCCTCCAACAACTACTATCATCTTCCTCTGTGCTAGCTATGACGCCAGCCACTGGAGAGTTTTGTCTCTGATTCACATTTACTTCAATTTTATTCGGGCTCCTTGATGCCACACTCGGTCAAATGCTGCCTTGATGTCAAGGGCAATCACTCTCACCTCAACTCTGGCACTCAGCTCTTTTGTCCATGTTTGGACCAAGTCTATAATGAAGTCTGGAACCGAGTGGTCCTGGAGGAACCAAAAGTGAGCATCGGTGAGAAGGTTATTGGTGAGTAAATGCCGCTTGATAACACTGTCGACGACACCTTCCATCACTTTGCTGATGATTGAGAGTAGACTGATGTGGCGGTTATTGGATGAATTGGATTTGTCCTGCTTTTTGTGAACAGGACATACCTGGGCAATTTTCCACTTTGTTGGGTAGATCTCACTGTTGTAGCTGTACTGGAACAGCTTGGCTAGAGGCGCGGCTAGTTCTGGAACTCAAGTCTTCAGCACTACAGCCAGGATTTTGTCGGGGCCCTTTGCCTTTGCTGTATCCAATGCACTCAGCCTTTCCTTGATATCAAGTGGAGTGAATCGAATTGGCTGAAGACTGGCTTCTGTGATGGTGGGGATCTCAGGCGGAGGCCGAGAAGGAGCATCCACTTGGCACTTCCGGCTGAAGATGGTTGCAAACACTTCATCCTTGTCTTTTGTACTTACATGCTGGGCTCTGCCATCATTGAGGATGGTTGTCCATCACCAATCAGGACTGGATGTGGCAGGACTGCAGAGCTTTGATTTGATCCGTTGTTTGTGGGATTGCTTAGCTCTGCTCTATAGCATGCCACTTCTGCTATTTGGCTTGTATGTAGTCCTGTGTTGTATCTTCATCAGGTTGGCACCTCATTTTAGGTACGCCTGGTGCTGCTCCTGACACGCTCTTCTACACCCCTCATTGAACCAGGGTTGATCCATTGGCTTGTTGGTAATGGTAGAGTGAGGGATATTTCGGGCCATGAGGTTACAGATTGTGGAGGAATACAATTCAACTGCTGCTGATGGCCCACAGCACCATATGGATGCCCAGTTTGGAGCTGCATAGATCTGTTCTGAATCTATCCCATTGAGCACGGCCACCACACAATATGCTGGACAGTGTGAAGACGGGACTTTGACTTCACAAGGACTATGCGGTGATCACTCCTACCAATGATGTCATGGACAGATGCATCAGCAACAGGTAGATTGGTGTGGAAGAAGTCAAATAGGTTTTTCCCTCGTGTTTGTTCTCTCACCACCTGCCACAAGCCCAGTATGGCAGTTATGTCCTTCAGGACTCGGCCAGCAGTGGTGTTACCAAACCACTCTTGACGATGGACAGTGAAGTTCCCCACCCAGAGTACATCCGGTGCACTTGCTACCCTCACTGCTTCCTCCAAGTGGTGATCAACAGGGAGGAGTAACGATTCATCAGCTGAGGGAGGGCGGTAAGTGGGAATCAGCAGGAGGTTTCCTTCCCTTTTTTGACCTGATACCATGAGATTTCATGAGGTCCGGAGTCAATGTTGAGGACTCTCACGGCCACTCCCTCCTGACTGTATACCACTGTGCCGCCACCTCTGGTGGGTCTGCCCTGCAGGTGGGACAGGACCTACCCAGGAACAATGATGGAGAAGTCTCGGGCTTTGGCTGAAAGATATGATTCTGTGAGTGTGGCGATGTCAGGCTGTTGCTTGATCAGTCTGGGACAGCTCTCCCAATTTTGGCACAAGTCCCCAGATGTTCGTGAGGTGAACTTTGTAGGGTCGACTGTGCTGGGATTGCCTGAGCCTTGTCCAGTGCCGGGTGGCCCGTACTGTTTTATTCTTATTACGACTTTCATGTAACAGGATTGTGCAACTGAGTGGCTTGTTAGGCCATTTCAGAGAACCGTTAAGAATCAATCACATTGCTATTGGTCTGAGGATGGCATGTTTCCTTCCCTCAGGCGGGCATCAGTGAACCAGAGGGATTTTTATGACAATCCAGTACATTCACAGTTACCATTTCTGATAGTAGCTTTTCAGTCCCGATTTTATTTAATGAACTGAGTTTAAATTCCCCAGCTCCTGTGGTGGAGATTTGAACTCATGACTCCCGATTATTAGTCCGGGCCTACTGGATTACTCGTCCAGTAACATCATCACTATGTGACCGTACCCTTTCCCTTGGGCTTAAGGGAGAGGAGACGAGACCTGTACCAGGGTGGCCGAACAGTGTGAGAGAGAGTAATGGTTTTAATGGGGACAACTGCATCAAAAGTGGAGGTGAGAGTGTGATTGAGCAGATCGGTAGCTGCAGAAATGTCGTGGTGAATGGAGGGCCAAAGGCTGGACAGTTGGGACTTTGAAATTGTGATTGTAAGTGACTTGGGGGGAGGGTTTTTTTGATGGGCGAACACAGAAGGAAGTGGGTTTTGGAGGGGGAAGGGGGATGTGGGTACAGAGGGATACAAGGAAGTGATCAGGGATGGCCTTATCCGTGAGAATAGTGATGAGTATCTTCGCCTGTCACGTGGAAAGACAGGGGTTCAATTCCTCCGACGGGGCGATTAAACTTTCTGCCTTCAAAAGCTTCACTTTCATTTATCTGCAATATTGGATGCAGGAAATACAGAGCAAAACTGACTCGGAGTTTCTCACTTGCCACAATTTAATTTCACTGATATTCCAACGGTTTTAAAATCTGCTCTCTGTCACTCTTCACCTCGATGTCAGAACCACAATAATGAGGAAGAAATGAAACGCACAATCTCACCGTGAATAACATCAACTAAAACTTGCATTTATATCGAGCCTTTAAGGTAGTGAAACGTCCCAAGGCGCTTCAAAGGAGCGATTTTCAAACAAAATTTGACACCGAGCCACGTAAGGAGATATTAGGACAGGTGACCAAAAGCTTGGTCAAACAGGCAGGTTTTAAGGAATGTCTTAAAGGAGGATGTGAAAGGTGCTATATCAATGCAAGTTCTTTGTTTCTCACAGGGGGCCGTGTCTTGTTCCTCGTCTCATTGAGATCTCAGTTAATTGGTCTGTTCTCTCCACAGATGGGGCCCGACTCGCTGAGTGTTTCTAGAATGTTGTGAGTGACTCGGGTTTTAGAGTAAATGATAAAAGGACTGTCGTCAAACACCAGGCCATGAGCTGCTGCCCAGCTGCTGAGTGACCTGTCGGGACATTGTTGCTTGCTTCCCTTCAGCTTGTGGTTCTGGATTTTTGATGCACTGTCCCTTTAAGAGCTGTGGTCTGCCTGCAGCGGTCAGACAAGTCGCAAAGGCTCCCAGAACTATGCTTGGCTCTGTCTTTCACTGAGGTGCAGAGATCAGCCAGACTTTAACGTAAATTCCACCAGCTGGCAGAAAAGAGTGAGTAACAACTCGTTTGAGCCCAGAGTGTGAGCTGCGGCCAATAATAAAGAAGTGAAAAATTATCTTATAAGAACAGAAGTGGGTCATTCAGCCCCTCGATCCTGTGCCGCCATTCAGTCAGATCATGGCTGATCTGTACCTCAACTCCAATTACCCGCCTTTGATCCATATCCCTTGATATCTTCATCAAATAAAAATCTATCAATCTCAGTCTCAAAAATCATTTTGAGTTAACTACCGTTAGCCAGAAAGAGAGGAAATCAGGAAGAAAATGGAGTTCCAGAGAAAGAGGGAATAAAAGAGGTAGATTAACAGACAGAGAAATTTGGGAGTCCAGTAAAAGGAGTGTTTGTGAGGGAGAGAGACCTGGGCATTGGGAGAGACAGAAAGAGGGGGAACGAGTGAAACAAGGTGACACGGACTGTGCTAAATTACATAGCAGGGCGACAGGGAATAGCAGGACCGGTCTGGGAATGGGAGTACAGAAGATTCAAGTTAAAATGACACATTGGTGAACTGGGTTTCGATATTTCTTACACTGTGTGCTTGTGGTTTCAATCTTCATGTAATTTATTAAACTTAGAAATTGTGACTCTGTCATTGTTGAACTCATTGCTCCAAAAGGTTACTCAGCTGGTCGATGTGTAATGTTCCGTCACCTTAATGAGTGTGATAGTCAAAGGTCAGATGGGACCAAAACTTATTTGTTCAGGAGTCTGTGATGTCAGTCGGGATGCGATCTAATTGTCCCATTCGGGGTTTATTTACACTATAAGTATCTCGCTGTTTTAACTTCGTTACCTGACTATCGCAGTTCACATACCTCTTTACAGCACCGAAAGAAATCGTCTTCGCAGAGAAATGGGTCTGCCGCTATTTACGGAGATAGAATTCATTTATTATCCTGTTCTGGCAGCAATTGGAGTACCTGGTAAGTCATTATCAGCACGTCCGGTGTAAGTAACAGAATGTTTAACTATGTTGCTGTTTGTGCTCTGAGCCTGGTAAATGTGGAATGTTATTCTTCACCGTTTTGTGATACAGTTAAAACTTCCATCCTTGTCCCATTGGTCAATGCACCGAGGAACTCACCCTCGCTCTGTGCTGAACTGTCGAGTCTGGGGTCTAAATGTGTCCTTGGTGCTCCCTGGCCAGGCAGGGGTAAAACAGGCAGGGCGCACGGTCCTGAGTGTAATCCACTGCCTCCTGGTGGAAAGCGCGCCTGTTGTGGAGATCGGGTGAGGAAGGACCGGGTGAGATTGTCGTGTTTCCCGAGGACCGATCGCCTGGGGTTCCGGAGAGCAGATTGCGGCTGTGTATCCCGGCATGAGTCAGTGTCTTCAGGCATCAGATAAATAAAACATGTGACAGAAACTGTCCTCCTCACTCGAAGGTACAATCTTGTGTTCCCGTCAAATGTTCCTCTCAGATCATAATTATATTTCAGCAAAATGGCTTCACAGGACTTTTGATGTGTTTGATGTTTAAAGTATTGTTTGGACGAGTTGAATGACGATGACTGTATACTTCAGTCCATGTGTGTTATTGTGGAGAGTGGGGAAACCAGTCTTGACACTGGTTCGGGAGGGGGATTAGCTGGAGACCATGAGTGAGAGTTGGCGGTGATTTGTTCTTATACCGCGCGGCTCCTGGGATCGATCTCTTATTCCGAGGATCCGACTGTCCTTTGTTTTTCTCACGCCTTGTGCTGAGATATAAAGACTGGACCTGGTTATAACTGGAGCACGTTACAGAATTAAATTCCTTGACATATTGTGTCATGATCCATTCACAATACTCCACTGGAAACCTGATCTAATTAATTACTGAAAGATGACGGGCAGCAACTCAATACCAGGCTCGTGTTTTCAATGTATTTTCTAAAATCAAAGTCTCTGGTATTGTGTGGGTCAAATCATTAGGTTTTTCCCCCGTATTACGATTTAAGCCAAATCCAGAGTCACCTTGTCTGTATTTCCTGATTTAACTCGTCTTGTCGTCTTTCACTTTCATAGTTGGTGACGTTCTGCCCCGCGGACCTCCCAGTGTCGGAATCGACAAAATAAACTTAATCTCAAGGATCACAAGTGAGGACTCAGCTGTTGGGTGAGGGATCCCGGGGCCACCGTCACCCGAAAGGAACCTCCCAGAATGAGCTGCCCCTTCGGAACAGGAGGCAGAAGCCAAGGGGAAAAACCAATAAATAAACACAATCATAGCCCATGTACATCGGTTAAACTGAGAGCTCATTGATCAGCCCGGTTGGTGATTTCACTGTTTCTGTCTCTCTCTTTCTCTCAGTGAACTTGCTGGCGATTGTGATCCTGTCCCGTGGAAAGTGCGGTCTCTCCAAATGTATCACTCGCTACCTGGTGGCCATGGCGACGGCGGATCTCCTGGTGATTGCCTGTAATGTGATCTTATATCGGATTGCTCATCTTTATTGGTGGGACACTTTCCTGCTCTACACTCGTGTTTGCAGATTCATTCTCTTCCTGGCTCCTACTGCCACAGACAGTTCTGTTTGGTTAACGGTCGCTTTTACCTTTGATCGTTTTGTAGCCATTAGTTGTCAGAAGCTGAAAACAAAATATTGCACCGAGAAAACTTCACTTGTGATTATCGTGACTTTGAGCGCGCTGTTCGGTTTAAAGAATATTCCCCGGCCCTTCGTGTATGATCATTACCCTACTGTTAACAATATACCATGGGGTTGCCTTGTATCATCACAGTTTTATGTTCTACCCGCATGGATCGCATTTTCTTGGATTGAACAGCTGTTAACCCCGTTGCTTCCATTCTGTTTGATTTTATTGTTTAATGCTCTCACCGTCAGACGCATTTTAGTGGCCAGTCGGGCCCGAAGGAGCCTCCGGGACCTCAGCAATGGTGAGAATGACAAGGACCCTGAGATGAAGAACCGCAGAAGGTCCATCGTTTTACTTTTTGCCATATCCGGCAGTTTTATCCTGCTCTGGATGACAACGGTCGTATATTTTTTATATTATCGAATTTCAGGTGTCTTTAACCGCCGATCTTTGTTTAACCCTTTTGCAACCTTCGAACAAGCGGGAATTCTGCTTCAGCTTCTGAGTTCCTGTACGAACACGGCCATTTACACAGTGACCCAGAGTAAGTTCAGAGAGGAGCTGCTCAATGTGATTAAATATCCGTTTACTCTAATTGGTAAATTGGTCAAATGAAGAAAACGGCTGAAGTGAAGCTGGAACTGACTTCCCAACATCACAACTCAATTCCAGATCAAAATTATCACCTCAATTTACCAAAGGGACTCAGCATCAGGGCCAACGCTATCTCCTTTAAACACATTTCTTCTCAAAAGTTAGATCAAAATTTAATTTTACAGCAGCCGACAAAAAATGAGCAAAAGCAACAGACAGTAACATTATCAAAACATGTTCCTGTATTCAGATCATTTTTTAAACACGTCCTCAGGGAATCTGACCCGAAATGTAATTGTCCGGAGGAAGGGCTGTGAATTAGCGACTGGATATTAGTTTCCACCGGACCGGACTAATAATCGAGCCCCGCCTACAGCATCTGTGGGGTTAATTCTCTCTTTTAACTATTTCTGGGCCCCCTTAAAACATTCCTGTAACTCCGTGTCTGTGATATTTTTAACAGCCGTTGGTCCTCAATAGTCTGGGAATCACTGATGGGTTTTTTTTCTGCCTTCTCCCGGATTCAGGAGGCAGGCAAGGGCTGTCGTTTTGCTCTGCTCAGACCTCCACTCAGCTCGGTTCTGAAGTGTTTACTGGAAGTGCAGTCAGAATGACGCTTGATTTTTTTTGATTTTTTTTGTGTTTTTAGGCCCCCCTTTTATAAGAAGCGGGGTTTAGGGTGTGTTCATGTGCAGAAAAACCAAAAAACCCAAAATAAGTGTCAAATTTAAATTTTATTATTTCGGTCCAGGATGCACTCCAGCCCCTGCGGTGCCCCCCGGTCGCGGAAAGCCCCAAGCGAACCGGCAGACACCGCGTGCTCCATCTCCAGGGCCACCCAGGCACGGAGAATTCCGCAGAAGAGAGGCCGACAGTTGGAGCGACCGCCCCCACGGGCCCCGTCTAACCTGGACCTGTGGATGGCCACCTTGGACAGGCCCACGAGGAGATCCTCCGACTGACCCGCCCTCCTCCTCACCCGGTGGCCAAAGACGAGGAGCGTGGGACTGAAACGCAGCCAGAAGTTGTGGAGCAGCCCCTTTAAATAGTGGAACAGGGGCTGCAACCTCTCACACTCCTTGTAGACATGAAACACGGAATCATTCAGGCGCAGAAGGTCTGTTGATGTTTCAAAACAGGCGTGAAGTCTTTTTTTTAAAAATCAGGCCAATGACTCAGTTAGAATAGTTGATGGAGGAATTTCACAGGAGTAGATGAAGTTTCAGTCACTCAGAAGGGATTAACAGAGAGTAAAGCCGGGTTAGCTGGAGGCACTGCCGCAGAAGGGGAACCGAGGAATGAGTGAATGCACAGAAGGCCAGTGTTGGAGGATCAAAGAGTGTGGGACATGGAGATGGAGGCGTTTGCAGAGGTCGGACAGGCAAACCTTGGAGGGACTTATAGGGAACGTGTTGAGGGTCAGGAAACCAATGGAAGTCAATGAGATCTGATCAGTGGAGCAATGGGAGGGCGGGGTATGGGGATCGGCAGGGAGGTGATCGAAGGGGAGGAGTCCAGAGATAATGCTCAAAGGAAGAGACGTTGACAAAGCAGGAAGGGGTGAGGCCAATGTGTGTTTGGAAGAAATCCACGGCAACACCACAGAGGTTAGGGGGAGAAGGTGAATTGTACAGACAGGCAGTGAGGATTCAGAAAGTACCTTGTATGACAGTGTTACCACTCATCAGACAAGTTTCAGTCAGAAAGAGTGAAAGGGGAAAACGCCAAATACAGGGTCAGGGACGCACGGGGAGATGGGGTCAGGGACGCACGGGGTCAGGGTCAGGGACGCACGGGGAGACGGGGTCAGGGACGCACGGGGAGACGGGGTCAGGGTCAGGGACGCACGGGGAGACGGGGTCAGGGACGCACGGGGAGACGGGGTCAGGGACGCACGGGGAGACGGGGTCAGGGACATAGATTTTTTTAAAAAATAAACATGGCTCAAGTGAGCTCAGTTCCTGCAGACAGCAAGTTGTACAAAGGGCGTTATCACTGATATATGAATAACCCTCTTTGTAACTCAGTGACAAATTTCAGGAGTTTGTTGGATCCCTTTTGTACAATGTGTGACTTTGCCAGTAAGGGGTTGGACTGTGTAAGAAATCTCCATGTGCTGTGTTAATAAAACTCTGGTCCTGGTGTCACTGGGGATCTGCTCTCTCTTTATTGTAAGAAATCTCCATTAAATGAATAATCTGTGAATCTAAATAGCTGAGATCATCTTAAAGAATGGCTGACCTGCAGCATGAACACAGCTGTCCGTGGGCCTGTCTCTCTGTCTCCCACCTTCCCGTTCGAGTCTCTATCTCTCTCTCTGACACGGTCTGTATCTGTCTTCATCCCTCTCTATCTCCCATTGCCTATCTCACTATTCCTGCTGCCCTGCTTATTTGCCTCCAACTCCTTGCACACTAGTGTATCTCTCTTCCTCCCTGTCCCTATCACTCGATCCGCACCCCTCCCTACCTTGCTCCCCATCTCCCATTCTCTCCCAACCGAGTTCTCACCTCTGAGTCCACCTCACTGTTTCCCTACCCCTCACTCTCTCACTTCCTTTTCGTCCCTCTCTATCATCCCCATCAATCGCTCTTTACCCTCTCTCTTCCCTCCCACTCTGTCCCTATCCACTTTCTCTCTGTGCCTGGCTCTGTTCTCTGCAATTTTGCTGACCCGTTTTCTACACAATCCCCTCATTTTGCCCCGTTCCTGGATCTCTCTGTCTGCCGTCCACCCCTCTCTGTTTAAGTTGCTCCCTTTCTTTATCCACCCTCCCTCTCTCTGTATATTCCATTGCTCTGTCTCTCCACATCCCTCCCTCTCCCTACCCATCTCTCTCGATATATTCCATTTCTCTGCCTTTAACTGCAGCTGCCACCTATTTGTTCACTCCACTCCATGGTTGATGTTCAGAGATTATGAGGGTGATTTTAAAACGGAGCCGGGAAAGGGGCGGGGGTCAATTTGAGGTCAGGAAACCCATTGGTACGGGTTTCCGTGACATCCTGAAGATTTTGACGGAAGGACATCTTTTATTTTTTTTGTTTCCCGTCTGACTGACCGGTTGATTGACAGGCTGGTCTCAATGGGACGGGAAACCAGCCAGGGAGAGGACGTCTTCAGGTAAGTCTTTGTTTGCATGGATGGGGGGCACGGGTGAGCACGGGGCATGGATGGGCATAGGTGGGCACGGGGGTCGCAAGTCATGTGGGATGGGATCGGGGGTCGTTGCCGGGGTCAGCGATCATTGAGGGGAATGTCGGGGGTCGGAGGGGGAGGATCGGGGTCAAGGGTCCGGGATCGGGGGAGGGGTGTCGGTGCAGGGAGGTTTGTTGGGCCTGGGGGAAGCACTCCTGCTCCTCAGGGCCCACAAGCTGTGCCTTTCTAGGCACCTGCCTGTTACTCTCGGGCCTTCTCACCTCCTTTCACGAGGAGTAAAACAGAAGGCCCAGGAATCCTGGCCACCCAGGGTGGAAATCGGGAATTAGTAAAAAATGGATGCGTGAAGCCTCCTTGAAAGGTTATGAGGCCCGACCCGCCCCCTGGGAGCGGGTTGGTCGCCCGCCCCCGTGAAAACGGGAAATGGGCGGGTTGGAGGCGGGTCTGAAATGGTGGCAATTTTCAATGCACCCCCACCCCCAACCCACCTGTTCTTTACTTTTAAAATCGAGCCCTATATTTTCAGGCTGGTGATACATCAACACAAGTTGCTCAGTTTCCATTAAACTTTATGGACAGTCAGTTGCAATTGTACTCGCAGGGCCGAGGTTCATTATTCACGAACTAAGCAAAGATATGCTCTGCATATTAGAAGATTAAATGAGTGAAGTTTTGTTACTATTATTATTAATTCTAAGGAAGGTGATGCGGCCCCAACACCCCAATAGCACCGATATTTTCACCAGTTTGACACTGATTCACTTTTAACACCAGCCATGCTGCAGCCTATCTGACATAGAATGTCCGGCACAGAAATAGGCCATTCCCCACAACAGGTCCATGCCGGTGTTTATGCTCCACACAAGCCCCCTCCCTCCCTCCCTGCTTCATCTAACCCTATCAGCATATTCTTCTATTCTTCTCTCCCTCATCTGCTGATCTAGCTTCTCCTTTAATGCATCTCTGCTATTCGCCTCAACTACTCCTTGTGGCAGCGAGTTCCACATTCTAATCACTCTCTGGGTAAATAGGTTTCTCCTGAATTCCCTATTGGATTTATTAGTGACTATCTTATATTTATGGCCCCTAGTTCTGGTCTCCCCCGCAAGTGGAAATATCTTCTCCATGACTCCTCTATCAAACCCTCTCATAATCTTAAAGATCTCCATCAGGTCACCTCTCAGTCTTCTCTTTTCTGGAGAAAAGAGCCCCAGCCTGTTCAATCTTTCCTGTTAAGTATAACCTCTCGGTTTTGGTATCATCCTCGTAAATCTTTTTTTCACCTACTCTATAGAGTGCCTCTATATTCTTTTTATAATATGGAGGCCAGAACTGTTCACAGTACTCCAAGTGTGGTCTTATCAAGGTTCTGTATAAGTTTAACATAACTTCTCTGCTTTTCAATTCTATTCCTCTGGAAATGAACCCCAGTGTTGGTTTGCTTTTTTAATGGCCTTATTAACCTGTGTCATTACTTTTAGTGATTTGTGTATCTGTACCCCGAGACGCCTCTGCTCCTTTACCCCATTATTGAAGCAGTGGCCCACTTATTCTTCCCATCATAATTTAAAACCTCACACTTATCTATATTGAGATTCATTTGCCAGTTACACGCCCATTGTGCAAATTTATTTATATCTTCCTGTATTGTGTCGCACTCCTCCTCAGTATTAACTATACCCCCCAGTTTGGTGTTGTCTGCAAATTTTGAAATTATACTTCCAATTCCCAAGTCCAAATCGTTTATATAAATGGTGAAGAACAGTGGTCCCAGCACCAATCCCTGTGATTCACCACTCAGACCTTTTGCCAGTCTGAGTAACTACCTTTAACACTTACTCTCTGTTTTCTGTTTTGTACCCAGCTTGCTATTAATTCTGCTCTTTGTCCTGACTCCACCTGCTCTGATCTTATCTGAGTGAGATCATTAATTAAATACAATTTTTGCAGTGGGCCCATTCCCAGTAAGTAATGGATTGATGCTGCCCAGACTGATTTAATGTGGGATCCTTACAAGCAGCAAGTGAAACAGATTTACCTCCTGTCAGTGTTGGCTGTATTCAAACACAGGCATTGGAGGCTGAAATTACCAACATCAAGCCCACAGGAACCCACAGACACCTCCATAAGAACAGAAACGCGCACGGTAATAGTATAAAATACAACAAGAGAAATGGATTGCGTGTCACAACAAACTATTGGGGCACAGAAGTACGTGATGTGGATACAACATTAACAATCCTTCGTGTTCGATTGGAAGGATTCCCCCATTGTGCAGCGATGAGGCTTTCTGCTAAAGTCATTTGACAGAACACCTCATCGCCAGAGCTTTCAAACAAGCACCAAGATGTAGCTTAGCTGGTGGTGAGAAGGGCCCTTCCCGCCAGATCCTTCATGCACTCCCGACCTCTCAGTGCCACCGTGCGCTGTCCCCAAGGAAGTTGCGATGGGGACGAGACCGTCACCCATCTCCTCCTGGAATGTCCCTTTGCAAAGAAGATCTGGAGAGAGATGCAGTGGTATCTGTCCAGGTTCATACATACAAATTAAGAGCAGGAGTCGGCCATTCAGCCCCTCGAGCCTGCTCTGCCATTTGATAAGATCATGGCTGATCTGATTGTGACCACAACCCTACTTTCCCGTGTACCTACTATAACCTTTGACTCCCTTGTTAATCAGGAATCGATATAACTTAGCCATAAAAATATTCAATGACCCTGCCTCCGCTGCTCTCTGGAGAAGGGAGTTCCACAGACTCACGACCCTCTGAGAGAAAAATTTCTCCTCATCTCCGTCTTAAATGGGAGACCCCTTATTTTTAAACTGGTTCTCGTTTCTCCCACAAGGGAGCAGTTCAGTAACACATGATTCTGTGCTTTATGGGCTGTTACCAGGGCAGCACTCCGAGACAGATATCAACTGCTGCTGAAAGACCATCAACTCGGTGAAATACGCCTTTTGGTCTGCCCGAAATTTGCTGGTCTTCCAGCGCAAGGAGCTGTCCTCGACCGAGTGTTGCAGACTGGCACATTCCAAGGTCCAGGTCCACGTGCTCAGGGATGCACTGAAGCTGGGTGCGGCCGCCGCAAAGGCTCTGTGGGGAAAGGCTATCGTTTGGAGCTCTCCCGCAATTGTGAACCGACGGGCTGCAATCAGGGAAAACCCACCTCGGGCAGAATGTAAAATACAAATTTATGTAATGAAATGTAATGTACCTGTAATGAATCTGTAATCAATAAGCTTATTGATTGTAATGCAATAAGGCACCCGAGAGTGTCATGAACTGTAATTATGAACAATGTGTAACTGTATTGTTGGAATCATAATGGAACTGTACTTTATGTATCTTGCAAAAAGTATATTCTGTATTGTGTATGTTTGAAATGTGATATGACAACTGTATTGCATGTATTGTTACAAATTTTATGAATAAAGTATATTTTTTGAGAAAAAAATCTGTTCTTATCAGTTTAATATCTGATACGTCCCCTATCTGGGGACCGTATATTAATTTGATTTTTGTAACAGGGAGATGGAATAGGGGCTTGCTCCGTCCACTCCACGCATCGACCCAGTATTGCAGTGTCTCTGGGAACGGTGCACCTCCCTGTGGGGAGATATTCAAAATGAAAAACAGGTTTTTCCAGTGTCTCTGTATGTATTATTACTGAGAATAAAGTTGATATTTTGTACTTAAAAAAAATGTGGAATAAATCCTCAATTAAAGCTGTGAAGATTAACTAGATAAATATTGAGGTGGAAATGATATTGAAGATTTCCAAACTGGACCTGAAACCTAAACTGACCAGAATTACAAAGTGACCCAGAACCCCAATCTCCTGCAGACACTTGCACGACAAGGCAAACACACAATGATACAATCCAAAACTGACACTGAAACATAACTTGACCTAAATCCCCAAACTAACTCTTAATCAGACGCTGAACCATTTCCCCAAACTGAAGCAGAACCAGAGCGAGTCACAAACCTAAACTTAACCAGAACCCAACAATGACTCTGAACAAAACAAGCAACAACTCTCAATCTGATCCTCAAACCTAAACAACACGGTGCCCAACACTGGAAGACCCTAAACTCACATACAAACCTCAAATAAACCAGGAACTGTAAAATGACCCAGAGACACAACCCTACCTGAACCCAAACTAAACTGAACTGAACATGAACGCCCAAACTTCTGAACAACCTCAACTTGATCTGGAACTTAAAAGTGCCCTGGAATCCTGAACATACACAGAACTCTCTATGAACAAGAGTCCTTTGCCCTTCTTGAGACCCTCTGATCCAAAGTACTTTAGAGACCAAAAACACTAAGCTGCACAAAACCCTAAATCAGCTCACGAACCCCTGGTGACCCAGAAACTTAAACTGACCTGGAACCCCAAACTGATCCAGAATCCCAAAAGTGACAGGTACCCTAAACTGACCATCAATGGAATACTGAGTCAGAACCTTAAAATGACCCAGAATCTTACATTCAACATAACTACAAAGTAACCCACAATTCCAAACTCACATTAAGTCCCAAATTAATATGTAAATTGAAATGACTGGATACCCTAAACATCCCAAAACCCAGTGACCCAGAGCCCTAAATCGACATAAAACCCTAAACCTGTACAGAAACATAAACTGACCCAGACCCTCATCCTGACACTTTCCGTGGCCTAAATTGTTACAGCTCCAAAGGAACTCGAGTCAATCCAAGAGCTCCGGTCCTCTGGATTTCCCTCTCAGAGTGGAAGAACGTTAAACTGTTCCAGAATCCTAAACCGACCTGGAACCCTGAACCAAAGCAAAACTGCAACCAACTCAGAATCACAGGCTGATCTAAACCCGAAACTGATCCATTATCCTAAACGGACTCAGAATATTAAAATACGGCAAACCCGAAACAGACCTGAAACACCAAGCAGACCTGGAAACCCGACCTGGCCCAGAACCCTAGCTGACTCCACTGGTTCACTTGTTAGTTCTGTAGTTTGTTTCAGGCTCTTCTGCTGTTTTTAAGATATGATGTAATGTTAGGGATCATTGAGATCAGTCTGTGAGGATCAGTCTTTGCCGGGGTCCTGTGGAATATTTTGCAGTGCTGGGTGTTTTTGGATGTGTGGAGAATGTTAGTCTTGAGGGTCCTGAGTAAATTGGAGCTCTTGTGGTCAGTTTGAGTGCAGTATGTTACAACCAGATACTGAGCCAGAAACTCAAAACAACACAGAATCTCAAATTGACCAAACTAACCCAGAATATAAAACTGAACTGGGACCCTGAACCAATCCCAATTCTAAAGTGACCAACTCATGTAAAATGAATTATAAACATAAGGAAAAGCCAAGAACCCAAATTTGTGTTGAAACTGAAAACAAGCCCAGAATCCAAGATTGAATCAAAGTCTTACACTGATTCATCAGCCTAAAAATATTCAATGCACGAAACATATCTCGAACCCAGAATGAACCCACATGACGAGGCTGAGACCGAAGGCTGAGCGTCAGGGATTTCTACAATCCCTCAGTGTTGGCATCAGTCTGGGCGTGTTGAATCATCAGAGATCGTTGTCTATGTTTGTTGTTCTGTGTCAGTTTGTGGGTGTTGTGGTGTGGGGTTTCTCTGCTCAGTATTGGGGTAATGTGCACTGTTTAAGGTCCGTTTACAGATGCTGTGGTTTGCTGTGACAGTGCAGTTATCATTTTACAGGATGCAGAAGCCCAATGTGTGGTGCCATTGTTAGCTTTGGGTGTTTGATCAATGTGTGGATGGTGAGGTAAGTGTGTGGGGACTGGGTCAGTTTCTGGGTATTGTGTTTTATAGCGGATGATGTGATCGGTTTGGGGCGTAATGTGGACAGCTTTAGGATGCTGACTCATTTGGGGAGATGGGATAGTCAGTCATTGAACACTGCCTCAGTTATGGTCCCTGAACCCAGTTTGCAGTACCAGAGTCAGTTTCAGGGTGCTGTGGTCAGTATTAGAGATACATGGTATTAGCTTGAGGTGCTGTATCAGTCTGAAGTGCTGGGCCAGTTAGAGGTACTGTACTACTTGAAGAGCTAGGTTAGGTTAAGGTGCTGGACTAACTTGAGGTGCTAGGTTAGCTTGAAGTGTTGGATTAGTTTGGAGGCTGTATTATTTTGAAGTATTAGGTTATTTCGAGGTTCAGGGCTGGTCTGAGGTCCTGCCTTTTTTGAGGTGCTGTTTTTGCTTGAGGTATTAGATTATGTTGAGGTGCTGGATTACTTAGGGCAGCAGCTTTAGTTTGAGGTAATCTATTTGCTGCAAGTGCAGTTTTAGCTTAAGTTACTGGGTTAGTTGGAGGTACTGTATTAGATTGAGCTGCTGGGATAGTTTAAGCTTTTGTAAATGTCTGAGGTTCTTGATCAGCATGTTTCCAGCCTAACGAGGAAGGAAGCAGTGCTGGATCTCGTTCTGGGGAATGAAGTGGGGCAAGTTTCAATGGGAGAGTGTTTTGGAAACGGTGATCACAATATGATTAGGTTTAGAGTAATTATGGAAAAGTACAAAGACAATGAAAGTTGAAGATACTTAACCGGAAGAGGGTTAATTTCAGTGAGTTGAAAAGGGATCTGGCCCTTATGGAATGGGAACAAAGATTATCAGGTAAAACAGTTAAAGAGCAAAGGGAGGCCTTCAAGGAGGAGATAGTTCAGGTACTTCATCTAACCCTATCAGCATATCCTTCTATTCTTTTCTATGTTTGACCAGTTTATCAATTATCTCCCCTTTTCGATCATAAATGTCTTTACAACTTTTTTGATTTCTGCTTCTAATGTCTTATCCATCTTGTTAGTGTCAATATTGAGGCAAAGTAATGATTCCAGATTTCTGCCGTTACCTGTGAGTTTACCTTGTGCATCCCTTAGTGGCCCTACCCCTATCATGATTTTCCTTTTGTTATTTATGTGTCTGTAGAATACTTTACTTTTTAAAAAGTATTTTTTGATAATTTAATTTTGTAATTCCTCTTTGCCTTCCGAATAGGTTTTTTTCAAACTTATTTCCTAACCTCTTCGTATTCCCTTTTGTCATCCTCTTCTTTATTGTCCAGGTGCTGAGTATATGCCTTTTTCTTTAGTTTCAATTCTGATCTTATCTCTTTATTCATCCATGGTATTTCATTATTAGTGTCAGCGTCCGTGGAACAGTATCCCAGTGAGAGACCGTGTCCGTGGAACAGTATCCCAGTGAGTGTCAGTGTCCATGGAACTGTATCTAGTGAGAGTCAGTGTCCGTGGAACTGTATCCCAGTGAGAGTCAGTGTCCATGGAACTGTATCCCAGTGAGTGTCAGTGTCCATGGAACTGTATCCCAGTGAGTGCCAGTGTCCGTGAAACTGTATCCCAGTGTCAGTGTCCACGGAACTGTTCGCAGAGTGTGTCAGGATCCATGGAATAGTATTCGAGTGACAGACAATGTCCATGGAACTGAGAGAGTAGGTCCTCATGGAACTGTTCCCCAGTGAGAGTCAGGGTGCATGGAACTGTTCCCCAGTGAGAGTCAGGGTGCATAGAACTGTTCCCCAGTGAAAGTCAGGGTGCATAGAACTGTTCCCCAGTGAGAGCCAGAGTGCACAGAACTGTACCCCAGTGAGAGTCAGAGTGTACAGAACTGTACCTCAGTGAGAGTAGGTGCCCATGGAAATGTACCCAGTGAGAATTATCGCCCATGGAACTGTACCCCAGTGACTGTCAGGGTCCATGGAACTGTACCCCAGTGACTGTCAGGGTCCATGGAACTGTACCCCAGTGACTGTCAGGGTCCATGGAACTGTACCCCAGTGACTGTCAGGGTCCATGGAACTGTACCCCAGTGACTGTCAGGGTCCATGGAACTGTACCCCAGTGACTGTCAGGGTCCATGGAACTGTACCCCAGTGACTGTCAGGGTCCATGGAACTGTACCCCAGTGACTGTCAGGGTCCATGGAACTGTACCCCAGTGACTGTCAGGGTCCATGGAACTGTACCCCAGTGACTGTCAGGGTCCATGGAACTGTACCCCAGTGACTGTCAGGGTCCATGGAACTGTACCCCAGTGACTGTCAGGGTCCATGGAACTGTACCCCAGTGACTGTCAGGGTCCATGGAACTGTACCCCAGTGACTGTCAGGGTCCATGGAACTGTACCCCAGTGACTGTCAGGGTCCATGGAACTGTACCCCAGTGACTGTCAGGGTCCATGGAACTGTACCCCAGTGACTGTCAGGGTCCATGGAACTGTACCCCAGTGACTGTCAGGGTCCATGGAACTGTACCCCTGTGAATGTAGGCGCCATAGAACTGAATCAAGTGAGAGTAAGGGCCCATTGAACTGCACTCTCACCCTCAGGAGTAGATCATTCATTCCCGCGATTCTGTTCTGCCATTCATTTAGATCATGGCTAATCTGTATCTTAACTCTTTTTACCCATCTTGTATATAATGGGCAGCATTTTAGCACCCGCTATCAGGTGCGTTCCTGGCGGGGGGGCCCCCGAAAATTGGGAAATCCCGGAGTGGGACCACGCACTTCTGGGTTCCCCACTAATGCGCCAGCGTGCGCGCGCAGCCCCCGCTGGTGGGAATCCCACAGGCAATTATAGCCAGCGGGATGCCACTTGAACGTATTTATTTTGCTTGTTCAGGTCATTAACTGACCTGATTCAGGGATTATGTGAGGAGGGGTGGGATTTTAAAGGAAACTGGGACTGTTTCCCACACTGGGGGAAACACTCCCAGTTCAAATGGACCTGTTGCAGCTGTCAGCCTGTGGCAGCTGCAAAGGTCCATTTGACAGGTTGGGGGTGGGGGAGACCCTCACCCATTGCAGGAGGCCACTCAGTCACTTGGGACAAAGTTTGGCCTCCACCACCCTCCTCCTGACAACCAAAGTCACCAACTTGCACACTTACCCCGGGGTCCAGAGATATGTACCTACCTTGCGGACCCCCTCAGATGTACATCTTCCGGATGGGGGCCGCCGTAGCTGCAGTCATGACCTCCTCGGAGGGCGAACAGCATCACCAGCCTCACCGTCCACCTCTGACACGTGGAGCTCCACAACAGTGCGCTGTGACACATCCACCTGTACAGCAGGAGGGAGGGCTACCGCAGAGAGAGATGCGTCGCAGAGGGCACTACCCTCGCCACAGGGTCCACAGACCGAGGCTCAGCTTCCTGGACCTCTCTGAGCAGCAGTGCACACGGAGGCTCAGAGTCACTCGACATGTAGTCGTGGACATCTGCAGCCTCCTTCATGCCAAGCTGCTCCTGGCTGGCCCGAGCACCATCTTCTTACCTGTTGCTGTCAAAGTCACCACTGCCCTCAACAACTTCTCCTCCGCATCCTTCCAGGGTGCAACCGGGGACATCGCCGACGTCTCTCAGCCGTCTGCACAAAAGAGCCCTGCAAATGCACCTACACCCACTCTGCAGTGACACAATGGGTGGCATCAGTTGTGGGTCTTCATAGTGATCCTCAGGAAAGGGCATTATTGCACAAACCAGACAAAATTCGCGAAGACATGGCAGCAGTGGTGCCAATATAATATGTGATGTGAGTTGCTCAGAAATTAAATACAGGTAAACACCATGACAAACCCTCAAACACGCTTGTGCATCCCCTTCATGCTCACGACACGTTTGCCTTACGCTTCCTGCTGCACATATGTGATGCATGCCCTGTGGCTGCAGCACAGGTAGTGGCAGGTTGAGTGAGGCTGACTGTGAAAGAGATGCATGAGAGGGTGAGGATGAGATAGAGCCATGAGATTGTATGAGGATTGGGTTGAGTGGTAGTGGCGGGATGAGTACTGGCGAGGTGAGTAGGTGCAGGTAAGATGAGGATGAGGTTTGAGTGGGTATGAGGGGTGATGTGACAGAGTCGTGTTGGCAGTGCAGAAGGAGGTGTGGGCGGTGATGTGGCAGATGGAGTGTAGGGGAATGAGTAAGTGTACTCACTTTGGCTGACCTACTGAGGTCATTGGAGCGCCTCCTGCACTGTATGCAGGTGGGCGATATGTTGGTGGTGCTGGTGACCTCCTCTGCCACCTCGAGCCAGGCCTTCCTGGTGGCAGAGGCAGGCCGCTTCCTCCCGCCCGCCGGCGGGGGGGAAGATCTCTGTCCTCCCCCTCCACCTCACCCCATGTATTGATACCTGGAGTGAGGCATCATTAAACTGGGAGCAGCCTTCCCCCTGGGCTGCTCCATGCTGTAATTTTTTCTATTTGTTGCAGCATCTGTCAGTGGAGGACTGCCCCTTGAAATAGAGCTCCTCCAGCTGACGGATCTGACTGTGCACGCGCAGTCCGCCCGACGCGCAGATCAGCAGTGGGGAACCCGGAAGACCAGGTAAGTGGATCCATTTATGCTCCAATCGCGCAGGGAGCTGACTGATTTCACCGGGCGCGTTACCCACGTGCCCGATAGCCCCCCCGCCGAGAACCCGCAGCCCTGGTAACACCGGGCCCAATGTATTCGGATTAGATGTCAATTATCTTCAATCTGTTTTTTCTGGTTATCAACCCTCCTGTCAGTGGAAACAATTTCTCCTTATTTACTCAAAGGTCAGTTTATTTTTTAAACTTACCTCAGTGTGTCTTGCAGGCTTCTCGACAGGTTCCCCCTGCGGGGTGGCCTCCCTGCTCAGAAGTGGGTTAAATTTCAGGGGTTATGATGTGATCGAGGAGTCCAGCGGGAGACTCGTTAAAAGCCAAGATGAGTGGCGTTAAAACGGCCGATTGACGGGAATGGAGCGGGAAATGGAGCTGCTCCATTTTAACTGATCTTGCGATCAGGGAGAGTTAAAATCACCCTGTTTCACATTGCATGATAGTCCACATGTGCCACTGGAGGGAAAGCTATAACTGCAAGTTATTCTTGCAGGTGTTATGAATGAGTTCGGGTCTATTAGTAACTAATCACCACATTACTAGTCAATGAAACAATGCATTACTTTGCTTTTAAGTCATACTCCATCTAAAACAAGGGTACGTTTTAATATCTGCGTCTGTCTCTCCCATGTCTGTCTGTCTCTCTCTCTCTCTCTCTCTCTCTCTCCCCGTCTGTCTCTCCCGTGTCTCCGTCTGTGTCTCCTGTCACTCACACATATATTGTGGGGAAAGGCCTGTCGCAATTAAGCCTCAGGCCCTCTCCATCCAAAATAGTGCCACGGTATTTGCCACCTTTTCTGAGGGTGCCTCTGTGTATAAATGTGCCAAGGATCACATGCCAGGCACTGTACTTATGTGGCACATCACCTGTTCTCATTATCATGGTAAACAATTTTACAACACCAAGTTATAGTCCAGCAATTTTATTTTAAATTCACAAGCTTTCGGAGGCTTCCTCCTTCCTCAGGTAAACGCGACTCCTCAAAGAGTTCACTTCTACCCGCCTGATACTTTGGCTGCGGTGGACAATTTTCTCCATGTGGACAATATATTTGCTGAATTGTAAACTACTCCACATTTACCTGAGGAAGGAGGAAGCCTCCGAAAGCTTGTGAATTTAAAATAAAATTGCTGGACTATAACTTGGTGTTGTAAAATTGTTTACAATTGTCAACCCCAGTCCATCACCGGCATCTCCACCTCATTATAATGGACACATTTCAGCTGGCAGAAAGATACAGGGAGAAATATGTGTTGCTTAATCACCCCTCTGCACCAACAATGTTTCAGTGAGTGATGGGGAGATGGGCTGAGATTTATAAATAGACTTGCAGTACATTCTCTCTCTCTCTCTCTCTGGTGTATAATAGAAATGAGTCACAGTGACAGGAGCAGAAAACTGCTTGGATAGAGGACCTGACACAACACATTCAAGCGGGCGATGACTGGTGGAGAAGGATTGTAAATTTAAAGGGACTTTACCATTTGGCTGGAGAGTTTTTAAGGGAAACGCGACTCCTCAAAGAGTTCACTTCTACCCGCCTGATACTTTGGCTGCGGTGGACAATTTTCTCCATGTGGACAATATATTTGCTGAATTGTAAACTACTCCACAGTGATGAACACTGAGCCTCAGTCATTTCTATATCTGAGGCCGTTTCTCCCCTTCTCTGGGTCTTAGACCTCCACCATTTCTGGTCTGAATCCAGCCACTAGAAGAGGATGTAAGAGCAACCTGGGCAATTCTCCCTTGATCTCCCCCCACCACCTGTGGAGAGTCCCTGCCTCCCTGGCCCAGCCTTTGCTTGGTATCTTCCCCGGTGGTAAGGTCGGGTTTAGAAACATTGCAGGTGGGTGAAAACCCGTATCTTACTGCTGGACCGGTCTTTTAAATTCAATTATAATTTTTATCCCTCAACCAACATCACTAAAACAGATGATCTGGTCATTATCACATTGCTGTTTGTGGGACCTTACTGTGTTCAATGTACTGCCGTGTTTCCTGCAGTGAAGCAGCAACTAGACTTCAAAAGTACTTAATTGGTAGAGGAACCACCTAGGGAACAGGTTATTTTAGATCTCGTATTGTGTAATGAGACAGGGTTAATTAGTAAACTTATAGTAAAGGATTCTCTGGGGGAGAGCGAACATGATATGATAGAATTTCATATTCAGTTTGAGAGTGATGTGGTTAAGTCCGAAACTAGGGTCTTAAATATAAATAAAGCCAATTATGTAGGTATGAGGGGCGAGTTGGCTGAGGTAGATTGGGAAATTAGATTAAAAGATATAACGGTAGACAAACAATGGCAAATATTTAAAGAAATAATTCATAATTCTCAACTAATATACATTCCCTTGAGGAATAAAACTCCACGGGAAAAGTGATACAATTGTGGCTAATTAGAGAATTTAAGGATAACATTAGATTAAAAGAAGAGGCTTACAATGTAGTCAAAAAGCGTAGTTAGCCTGAGGATTGGGAGAGTTTCAGAAATCAGCAAAGGATGACCAAAAATTCATAAAGAGGGAGAAAATTGAATCTGACAGGAAACCAACAAGAAATATAAAAACAGATTGTATGAGCTTCCACAAGTATGTGAAAAGGAAGAGATGAGTGAAAATAATCGTGGGTCCCTTAGAGGCAGAGACAGAAGAAATTATAATGGGGAGTAAGGAAATGGCAGAGATGTTAAACAAATATTTGATATCTGTCTTCAAAGTAGAGGACACAAAAAAATACCGGAAACAGTGGGGAACCAAGGGTTGAATGAGAGTGAGGAACTTAAAGTAATTAATATTAGTAAAGAAAAAATACTGGAGAAATTAATGGGACTAAAAGCCGAGAAACCCCCTGGACCTGATGGCCGACATCCTCAGGTTTTAAAAGAGGTGACTGCAGAGATAGTGGATGCATTGGTTGTGATCTTACAGAATTCCCCAGATTCTAGAATGGTCCCCGTGGATTGCAAGGGAGCAAATGTAACCCCGCCATTTAAGAAAGGAGTGAGAGAGAAAAGAGGGAACTGTAGGCTAGTTAGCTTGACATCAATAGTAGGGAAAATGCTAGAATGTATTATTAAGGACGTAGTAAAAGGGCACCTAGAAAATCATAATATGATTATGATGTGGAGATGCCGGTGATGGACTGGGGTTGACAATTGTAAACAATTTTACAACACCAAGTTATAGTCCAGCAATTTTATTTTAAATTCACAAGCTTTCGGAGATTTTCTCCTTCCTCAGGCAAACATTTGCCTGAGGAAGGAGAAAATCTCCGAAAGCTTGTGAATTTAAAATAAAATTGCTGGACTATAACTTGGTGTTGTAAAATTGTTTACAATAATATGATTAGGCAGAGTCATACTTTTTAATCTTCGAAGCGTAGAATCAAAGAAAGATTACAGCACGGAAGGAGGCCATTCGGCCCATCTAGTCCACGCCGGCTCCATCCCAGAGCAATCCAACTAATCCCATTCCCCCGCCCTATCCCCATTGCCCTGAAAATTTTTTACTTTCGAGTACTTATCCAGTCTCCTTTTAAAGGCCATGATTGAATCTGCCTCCACCACCCCCTCAGGCAGCACATTCCAGATCATAACCACTCGCTGTGTAAAAAAGTTTTACATCATATCACCTTCGGTTCTTTTGCCAATCACCTTAAGTCTAAGCCTCTGGTTCTTGACCCTTCCGCCAATGGGAACAGTTTCTCTCTATCTACTCTGTCTTGACCCTTCATGATTTTGAACACCTCTATCAAATATCCTCTCAACCTTTTCTGTTCCAAAGAGAACAACCCGAGCCTCTCCAGTCTATCCATGCAAGAAAAGTCCATTATCCCTGGAATCATTCTGGTAAATCTCTTCTGCACCCTCTCTATGGCCTTCACATTTTTCCGAAAGTGCGGTGCCCAGAACTGCACACAATATTCCAGTTGTGGCCAAACCAGTGTTTTTTAAGGTTTATTATGATTTCCTTACTTTTGTACTCTATGCCTCTATTTATAAAGCCCAGGATCCCGACCACTTTTTTAACCGCTTTCTCAACCTGCCCTGCCACCTTCAACGATTTGTGCACATATACCCCCAGATTTCACAGTTCCTGTACCCCTTTTAGAATTGTGCCCTTTAGTTTATATTGCCTCTCCACTTTCTTCCTACCGAAATGTATCACTTCACATTTATCTGGTTTAAATTTCATCTGCCACGTGTCCGCCCATGCCACCAGCCTGTCTATATCCTCTTGAAGTCTATCACTATCCTCCTCACTGCACACTACCCTTCCAAGTCTCGTGTCATCTGCAAATTTGAAATTGTGCCCTGTACACCCAAGTCCAAGTCCTTAATATATATCAAGAAAAGCAGTGGTCCCAGCACCGACCCCTGGGGAACACCACTGTGCACCTCCCTCCAATCCGAAAAACAACCGATCACCACTACTCTGATTCCTGACACTTAGCCAATTCTGTATCCATGCTGTTATTGCCCCCTTTATTCCATGGGCCGCAACCTCGATGACAAGCCGACCATGTGGCACTTTATTAAACGCCTTTGGAACGTCCATATACACAAAGTCAACCGCATTGCCCTCATCTACACTCTCTGTTACCTCATCAAAAAACTCTATCAAGTTAGTGAAACACGATTTGCCTTGAACAAATCCATGCTGGCTTTCCCGAATCAATCCACATTCGTCCAAGTGACTGTTAATTCTGTCCAGTATTATCGTTTCCAGAAGTTTCCCCACCACCGAGGTTAAACTGACTGGCCTATTGTTGCTGGGTTTATCCTTACACCCTTTTTTGAACAAGGGTGTAACATTTGCAAATCTCCAATCCTCTGGCACCACTCCCATGTCCAAGGATGTCTGGAAGATTATGGCCAGTACCTCCCCAATTTCCCCCCTTACTTCCTTCAGCATCCTCGGGTGTATCCCATCCAGACCAGGTGACTTATCTACTTTAAGTTCAGCTAGCCATTCTAGTACCTCTTCTTTATCAATTTTTAGCCCATCAGTATCTTAACTATATCTTCCTTTACCGAGACTCTGGCAGCATCTTCTTCCTTGGTAAAGACAGATGCAAAGTGCTCATTTAATACCTCAGCTGTGCCCACTGCCTCCATGAGTAGATCTCCTTTATGGTCCATAATCGGCTCCACCCCTCCTCTTACTACCTGTTTACTGTTAACATGTCTGTCGGAGACTTTTGGATTCCCTTTTATGTTGGTCGCTAGTCTATTCTCATACTCTCTCTTTGCCCCTCTTATTTCCTTTTTCACTTCCCCTCTGAACTTTCTATATTCTGCCTGGTTCTCACTTGTATTATCGACCTGACACCTGTCATACACCACTTTTTTCCGCTTCATCTTACTCTCGATCTCCTTTGTCATCCAGGGAGCTCTGGCTTTAGTTGCCCTACTTTTCTCCCTCGTTGGAATGTACCTTGTCTGTACCCAAATCATCTCCTCTTTAAAGGCTGCCCACTGTTCAATTACAGTTTTGCCTGCCAATCTATGATTCCAATTTACCCGGGCCAGATCTGTTCTCATCCCACTGAAATAGGCCCTCCTCCAGAAAGGGATGGACTGCAGACAGAGAGATCTCGGGACAGGGCAAAACGTGGGGATTGGGTAGAAAATGTGTCCGAGAAATTAAAAAGAGAGCAGGGTCAGGCACAGAGAAAAAGAGAGAGGGTAAAAAGCGATTGATGGGAACGAGAGGGATGAAAAGAAATGGAGAGAGGGAGGGGTAAGGAAACAGAGTGAGGTGGACACAAAGATGAGAACTCGGTTGGGAGAGAATAGGAGGTGGGGAGCAAGGTGGAGAGGGATGGGGAGCAAATGAAATGGGACGGGGAGCAAATGAAATGGGACAGGGAGGAAGTGAGAGAAACCAGCATGCAGGTAGTGGGAGGCAAAAGAAGCAGGGGAAACAGGAATAGTGAGAGAGTCAGGGAGAGAGCGAGCGAGAGAGAGCGAGAGAGAGAGCGAGAGAGAGAGCGAGAGAGAGAGCGAGAGAGAGAGCGAGAGAGAGAGCGAGAGAGAGAGAGCGAGAGAGAGCGAGAGAGAGAGAGCGAGAGAGAGCGAGAGAGAGCGAGAGAGAGAGCGAGAGAGAGAGCGAGAGAGAGCGAGAGAGAGAGCGAGAGAGAGAGCGAGAGAGAGAGAGAGAGAGAGAGCGAGAGAGAGAGAGCGAGAGAGAGAGAGCATGGCATACAGACAGAGAGGCATACAGACACCATGTTGCAGGTCAGCCATTCTTTAAGATTATCTCAGCTATTTTGATTCACAGATTATTCATTTTATTGAGATAAGGGGCATTTATTATTGAATGGCAGGGGATCACATTTGCTAAATCAGTTGATCCATTTTCTGCAGCAGATCATGTGCAGTGTCCAGAGTAACACTTGGCTCAATCGGTAGGGTGACAGGATCTGGGATTTCGTTGGGAGGATCTACAATTTTGCTTCTAAGGCATGGAATGTAATTTACAGGGTCTGGGGTGGAGTTTCATTCTGTGTACACTTTTGTAAAACATTTTGAAAACAATAGTGAGCGAGCCCCAGTTGGAGTGGGATGGAGAGTTTCATTAACCCAGTACGGGGTGTGTCAGCACCTGGAGATTTATTACAGTAAAGAGAGAGCAGGTCCCCAGTGACAGCAGGAGCAGAGTTTTATTAACACAGCACAGGGAGATTTCTTACACATTCCAACCCCTTACTGGTAAAGTTACACATTGTACAAAAGGGATCCAACAAACTCCTGAAGTTTGTCATTCAGTAACTAACAGGGTTATTCATAAATCAGTGATAACGCCCAGTGTGCAACCTGCTGTCCACAGGAACTGAGCTAACTGGAGCCTTGTACATTTTTTTTATGTCCCTGTGCGCCTGACCACGTGTCCCTGTGCGCCTGACCCCGTGTCCCTGTGCGCCTGACCCCGTGTCCCTGTGCGCCTGACCCCGTGTCCCTGTGCGCCTGACCCCGTGTCCCTGTGCGCCTGACCCCGTGTCCCTGTGCGCCTGACCCCGTGTCCCTGTGCACCTGACCCCGTGTCCCTGTGCGCCTGATCCTGCCATCATCACCCCGCTCCTGAAAAGTCCCACCCTTGACCCCTATGTCCTTGCAAACCACCACCCCATCTCCAACCTCCTTTTCCTTTCCAAAGTCCACCCCTGCCACAGTACTGAAACAGCCCTAATCAAAGCCACAAATGACATCCTATGTGACTGTGACCATAGTAAACTCTCCCTCCTCATTCTTCTCGACCTGTCTGCAGCCTTTGACATGGTTGACCACATCATCCTCTTCGAATGATAGAAAGGTTACAGCAAGGAAGGAGGCCATTTGGCCCATCGAGTCTGTGCTGTGCAAGAGCAATCCAGCTCGTCCCACTCCCCTGCCCTACCCCCGTAGCCCTGAAATTTTTTTACTCTCAAGTACTTATCCAGTTCCCTTTTGAAGGCCACGATTGAATCTGCCTCCACCACCCCCTCAGGCAGTGCATTCCAGATCCTAACCACTCGCTGTGTAAAATGTTTTTCCTCATGTCACCTTTGGTTCTTTTGCCAATCACCTTAAATCTATGTCTTCCAGTTCTTGACCCTTCCACCAATGGGAACAGTTTCTCTCAACCGACTCTGTCGAGACCCTTCATGATTTTTGAATACCTCTATCAAATCTCCTCGTAACCGTCTCTGCTTCAAGGAGAAAAGCCCCAGCTTCTCCAGCCTATCCACGTTACTAAAGTCCCTCATCCCTGGAATCATTGTAGTAGATCTCTTCTGCACCCTCTCTCAGGCCTTCACATCTTTCCTAAAGTGAGGTGCCCAAAACTGGACACAATACTCCAGTTGTGGCCGAACCAGTGTTTTATAAAGGTCGATCATGACTTCCATACTTTTGTACTCTATGCTTCTATTTATAAAGCCCAGAATCCTGGAAGCTTTTTTAACCGCTTTCTCAATCTGCCCTGCCACCTTCAACGATTTATGCACATATACCCCCAGATCTCTCAGTTCCTGTACCCCTTTTAGAGTTGTGCCCTCTAGATTATATTGCCTCTCCTTGTTCTTCCTACCGAAATATATCACTTCGCATTTTTCTGCGAAAAATTTCATCTGCCACTTGTCCACCCATGCCACCAGCATGACTGTATCCTCTTGAAATTTATCACTATCTGTCTCACTGTTTACTTCCTTTCCAAGTTTTGTGTCTTCTGCAAATTTTGAAATTGTGCTCTGTACATCCAAGTCCAAGTCATTAATATATATCAAGAAGAGCAATGGTCCCAGCACTGATTCCTGGGGAACACCACTGTACACCTCCCTCCAGTCCAAAAAACAACTGTTCACCACTACTGATTCCTGTTCCTTAGCCAATTCTGTATCCATGTTGCTACTGCCCCCTTTATTCCATGGGCCACAATCTTGATAAGCCTAATAACAGCACTTTATCAAACGCCTACTGAAAGTCCATATACATCACATCAACTGCATTTCCCCCAACTACCCTCTCCGTTACCTCATCATTTTGCCTTGAACAAATCCATGCTGGCTTTCCCAAATCAATCCATACTCATCCAAATGTCTGCTAATTCTGTCTCAGATTATCGTTTCCAAAGGTTTCCCCACCACAGAGGTTAAACTGACTGGCCTATAGTTGCTGGGTTTATCCTTACACCCTTTTTTGAACAAGGGAGTAAAATTTGCAATTCTCCAGCATCACCCCCGTATCTAAGGATGTTTGGAAGATTATGGCCAGTACCTCCACAATTTCCACTCTTACTTCCCTCAGCAACCTAGGATGCATCCCGTCTGGACCGGGTGACTTATCTATTTTAAGTACAGCTAGCCTTTCTAGTACCTCTCCTTTATCAATTTTTAGCCCATCCAGTATCTCAACTGTATCTTCCTTTGTTGAGACGCCAACTCCTCTCGTCCGTCGTCCAGCTGGGTGGGACTGCGCTCGCCTGGTTCCAATCTTATCTATCCAGTCGTAGCCAGAGAATCTCCTGCAATGGCTTCTTTTCCCACTCCTGGACTGTCAATTCTGGAGCACCCAAGGATTTATCCTTGGCCCCCTCCTATGTCTCATCTACATGCTGCCCCTTGACGACATCGTCCGAAAACACAATGTCAGGTTCCACATGTGCACTGACGACACCCAGCTCTACTTCACCACTACCTCCCTCGAACCCTCCACTGTCTCTGATTTCTCACATTGCTTGTCCAACATTCAGTACTGGATGAGCAGCAATTTCCTCCAACTAAATATTGCTCAGAACATAAGAAATAGGAGCAGGAGGAGGCCAATCAGCCCCTCGAGCCTGCTCCACCATTCAATAAGATCATGGTTGATCTGATCCTAACCTCAAATCTAAATTCATGTCCAATTTCCTGCCCGCTCCCCGTAACCCCTAATTCCCTTTACTTCTAGGAAACTGTCTATTTCTGTTTTAAATTTATTTAATGATGTAGCTTCCACAGCTTCCTGGGGCAGCAAATTCCACAGACCTACTACCCTCTGAGTGAAGAAGTTTCTCCTCATCTCAGTTTTGAAAGAGCAGCCCCTTATTCTAAGATTATGCCCCCTAGTTCTAGTTTCACCCATCCTTGGGAACATCCTTACCGCATCCACCCGATCAAGCCCCTTCACAATCTTATATGTTTCAATAAGATCGCCTCTCATTCTTCTGAACTCCAATGAGTAGAGTCCCAATCTACTCAACCTCTCCTCATATGTCCGCCCCCTCATCCCCGGGATTAACCGAGTGAACCTTCTTTGTACTGCCTCGAGAGCAAGTATGTCTTTTCTTAAGTATGGACACCAAAACTGTATGCAGTATTCCAGGTGCGGTCTCACCAATACCTTATATAACTGCAGCAATACCTCCCTATTTTTATATTCTATCCCCCGAGCAATAAAAGCCAACATTCCGTTGGCCTTCTTGATCACCTGCTGCACATGCATACTAACTTTTTGATCTTCTTGCACGAGGACCCCCAGATCCCTTTGTACTGCAGTACTTTCCAGTTTCACGCCATTAAGATAATAACTTGCTCTCTGATTTTTCCTGCCAAAGTGCATAACCTCACATTTTCCAATATTGTATTGCATCTGCCAAATCTCCGCCCACTCACCCAGCCTGTCTATATCCCCCTGTAGGTTTTTTATGTCCTCCTCACTCTCCACTTTCCCTCCCATCTTTGTATCATCTGCAAACTTTGATATGTTACACTCGGTCCCATCCTCCAAATCGTTAATATAGATTGTAAAGAGTTGGGGACCCAGCACCGACCCCTGCGGAACACCACTGGTTACTGGTTGCCAGTCCGAGAATGAACCATTTATCCCAACTCTCTGCTTCCTGTTAGATAACCAATCCTCCACCCATGCCAGAATATTACCCCCAATCCAGTGATTCTTTATCTTGAGCAATAATCTTTTATGTGGCACCTTGTCGAATGCCTTCTGGAAGTCTAAATACACTACGTCCACTGGTTCCCCTTTATCCACCCTGTACGTTACGTCCTCAAAGAACTCAAGCAAATTTGTCAGACATGACTTCCCCTTCGTAAAGCCATGCTGACTTTGTCCTGTTAAATTATGTTCATTGATCGAACATCGAAAGATTGAAGATCGAAGATCGAAGAACAAAGATCGAAGCCATTGTCTTCGGGCCCCGCCACAAACACCATTCCCGAGCCATCGACTCCATCCCTCTCCCTGGTCACTGTCTGAGGCTGAACCAGACCATTCATAACCTTGGCGTCCTATTTGACCCTGGGATGAGTTTCCGACCACATATCTGCTCTATCACGAAGTCCATCTACTTCCTCCTCCATAACATCACCCGTCTCCGTCCCTGCCTCAGCTCATCTGCTGCTGAAACCCGCATCCATGCCTTTGTTATCTCTAGACTTGACTATTCCAATACTCTCCTGGCCGGCCTCCCATCTTCCATGGACTTGAGCTCGTCCAAAACTCCCGTATTTTAATTCGCAGCAAGTCCCGTTCACCCAAGACTCCTGTGCTCGCTGACCTACATTCATTCCCGGTCCAGCAACACCTCGATTTTAAAATTCTCATCCTTCATTTCAAAACTCTCCATGGCCCTCACCCCTGCCTATCTCTGTAACCTCCTCCAGCCCTACAACCCTCCGAGAACTCTGCGCTCTCCAATTCTGGCCTCTTGTGCATCCCTGATTTTAATCATTCCACCATTGGCGGCCGTGCCTTCGGCTGCCTAGATCCTAAGCTCTGGAATTCCTTCCCTAAACTTCTTCATCTCTCCACCTCTCTTCCTTTAAGACGCTCCTTAAGCCTAACTCTTTGGCTAAGCTTTTGGTCACCCGTCCTAATATCTCTTTATGTGGCTCAGTGAAAAATTCTGTTTGATAATCACTCCTGTGAAGCACCTTAGGATGTTTTACTGCATTGAAGGCGATATTGGCCAAGGTGCTTACCCAGAGGAAGGGAGGAACCATCACAGGCCGAGTCTCACTGGGCAGCTGTCCGACAACTCCGAGCGGCTGATTAGATTCGAGAATCTGTCACTGGAATACAATAGGATTATTTTTGAGCAAACGGTTATATTTAATTTGAATATATTTGTCATTAATGGCATTTGATTGATTTACTTTAACATTAAATTGTTCTTTTCTTTCCACTCTTTTTTGGATTAAATTCACTCACAATATCAGCTGCCAACTCCAGTTTGTGAGGGATATCAAGGACAATACTAAAGGTTTTTACAAGTATATTAAGAAAAAGGTGACTAAGAGTAACGTGGTCCCTTAAAGACAGACGCAGGGGATTGTAGTAATTGAAAGGCAAGGAGGGTGAAGAATTCCAAAAATTCGTACAGGAGAACTTTCTTAAT
Organism: Heptranchias perlo; assembly: GCF_035084215.1. Taxonomy (NCBI): domain Eukaryota; kingdom Metazoa; phylum Chordata; class Chondrichthyes; order Hexanchiformes; family Hexanchidae; genus Heptranchias; species Heptranchias perlo. The sequence continues at coordinate 11,001,545 of NC_090359.1, forward strand.
TAGTATATTTCTAGCCCAACAAGGGAGGAAGCAGTGCTGGATCTAGTTTTAGGGAATGATGTAAGGCAAGTGGAGTGTATTTCAGTGGGGGAACATCTGGGTAATAGTGATCATAATATAATTTGGTTTGAAGTAGTTACGGAAAGGGACAAAGAAAAATCAAAGGTGAAAATATCCAACTGAAAGGGAGCCAATTTCAGTGATTTGAGAAGGGATCGAGCACAAGTGGACTGGAAACAAAGACTGGACAAAAAAAAACAGTAAACGAGCAATGGCAGGTCTTCAAGGTGGAGGTAGTTCGGGTATAAACCAAGGATTTTCCCATAAGGAGGAAAGATACGGCATCCAAAGCTCGAGCTCCCTGGATGACAAAGGAAATAGAGCTGAAAATAAAACAGAAAAAGGTCAGGTACAGAATACAGCACAAAACCAGGAGAGTGTGCAGGGGAAATTGAAAAGGATATAAGAAGGGCAAAGAGAGAATATGAGAAAAGATTAGTGGGTAACATAAATGGAAACCCAAAAATCTTTCATAAAAATATAAAAAGTAAAAGGATCAAAAAGGAATGGTGGGGCCGATCAGGGACAAAATAGGAAATCTGCTTGTGGAGGCAGAGGGCATGACTGAGATACTGAATGAGGACTTTGCATCTGTCTTCACAAAAGAAGAGGATGAAGTTAATGTCGCAGTGGAGGAGGAGGGAGTAGAGATATTGGATAGGATCAAAATAGATAGAAAGGAGGTGCTAAATAGGTTGGCATCACTCAAAGTGAACAAGTCCCCCGGTCCAGGTGGGATGCATCCCAGGCTGCTGAGGGAAGCAAGGGTGGAGATAGCAGAAGCTCTGACCACAATCTATCAATCCTCCTTGGATATGAGAGTGGGGCCAGAGGACTGGAGGATTGCAAATATTACACCCCTTTTCAAAAAAGGGGAGAGGGATAAAACTGGTAACTACAGGCCAGTCAGTCTAATATCAGTGGTGGGAAAACAACTGGTGACCATTGTCAAGGACAAAATTAATTCTCACTTGGAGAGGCATGGGTTAATAAGGAACAGCCAGCATGGATTTCTTAAAGACAAATCATGTCTGACTAACCTGATTGAATTCTTTGATGAAGTAACAGAGAGGGTTGATGAAGGTAGTGCAGTAGCTGTTGGAAATATGGACTTTCAAAAGGCATTTGATAAAGTGCCACAGAACAGACTTATTTGGAAAACAGAAGCCCATGGGATTAAAGGAAAAAATTGGTGGTAACTTGGGTACATAATTGGCTAGGGGATGGGAAACAGAGAGCAGTGGTGAACGGATGCTTTTCTGACTGGACAGAAGTATGCAGTGGGGTCCCCCAGGGGTCAGTATTAGGACCATTACTTTTCTTGTTATATCAAAATGACCTGGATTTGGGTTTCGGGAGCACAATTTCAAAGTTTGCGACTGATACAGGACTTAGCAACGTAGTAAATAGTGAGGAGGATAGTAGCAGATTTCAGGAGGACATAGACAGACTGGTAAAATGGGCAGACACAGGGCAGATGCAATTTAAGACGGACAAGTGTGAAGTGATGCACTTTGGGAGGAACAAAACGGAGAGGCTGCATAATCTCAATGGGACTATTTTGAGGGGAGTGCAAGAACAGAGGAACCTGGGGTACAGAGTCACAAATCTTTGAAGGTGGCAGGGCAAGTTGAAAAGGTGGTTAAGAAAGGGTATGGGAAACTTGGCTTTGTAAATAGGGGCATTGAATACAAAAACGAGGAAGTCATGCTGAATCTTTATAAATCACTGGTTAGGCCTCAGCTGGAGTATTGTGGACAACTCTGGGCACCGCACTTCAGGAAGGATGTCAAGGTCATGGAGAGGGTACAGAGGAGGTTTACCAGGATGGTACCAGGGATGAGGGACATCAGTTATGTGGAGAGGTTGGAGAAGCTGGGATTATTCTCCTTAGAGCCGGGGATAAGGGGAGATTTAATCGAGGTGTTCAAAATCAAGAGGGGTTTTGATAGTTTCTCCCTACTTGCTCTGTTTCCTCTGGCAAGCGGGTCGGTAACCAGAGGTCATACATTTAAAATAATTGGCAAAAGAACTAGAGAGGAAATGAGGAGAAGTTTTTCTTCATACAGAGAGTTGTTAAGATCTGAAACGCACACCCTGAAAGGGAGAAATCAGATTCCATGGGAATTTTGAAAGGGCAATTAGACATCTACTTGAAGAGGACTAATATGGAGGGTTATGGGGAAAGAGCTGGAGTGTGGGACTAAATTGGACAGCTCTTTCAAAGGCACGATGAATGGCCTCCTTCTGTTCTGTAAGTTTCAATGAAAAGTGGGTAAAATAGTGTGTGAGAGAGGGAGTGAGTCACAGAGAGTCTGTGTGAGAGAGGGAGTGAGTCTCGGAGAGTCTGAGAGTGTGTCTCGGAGAGTCGACATCTGGATGAAGGAGAGTCTGAGAGGTAGGGTGGGAGGGAGAGAGGGAGAGAGGGTTTGTGAGAACGGGCAAGAGAGAATATTGGAGACAGGAAAGAGAAACAGTCTGTGTGTAAGAGAGAGAGGAAAGGGGAAGAGAGCCTGTTTGTGCATGAGAACTAAGGGATAGAAATGTGAGAAGTTGGAGAGAAATGAGAGATTGCATGGATAAAAGGACAGAAAACTGAGAGTTGTGGTTAACAGATGTTTCTTGCACTGGAAGGATTTAAACAGTGGTGATCGCCGGGGTCAGTGTTGGCACCATTGCTTTTCTCAATATCTGTGGATAGAAATGATCTGGACCTGGGTGTAGGGGGCACAATATCAAAATTTGCAGCTGCCACAAAGATAAGGAGTGAGATTAACCATGAAGAGGATTATCGATAACTTCAGGAGGAGGCAGACAGGTGAGCAGATTGGGCAGGTAGATGTGAGATGGAATTTAATGGGGAGAGATGTGAGTTGAGAAGAATAAGGAGAGGAAATAGACACTATACTGTAAAACTGTAAAAGGAGTAGAGGAGCAGAGAGATTTAGGGATTCAGATATACAAATCTTTAAAAAAGTGGGAGGACAAGTTGATAAAGCTGTTTTACAAAAACCCCCATGGGATCCTAGGATTTATAAATAGGGGCATAGATTATAAAAGGAAAGAGTTAATGCTACACCTGGACAAATCATTGGTTAGGTCATCGTCAGAATATTGTGTCCAGTTTTTGGTGCATTACTTTAGTAAGAATGTCGCGGCCATGGAGAGGGGCAGAAGAGATTCACTAAGATGATCCCAAGGATGAGAGTCTTCACATAACTTTTCACGGGAGCAGAGAAGTTTAAATAAGATCAGAGAGAGGGGATCAAAATTATGAGGGGGTTTTGATAAAGTCAATGAGGGAAAACTATTTCCACTGGTACGGGAGCACAGTGGTTATGTTACTGGACTAGTAATCCTAGAGGCTCGGACTAATATTCCGGGGTCATGAGATCAAATCCACGGCAGCTGGGAAATTTAAATTCAATTAATTAAATAAAATCTGGAATTTTAAAAAAAATAGTATCAGTAATGGTGGCCATGAAACTACCGGATTGTCGTAAAGACCCATCTGGTTCACTGATGTCCTTTCGGGAAGGAAACCTGCCGTCCTTACCCGGTCTGGCCTATATGTGACTCCAAACCCACAGCAATGTGGTTGATTCTTAATCACCCTCTGAAATGGCCCAGCAAGTCACTCAATTGTTCAAGATAGGTGGCACACCACCACCCTCTCAAGGGCAACTGGGAAGGGCAATAAATGCTGGCCTTGCCAGCGACGCCCACATCCCAGTTCGTGAGTCGGTAACTGGAGGCATCAAATTAAGAGAGGTTGGTTTTCTTTCTTTTTGATGCAGAGGGTTGTTAGGACAATGGAATGTCTGACCAGAAACACCGAGGGAAGCAGAATTTAAAAGGGAAGTGAATCAATATCTGAAGAAGAAAATCTTGAAAGATCTTGAAAGGCCTTCGATGAGGTACCGCATAGTAGGTTCATGACCAAGGTCAGAGCTTGTGGAGTCAGGGGACAGGTTGCAGAATGGGTAGCAAGCTGGCTACAAAACAGAAAAGAGAGCAGGGGTTAAAGATAGTCACTCAGACTGGCAGAAGGTGGGAAGTGGTGTTCCACAGGGATCGGTGCTGGGAACACTGTTGTTCACCATTTGCATCAACGGTTTGGACTTGGGAATCGGAAGAACAATTTCAAAATTTGCGGACAACATCAAATTGAGGGATATAGTTAATAGTGAAGAGGACTGAGATAAAATACAGGAAGACATTAATAAACTTGCAGAATGGGCGTGTAATTGGCAAATGAATTTCAATATAGATAAGTGTGAGGTGGTACAAATTTAGTAGGAAGAACAAGGAGGCCACATACTTCCTGTATAATAAGAGTCTAAATGGGATAGAGGAGCAAATTGGGGTCTAGGGGTACAGATACACAAATCATTAAATGTAGTGACTCAGGGTCATAAGGCCATAAAAAAGCAAACAAAGCACTGGGATTCATTTCCAGAGGAATAGAATTGAAAAGCAGGGAAGTTATGTTAAACTTGTCCAGCACCTTGGTTAGACCACACTGAGTACTGTGCACAGTTCTGGTCTCCATGTTACAAAAAGGATGTAGAGCCACTGGAGAAGGTGCAAAAAAGATTGACAAGGATGATACCAGAACTGAGAGGTTATAACTATCAGGATAGACTGAACAAGCTGGGGCTCTTTTCTCCAGAAAAGAGAAGGCTGAGGGGTGACCTGATAGAGGTCTTTAAAATTATGAGGGAGTTTGATAGGGGAGACATGGATGTGTTTCCGCTTGTGGGGGGAGTCCAAAACTATGGGCCATGAATAGAAGATAGTCACTAATAAATCCACTAAGGAATTCAGGAGGAACTTATTTACCCAGAGAGTGGTTAGAATGTGGAACTTGCTAACACATGGAGTAATTGAGGCAAATAGCATAGATGCTTTTAAGGGGAAGCTAGATAAGTACATGAGGGAGAAAGGAATAGAAGGATATACAGATAGGGACAGATGAAGAGAGGTGCGAGAGGGGCTCGTGTGGAGCATAAACACCAGCTCAGACCAGTTGAGCCGAACGGCCTGTTTCTGTGCTGTAAATTCTATGTAATTCTAAATGGTCCATAAATACAGAGAATAAAAGTGGGCCCAGCACTGACCCCTGGGGTAACCACTTCCAACCCTTCTCCAATCTCAGCAACTCCCATTAACCCAGACCCTCTGTTTCCTGTCCCCAGACAACTTTCTCCCCGCACTGTTCCATTTCCTTTTAAACGGCCCACCTGAACAGACTGGGCATTACCCTGGGGATCTCCCAGTTACCTTCACACCGTTGCTCGCCATGTCCCTGATTTCACTTGACATCCTTCACAGTCTCATCGAAATGTCTTGGTGCCTCCTGGCTGTGTAAATATCCAAACAGGTTTCCAGTCGGCCTCAAGTATTTTCCAGCAGATTGATTCAAATCCGGTGCGGTTTTCCTCAAAACTCCTGGAAGTTCAGGCACGAATTCTCCTGTGGAAGAAAGTCACATCGTGTTACGGGACGGAAGAATCAACGACCCTTCTGAAGTACTCGGTGTCGGCCTTGGCCCATTTGTAGCACTCCCTCACCCCTAGAATCATAAAGATTGAGGAATAAAGCTCCCCTCCAGAGACCTGAGCACAAAATCTCAGCTCACACTCCAGTGCAGTACTGAGGGAGTGCTGCACTGTCGGAGGGGCCGTCTTTTCCACGAGCCGTTAAACCAGTCCGGCCCCTCAGGTGGATGTAAAAGATCCCGCGACACTATTCGAAGAAGAGCAGGGGAGTTCTCCCCAGTGTCCTGGCCAATATTTAATCCTCCACCAACACCTATAAACAGATTATCTGGTCATTTATCACATTGCTGTTTGTGGGATCTTGCTGTGCACGAAATGGCTGCCCACATGACAACAGTGACCTCATTTCAAAAGCCCCCCCATTGGCTGCGAGGCTTTGGGTCGTCCTGAGGATGTGACAGGCGCTGGAGAAATGCAAGTTCCCCCTCCCCGGGGCCGCCCTCCGCTCTAATCCCATTGCCCGTCTCTCGGTCCTGTCCCCGGGCTCGGGGACTCTCGGCCGGTCCAGGGCCCTTTAAGAGGGACGCGCCACACTGCGCATGTGCGCCGTTTATTTAAATCAAACCGCGCGATTCAAAGGAAAAGTGACGTCAGTTTCCGTCACAATAAAAACCGCTCGTTCTCAACCGAAAAAACGGAAAGTTTGTCTCGCGACACAACAGGAAGCGGTCGCTGATCCGGCGGGTGATGTGCGCATGTGCGAACATTCTCCCAGAGTGCAGCGCGGCCTGTCTCACAGATGGGGCCTTTTCTCCGCCGCTCTGCATTGTGGGAGATTCGGCCGCCATGACGGGCCCGGGTCACCGAGTTCATCCAATCACAGGTGAAGCTTCCCGGATTGGTGGAACCGACAGAGTGCAGGTGGTCTGTGGAGCGAGAGAATCTCTGAGAAGAGGGGCAGCCAATTGGGGAAATCACAGGAGGTGGTGACCGGTCATAAACCCAATCGGTGAATGACGGATTGAACCAAGGAAAGGAATGAAGAAACTCGACTGGGACCTGTGGGAACAGGCGGACTAATAAATTTAACCCGTGTCCAGTTCAGGTCACCACATTACAGGAAAGATGGGATTGGACCAGAGAGGGTGCAGAGGAGATTTACAAGGATGGTCCAGGACTGGAGAATTTTAGCTGTGAGGAAGGATTGGATCGGCTGGAGTTGTTTTCATTGGAACAGAGGAGGCTGAGGGGGGATTTAATTGAGGTGTATAAAATTATTGGGGATCACACAGGCTGCATCACTTCAAGAAGGCAGCTCACCACCACCTTCTCAAGGGCAATAAATGCTGCCCTGGCCAGCAACGCCCACATCCCATAAACAATTTTTTTTGAAAGGTATTAAGGTCCTATTTCCCTCAGCAGAGAGGCCAATAACCAGGGGGCATATATTTCAAGTAATTGGTAGAAGGATTCGAGGGGAACTGGGGATAAATTTTTTCACCCAGAGGGTGGTGTGGGTATGGACCTTACTGGCTGAAAGGGTGGTAGAGGCAGAAACCCACATCGCTTTTTAAAAGTACTTGGATGTGCACTTGAAGTGCCGTCACCGACAAGGCTGCGGACCAAGACCAAGAGTGCGATTAGGCTGGATAGCTCTTTTTCAGCTGGCACAGACACAATGGGCCGAATAGCCTCCTTCTGTGCTGTAAATTTCTATGATTCTATAACTTCTCGGGTCAAATGTGACATGGCAAAAGATACATGTTTATGGTTCCAAAAAAATCTTTACAGAGAGGGAAGAAACAATGTAGAGTTCTGCCTGAAAGTGTTGTTCAGACAGACTCCATGAATTATTTTAAATGAGAGTAGTATAGGGACCTTGGAACAGAGGAACATTAAATTGGATGAGGGGAGAGGAAAGTCACCTGTTTCTGTCCTGTAAGATCCAAAGCTTCATTGAAAATGAATTCTTGAAGCATTTCTACATGGTATTTTTTTGCAACATTATAAAAATATCCCAAAGTAGTTCTCCTGGTGACCTGGCCAGTGCATGCACTTTGTAAAGTCTCCCTGAAATGTTTACATGTAAATCAGACAACAGTCAGAAGAGGGTAGGATGGACCGACACTACACTTGAATGTATTGTCATCTATTGGGTTTAAAGTTTCCGAACACTATTTATCAATAGTGTGAGGAAGCTCAGAGTGAAAGTGAGGAGGGGCCGTCTGACTGCAGTTTCCACTGGAAGAAAAATCACCTTCAGTGTGTACAGTGAGCAGAAATGAATTGCTATTGTTAAAAGTTCCCACTAACTTATTGTTATTCTACTTTAACAGAACGAGCCTGGATCTCCTGCTATGTTTAAACACTAAATTTCAGTGATTATAGCTCAAGTAAAATATTACCATGATTTGATTTAAATGGAGGAATGGTTTCCACCTGCCAAAGAATGTTGTCTGAAGCGAGGGTGTTTACTGCTAACAGCTCCCATCCTGTTTAATAGACCCCCTGAATGTCTGATTTACCAAAAAGAAAAACCCAGCTCAGTAAAGTTCAACAGTCTCTTATTAATCTGAATATTTTATGAACAAATTTCAGTATTTCACACGGCAAGGGTGTCCCAGACATGGATTGGACCCAATTCACTGTAAAGTTATAAAAACAGCCAGTTTAGCGACCAGGGAACATAAACTAAAAATTAGAATCAGGACTTTCAGGAGTGAAGTGAAGAGACACTTCTCCACGCAAAGAGTGGGAGAAGTTAAGAACACTCTTCCACAAAGGGCAGTTGATGCTAGCTCAATTGTTAAATCTATTATCTCAGCTTAAAATTTTGTTGTTATGCAAAGAAGGTAAGGGATATGACGAAGGCAGGTATATGGAGTTATGTCACAGATCAACCATGATCTCATTGAATGGTGGACCAGGCTCGAGGGGCTAAATGACCTACTCCTGTTCCTATGACCACCCCTCAAATACAGTGAATGAACAATAATGTAATCTGAAAATAGGACTAACGACTTACAATACAATCCCGAGGGCCTGTCGTGAGGAGAAGCTGAACATAAAGAAACTTCAGTCTTCTCAAAAGACAGGTGAAATTCAAATCCAACAGAGTTAAATCACAACCGCTGGGCTCGCTGTCCCTCGCACTCTGTGCCTGTACCCACTGGGCACATCATTGGCCCGTGTACATTAACCTTTACACTGGGCGTTTGAAATCTACCTGGAGTCCCAGCCCCACTAAAGAAGAATCTTTGCACCAGCGGCAGAGATCTTCAATCTTGGAAGAGAGTTCCAAGTCCACTGACTTTCAATCCTATTGGTGTTTGGACAATTAGCTCCAAACAGGAAAGTTTAACTGGAGTTTGGAGCCTGTGTGGGGATTCAACTGATCAATAGCCACAGAGCACCAAGGGAATGATTGGGCCATCAACCAGCTGGCACCAGTACCTCAGGCCAGTCCCACTGTCCCTTCAAAGTTCATTGACTTGTACAATGAGGGCCTGGCAAGCCTTCACCCATTGCTGCAGCCATCTCTGGACTGGATACACTATTACCAGCCATTCCGCCACTACTTATATGGACCCATTAAAACCCATTTCACTAACAGGAGGAACTGTGGAGGAGTGCAGTGCTACTAACAGTATTAAGCACCCATTGCATGCTGATTGGAGCCAGATAATGAAAAATGAGCAACCAGCCATTAGAAGATACAAGTAGTCACTGCTTTATTAGTCATTTGATAACTAGTTGAACTGGGTTTGCTTGTGTTTCCTGTGCAGGAACAAGGCAATCAAAGAAGCAGAGATCAGAGAGACAGCGGTCACTGTCAGGGCCAAAATCAGGACCACCTCAGACGCCACACCTTAAAAAAAAGGAACAAAAAAAACCAATGGTCAGGGAGTGAAGGAAATACGGAGGGAAAATGGAAACTAGCAGTCGGCCAACTCACCACCCGGAGACCTCTCCTGCATCCTTTGCTCAACCTCATTAAGGGGCTCAGTTGCCAGGTCTGTCACATCAGGATCCAGAATGACCAGGGGTCCAAGTGAGGCCTCACCCTCCCACTTCAATTCAGCATCACTCCCTGCAATATCAAACATTCCAGTTAGAGAGGGTAAAGGGTGACCTCCAACAATCAAGAGGATCAATGTCCTACCAGGTCCAAATACAAGATCCCTCCTTCCTCTGGAATCAACGAGGAATTCCCTCGTGGCACTGCACTTGCCCAGATGACAACAGGCACAAACGTCATTGGTCGATTCTTCCAATGGGGTCCAGCTAAACCAGAGAATCCATTTATCAACCATGTTGTCCATCATCCTTTAATACAACACATCCCTGAACGAGAGAGGGAACTTACATATTCTGGAAAGTACAAGCTTTGTTCATGGAATCTCTCCGATCCACTGCAGCAACTTTCAGGTGACAGGTGATGAAAATCTGAGGGACACATTCAATACAAGTTGTTATTTAGTGACCTCCTCCCAACATGGGGAACCCAATGTTTGGCTTCCTCTTACCAAGGAACGGTCATCTCCAAAGTAGCGGAACGCATCCAGGTCAAACTGGAGTTTGTCCAGCTCACGTTCACCTCTTGGCAACACAAAGGTCGAAAAGGAGTCCTCAGCTTTGCTGTCCAGGAGGCAACTGAAGAAAGATTAAAAAAAGGGAAAAAAGTGAATTAAGTGAACCGATTGAGACATAACCAGCTGGAGAACACAGAGCTCCTTACCCATGGTAGTCAATGATGTTGTATCTTGGGGTGGAATCCTTGTCTGGGCTCAATGTAGCTGCACAGCTGTCAATGTAGAGCTTCAAGGGCATGTGGTTGGTCATTGAAACAGAGGCCTCAATGTGAATGAGGTCACCCAGGTAGTAGACAGTCGAGGTGCGCTCTGAAAGCCAGTCATCTGAAGTACAAGAGGACAAGGGTTGGAGACAGTGGGTGTAACTCCCAGTGGGAGACAACAGAAAAGCACTCCCCATCCACCCATCACATACCGTTCATAAGACGCAGTGAGAATGACAGAAGCCCTTCTCCAGACTTGGTCGAGCTGAATGGGATCCAGGTGGGCTTGATAGGGTCACTGCTCACATTGCCCTTCCTGGAAGGACAGGAGTGTAATTTCAGGACAACGTCAAAGAACTGCACCTGCTGAAGACCTTATTTGCCACAGAGTAAAGATTCTTACCTAAAATAGTGGCACTCAATGGGAATGACTGCTCCATTAGTTCTCACAATGACAGATCCACGAGCATTTGGGGTGTGGTTCAGGTGGGTGGTGTAGACCAGGAAATCTCCAGCCATCTGAAAGACATCAGGTTAAGGAATGAAGAGCTGGTTTCATTGGACAAAATCTTTTTCTGGTCATTTTCCTGCCCTGTTAAGCAGCAGTTTGAGGGGTTTCAGCTGCTTCTCAATGACACATGATTGAAGCAGCTCCACCATTGGTGGAAGTTGCCTGGAGCAGCCTCTGTTACTCTGCTCGGTCCACCTTCTATTACAGGGGACTTCAGGCATGCAGTCTGAAACCCTGAAATGATTGGCACTGCCAGATTTGATGAGCATTCTTTCCCAAACAGAATAGAGCTTTCACCTTAAGGGGCTTCAAGTTACCCCTGATATGGAGCACAAAACACAACATCACTGTTAAACCTCATCTGTGTCCATGGAATCAAGGGGATTGGCAGGTATAATAACCAAAAGTGGAGTTCCCCTTTAATACATTGTATCCCAATTATTATTCCACTTGTTTCATCTTTCAAGAGAAGTCTCAACAGGAACTTCCACACTGAACATTCATTGACCACAAGTTGAGGCAGCAGGCCTGAATATCCACAGGAAGGAACGGAAAAGATAAATCAATTGAGGCACAAAAGAACAGAGTGGTTTGGAGAAATGTCGGTGAAGGTTCAAGGTCAATAGAATTGAATCTGAGTTAGAGAGTAGTAATGACCCATTTAAGAAAGATGCAGTCCCTCAGTGACAAGTTGAAGTTCTTTAAAAGTAAAGCTAAGATAGACATGTCAACATAAAGAAGTAGTTTCACACAGGGTGATATTTAACAGTGGGCAAGAATTTATACACAGATTCCATTCAGGGATCTCCTCAGTGGCTGGAGTTTCACCCGATGTTAATGAGTTCAGAGTGGGCAGTAATCCACACAGTGAAATTGGAGCAAGAGTTGAGGAATCACATTACCTGCAATCTGCTGCCACATTCATGGAGCCCATAGTCAAAGAGGACAGTGTGGTTCTGAGAGTAGTTCCCAGTTGGCCGACAACCTGCTGTCCCCAGGGTCAGGTCAGCAGCTTTAATCAGGTGCCTGGTTCAAATAAATCCATGTCTACCCTCACCAGCAGGTTCCGCTCTCCACACTGCACTATCACAGTCTGCAGTGAAGACAGACTTCTCCCCTCAGACACACTGAAATGGGAACCAAAGGGAGGGACATGAGGAGGGACTCTCTGGGACACAGGGGTGGGTTTTACTCTTCTCCATTGAAATCTGTGGCCTCGAAACTGTTGCCAAATATCAGAGCAACAAACCACTCCAACTAACACCAGCACTGGGAACAAACCTCTCATTACAAAATCCCCCATGATACCAAACAACTCAACTATCACTTCACCCACCAACCAGCACCTTTTATACAAAACCTGCAGTCACCTGACTCCAATTGTCCCAGGATAAACGAGAAAACTCGACGAAACTGGAGTGCATCCTGGATATCCACAGGTCCAGGATGCTTGCGGTCCACGGGGGCGGTCGCTCGGCCTGTCTGCCTCTCTTCCGCGGAATGCTCCGCGCCCGGGTGGCCCTGGAGATGGAGCACGCGGTGTCTGCCGGTACGCTCGAGGCTTTCCGCGACCGGTGGGCACCGCAGGGGCTGGAGTGCATCCTGGACGAGGCGAATAAAGTTTTAATTTGAAAAATTGGTTTTCGTTTCTTTGGGTTTTTAGTTTGTAAGCACACCCCACACCCCCCTTCTTATAAAAGGGGGGCCTAATTTGGAAGAAAACAAAAAAAAAGGATTGACCCCACGGTCTGGACTCTCAACAAAAAAAGAAAAAAAAAGAAAAAAAACCCTTTTTCTCTTATCTTTTCCGTGCCTTCTCGTGGATATTCACCTGTTGCCTTAACTTGCGGTTAAAAAAAAGGAAAAAAAGAAAAAAAAAGAAAAAAAAACAAGAAAAAAAAGAAAAAAAACAGAGCGGATTGAGTGTTAGAGAGAGACACCAGCAGAGGGAGGTAGAGAGCGGTGTAACTGAGTACAGAGATACAGAGAGACACCAGCAGAGGGAGGTAGAGAGCGGTGTAACTGAGTACAGAGATACAGAGAGACACCAGCAGAGGGAGGTAGAGAGCGGTGTAACTGAGTACAGAGATACAGAGAGACACCAGCAGAGGGAGGTAGAGAGCGGTGTAAGTGAGTACAGAGATACAGAGAGACACCAGCAGAGGGTGGTAGAGAGCGGTGTAACTGAGTACAGAGAGAAAGAGAGACACCAGCAGAGTGTCCAGGAAACAAACCTTTTATCTGAAGTCTGAGGCGAGATCTAAACTGCACAGATGTAAGGAATCTTACAACACCAGGTTATAGTCCAACAGTTTTATTTGAAAATCACAAGCTTTCGGAGATTACCTCCTTCGTCAGGTGAGTGAAGGTTTCTTAGTGTTTTTAGAACCCTTCACTCACCTGACGAAGGAGGTAAGCTCCGAAAGCTTGTGATTTTCAAATAAAACTGTTGGACTATAACTTGGTGTTGTAAGATTCCTTACATTTGTCCACCCCAGTCCATCACCGGCATCTCCACATCATGGCTACGATAAACTGCACAGAGTACAGGAAGCATTACTGTTTTACCTGCCCTGTGAGTGTTTCATTTGACAGTGTAGAGGGAGCTTCATTCTGCAGATAACCCGTGCTGTCCCTTCCCTGGAAGTGTTTGATATCAATGTAGAGGAAGTTTTGCTCTCTATCTAACCCGTGTTGTAACTGCCCTTCTGCAACTGGAAAGTTTCTCCCTTGCTCCATCAAAACACTTCATGATTTTAAACACCTCTATCAAATCTCCCCTTTACGTTCTCTGCTCCAAGGAGAACAGCCCCAGTTTCTCCAGTTTCTCCACATAACTGAAGTCCCTCATTTCTGATACAATTTTAGTAATTCTCTTCTGCACCCTCTCTAAGGCCTTGACATCCTTTCTAAAGTTTCGTGCCCAGAATTGAACACAATACTCCAGCTGAGGCCTAACCAGTGTTTTATTAAGGTTTAGTATCAATTCTTTGCTTTTGTATTCAATGCCTCCATTAATAAAGGAAGGGCCCCATTTGCTTTCTTAACAGCCTTCTCAACTTGTCCTGCCACCTTCAAAGATTTGTGTAACTACACCCCCAGGTCTCTCTATTCCTCCACTCCATTTAAAATTGTTCCATTTAGTTTATATTGCCTCTCCTCATTCTTTCTACCAAAATGTATCACTTCACAATTCTCTGCATTAAATTTCATCTGCCATGTTTCTGCCCATTTCACCAGTCTGTCTATGTCCTCCTGAAGTCTGTTACTATCCTCAACATTGTTAATTACATTTCTGAGTTTCATGTCATCTCCAAATTTTGAAATTATACCCTGTGCACCCAAGTCGCAGTCATTAATATATATCAAAAAGAGCAGTGGTCCTAATACCGAGCCCTGGGGGACACCACTGTATACTTGCCTCCAGTCTGAAAAACAACCGCTCACCACTACTCTCTGCTTTCTGCTCCTTTGCCAATTTTCTATCCAATCTGCCATTGTCCGTTTAATCCCATGGGCTTCAATTTTGCCAACAAGTCTATTATGTGATACTTTATCCTCCCTTAATCTCTCCCTGCATAGAAACTCCCCGACCCATATTCATGGCCACCCCCTCGACCTTGCCATCTCACGTGGCCTCTCTACTCCCGATCGTGTCAATCATGGATAAGGCCATCTCTGATCACTTCCTTGTATCCCTCTCCACCCACATGGAATCATAGAATCATAGAAAGGTTACAGCACGGAAGGAGGCCATTCGGCCCATCGAGTCCATACCAGCTCTATGCAAGATCAATCCATGTCGTCCCACTCCCCCAATGCACATCACAGAATGAACTCAGGAATCCCACGCCACTTTCTATGAGCGGTAACAGGCTGCGGTTATGGTGCAGACCGGGACCCAGGGCTGAGGCTGTGGTCATCAGTTACTCTGGGAGTGGCACAGTCTGGTTCATGACTAGCCGGGGGTGAGAGTAACACCTGGGAGTCAGGCAGGTGTTCAGAAGGGTGTGGGTTCCAGCTCCCGTTCCAGGACTGGGACACATGATCCAGACTGACTGTGTCGTTCTGAGAGGGAGCTGCATCGTGAGAGGTGCTGTCCTTTGAATGAGGTGTTTAATGGGGGTCCCTTCTTTCTGCTCCGAGGTGTAAAAGATCCCGTGACAATTTGTGAAGAGCCGTGTCTCGTTCCTTGTCTCACTGAGACTCTCAGTTAATTGGTCTGTTCTCTCCACAGATTCGGCCTGACTCGCTGAGTGTTTCCAGAATATTCTGTGAGTGTTTCACTGAGGCTCGGGTTTTACAGTAAATGATAAAAGGATTGTAGTCAAACACTTGGCCATGAGCTGCTGTGTGACCTGTCGGGACATTGTTGCTTTTAGTGCACTGTCCCTTTAAGAGCTGTGGTCTGCCTCATTTCTCAGTGTGATTGTGGGTCTGACACAGAAGCGAGGGAGGAAGCAGCAGCCACAGCCCGGACTGCAGGCAAATTGCGAGGCTGGGACTAAAAATCTATTGCGCCCACACCGGGAGTCGAACCCGGGCCGCCTGGGTAAAAGCCAGGAATCCTCACCGCTGGACCGCATGAGAACTGAAGGGATGATCAGCAGGAAGGGCACTGAGACTACACCCAGAAGGTTTAATGGAGGTTCACGATTATGACAGGTTTTGATACAGCAAATAAGGAGAAACTGTTTCCAGTGATGGAAGGGTTAATAACCAGAGGACACAGATTTAAGATCAATGGGCAAAAAAGCCACGGGCGGGGGAATGAGGAGAGATTTTTTTACGCAGCGAGTTTTTATGATCGGGAACGCACTGCCTGAAAGGGCGGTGGAAGTGGGTTCAATCGTAACTTTCAAAAGGGAATTGAGTGAATAGTTGACATGAAAAAATTCGGAGAGATATGGGGAAAGAGCAGGGGAGTGGGACTAACCCACTTCCTTCTGTGTTCATCCCTGGAAAAAACTCTCCCCCAGGTCACTTACAACAGCACTTTCAAATTCCTAACTGTCCAGCCTTTGGCCCTCCATTCACCACGACATTTCTGCAGCTACCCATCTGCTCGATCAGACCCTCACCTCCATCTTTGATGCCCTTCTCCCCGTTAAAACCATTACTCTTCTCTCACCCTGGTCGATCCTCCTCGTACTGCCCTCATTTCCACTCCTGTGAGCCCAAGGGACGCAGACTTGAATATTTATGGTGGACAACTGGTTAACCATTCATCACCAGATCTGGCTGGACCACATAAAGCACTATCGGGTCCTGCTCTTCTCTGACAAAACTGCTCACTGTTCCAGGATCATCCTGGAATGTAAAGATAACCCCCGGCTTCTCTTCTCCACTACAAACCATCTTCTTACACTCCCCTCCCCCCATCTTCTTAAACATCTCAATTAGATCACCCCTTAACCTCCAAAACTCAAGGGAATAAAAGTCTCGTCTGGAAGACCTGTCCTCATAATTTAACCCTTTTAGCCCTGATATCATTCTGGTGAATCTGTTCTACACCCAGTCAAGGCCAATATGTCCCTCCTGGGGTACGGTGTCCAGAACTGAACGCAGTACTCCAGATGTGGTTTAACCAGGGCTTTATGCATCTGTATCATAATTTCCACCCTTTGTATTCCAGCCCCTTGAGATGAAGGCTCACATTCCATTAATTATTTTTTGTACCTGTCCACTAGTTTTTAGTGATTTCTGGAGATGGACCCCTGAACCTCTCTGCTCCTCCATAGTTCCTAGTTTCCCGTCATTTAGAAAATACTCTGGTTTATCTTTTTAATGTTCGAAGTGGATTATATCTCACTTCCCCACATTGAACTCCATCTGCCACAGTTTTACCCTCTCATTTAATCATCAATGTCCCTTCACTACTTCCTGCTCCCATCTACACTATTTACTGCGCCACCTAACTTGCTGGTTTAAGGGTGAAAACTGCCCTCCGATTCACTGTAAGTGCAAGAGACAACTTTGTAGATGCCGTGTAGTGTTGCAGACCGGCTCGTTGGACCTGCTCGTTTCATCTCATCTCATTTTCAGCAAACCGGAATATTCCTGAAATAGAGGATGGTGAATCACAGCTCGAGAAACCGATCCCCTCGACCAATGGGGACTGCGCCTTCCAACAAATAGGCATTGATGGGGCAAAGTGAGTCTGCTGCTCAGAAATAATACAGCACAGATCATCACTCGTGCAAGCTTCATACCCTTTAGTTTGGAAAAGTAAACTGATGGGAGTCAGCTGCTGTCGTGAATGGGTTTCCAAAACTCAAATCAAATGGATTTGTCCTGTGTTGTGAATTACTATTTGTCTGATTCAGGTTATCAGAGCAGTGGGGACTGCATTTTGGACATTCCGAATACCAATGCCCTGTCACGTGAGCCTGTCGTTCTATTCCCGTTCCAAGTCCTCTTTTAAATTTCGATGACTTCCCCGAAATTTGCTTGGAGGACTGTTCGAATCGCAGTCCAGCCCTTCCCACTGTCGCATCCTCTAAATCTCCACCCAGGATTTTCACTGGTGCAACTTTCATCAACTTGAGCTACTTTTTAATTTCAAAAGTAAAGTGCTGCGGATGCTGGAAATTTGAACTATAAACAGAAAATGCTGGATACACTCAGCCGGTCAGGCAGCATCTGTGGAGCGAGTTCTGATGAAAGGTCATCGACCTGAAACATTCCCTCTGTTTCTCTCTCCACAGAGGCTGTCTGACCTGCTGAGAGTTCGCAACATTTTCTGTTTCTACTTTTTAATTTGTTCTTTGCATTCACTGTGCCGATCCGTTCCTCGACCCACTGCGCGGCATCTGGTGGTTTGGATTCGGGGCTCTCACCACCGCGGTGTGGGTTCGATTCCCGATCAGGGAAATAATTTTCACAAAACAATTATGAACTTTCATAAATGAACGCATGAAACTCTGTGAAAGTTGAATAATTGTTGTAATCGCCATTAATGAAGCGATAACTTTCTGCAGACTGACTGACGGAAATACTAACATGGTTACCGAGTGACAGTGACACGTGGGGAAGTTATTGTGTTTTGCATTTAATGAACTTTCATCCGTTCTCATTTTAAAGACTGTATTTTAAGAGTCTGGTTAAAATGTTCAGTGTTTATGACACCAGGAATGTGGTACAGCCGTTGTTAAATTCAACAGGAAAAGCCAATTATCTCCCACTTTTCACAAGAGCAAATTCCCAAATAATATTCCCACCTGGGAACCTTTCGCGTGTGAGGAAAACGCGATAACCGCTACACGATGGAAACCGCTGCTGATGTTAATTCAATTGTGTGACTCCTCCATGAAACAACATCACTTCTGTCCCACACTAAAAGCTCTCAATCCTTCCCTTTCACAAACATTTCACTGAACTAAACTTCACAAGTCACACAGGAAAACGTCTTCATTCCAAAATCATTAAACTCCCGAAGGAGCTGCGGGGACAGACTGAGCAAACCTGCGTTCAGTCGTCAAAGGCGGTGTGTGAAGGGTGTGGGTGTGTTGTCATCCTGAGAGACAGCGACAGGCCCGTGACACAGAGCGAAGGCAGGAACTGAGAAATGTGGCCATTCAGGTCCATAAATAGGCAGACACTCAGTCCCAGTCATTCATTCCGACACACGGTCCGGTAGTTAGTCAGTCAGTCGGGTCGGGAGGCCTGCAGACAGCAAACAAAGAGCCAGAGAATAAAGCAGAGACTCAATCAGACGGATAAACCGGGAGACAGACAGACAGACAGTGAAGCGGGCAGGGACTCAGCCCTGCAGATAAGCAGACTGTATCCTTTGCCTTTGACCCTGACTTGTCAGTAATAATTTAAAACCGCTTCTGGTTCGGTCCCTTCCTTTAATCCTGTACAGCAGCAGTGACAAAAACTTTGTGGATTTGAGGGTTGAGCCGAATCCGAGTCAGTTCCCCGGTCCCCGGGAGAAATTCCCTAATTCCTGGGCACTTTGTATCAAGCAGCAGTTAGCAGCAAAAAGTGTTATTAATGGGAGTAGAGGGACTGAGAAATACTTAAACAGCCGACACCCTGTAAAACAGAGCTCCAAGTATCGGTTTAAATAAAGTCCTGAACTGACAGAGCGGAGGGCAGATGAGGATTGAATTAAATCCCAATTCACTGAATCTAAACAAGGTTTAAAGAAGTGAATCTGTCCGGAGTGGGATTCCTGGGCCTGTGTGTGAGCTGCACCTGGATCGGTCCCGTTCAGTAAAGAGAGACCGGCAGGCGGCTCCCAGACACGGCTCAGGCCGGGACCGGCAGCTCTCGGCCGGCAACGGCTGGATCAGAGAGCGGGGATCCTGAGCTGTTGTTGAGGCGGTCTGGCTGCTGCTGCTTCCGCCTCTCGCCCTCCGAGAGTCCCGGCGGCGGTCGGTACCGATCTCCCTCCTCTGGATCCGGATCCACCTCCTGTCGCAACTGACAGCGTCTGATTCCCGATCAGAAAACTGCGAGTTCGAATCAGGTCGGGATCACAGCATTTTCACAGTGGCTCAGGGTCCTGGGACTGGTTTTATATCAGTGTTTGAGGGATGGGCTGTTCAGGTTTTATGCTATAATAATGATCAGAATTAAGTTTGCTGGATGAAAATGCTTTTTTTCTGTTACTTTCTATTTACACACTCACCAGTTTCAGACAGAAACGGGTAACAAGGTCGCAGACTTGAACCTTTATGGCGGACAACTGGTTCAGCCATTCATCGCCAGATCTGGCGGGAACACTTAAAGCACCATCAGGTCCTGCTCTCTGCCAAAACTGCTCACTATTCCAGGATCATCCTGGAATGTAAAGATAACCCCCGGCTTCTCTTCACTACAAACCGGTTTCTTAAACCCCTCTCCCCTGCCCCTCCCCCTCCCCCCTCACCTCCAACAACAAGTGCGAGGAGCTCATGGATTTCTTTGTCACCAAGACTGAGACCATCCGTTCAGCTGCCTCTGCCGTTTCCCTCCCTTCCCCCAGCCCACAAGCCAAACTTCCTCCATCAGTTCAGGACAAATGCATCAAATCAAATGTTCATCGGGCACCGAGAGAGACAAAACCCAGAGAGAAAGGCAAAAGGAAATAGAGAAATAAAAGCTAAATACAGACATCCTTGATGTCTCTCTATTCCATCCCCAACCGTTCAGTGTCGGTAAAAATGTCAGTGCAAATAAATGTTCGAGAATCGACATAAGAAGAAACAAAATAACCAAAAACCGCTGAAACCCGGGATCGAACCAGGAACCTTCAGATCTTCAGTCTAACTCTTTCGCAAACTGAGCTATTTCACCCCTACGTCAAGCTAGCCTTTGGGTCATCCTCTTGGAATAAAATATAACCCCGGGTGGAATTGCCCCTCCCGCTCATTCCTCACTTCGGGAGAATGAGACCGACCATCAAGGAGAGATTTTCTGATCCTGTCGGTGAATCTCATTTATATTAAACATTCCTTGAACTCTCTGCCGGGGGGATTCAGAGCTGGGGTTCGCCATGAACCAGCTTCCCCTCAATTCCCAGCTTTATCAGTGAATCGACCAACAAACGCTCGACAGAGCTCAGGTTATATTAATAATAAAAACAGAAAATGCGGGAATCACTCAGCAGGTCAGGCAGCATCTGTGGAGAGAGAAACATCCTTTCAGGTCGATGATATTTCATCAGAACTCTCTCCACAGATGCTGCCTGACCTGCTGAGTATTTCCAGCATTTTCTGGGTTTATTTTTGAGCTTTCACTATCGCAGTTTTCCTGACAACCTGCAACTTGCCTCAAGGGCGCAGCTTCAAGCACAACTTTCTTGTGCTCTTCTCACACACAAGATCACACTTTACTTTCCTGCACACGCGCTTTAAAATCTGCCGTTTCTGCACACAGCGTCCTGCGCCACGAGAATTTGATAGACCTTTTGCTCATGGCCTATAATCACTATTAAGATCAAGGCGGAACACATCTGATCCAACTGCAGCGCCCCAACTTGCCAAATGTGCACCTTTCAGCCGCCAATCGCAGCTCTGTTGCGCTGCCCGTCGCTCACGCACCTCAAGTCCAGGCATGTGAGAGTGCTGGGATTTAAAGGAATGGATAGGTTTTCACCACCAACAAAAAATACTGAAGATTGATATATTGCTGCCTTTTTTTGGTATGTGTGGCAGAGGATAAAAGAGGTGAGAAAGTTATGCCGTGACTCAGATTCGAACGGAGATTGCTACGACCACAACACAGAATACGAACCACCATACGATCACAGCACCACAGCTCAGGTGTCGTTACAGCATCCGAACCACAGCAACAGGCAACGCCTGACTGCTTTGTGACGAAGGATTTTTGGAGAAGAGGTCAAAATAAGCAGCATCACAGAAATGCCCACCATCAGAGAAGCCAGTCGAACATCGAGGTGAAGAGTGACGCTGAGAGCAGGTTTTAAAACCGCTGGAATATCAGTGAAATTAAATTGAGAAACTCCGAGTCAGTTACACTGTATATTCCACATTCAATATTGTAGAAAAATGAGAGAAAAGCTTTTGAAAAAGTTAAACACCCCAGTCAGGAAATTGAACCCCGGTCTCCAGCGTAACAGGCGGGGATACTCACGAGAAACTGCTGTATTATACGTGGACTCATCCCAGATGGTGTTAGACATGCTTCAGAAATCATTGCATTTCTTTTAACTATTTATTTGATGACAGTTTGTTTCATTTTCCACGAGCCACTCTTGAAAGAACCTTTTACATTTCCATCTCTTTGTTAGACAACGACAACTGACTCTGTCTTTCTTTCGTTCTTTCTTTCTCTCTTATCCTGGTGAGTTGCCCCGCCTTTGTCCGGGGTTGAATTCCCCGACGGGGAGGAAGCATTTATAAGATGCCAACTTTTAATTTTATGTCTTCGCCGAGCTTCTTCCTAAACAAAAACTATAGAGAAAAAAAACAGGTGATTGTCACTTTCAGAATATTATTGTACTGGATGCAGAGCAATTGTGATTTTTACTAACTGGTGGTGAAGGTGACAGATTAGAAATTCATTCATTGGTTCAAATCTGACAGACTTCAGATCCCGTCATTCATCAACCTGTTTCATCTCTGCGTTTCAAAATTCAACAAGTTTCTTGTAGAATTAATAATTCTTAAGTGAATTAAAATTCCACAGCATTGAGTACCTCGAGTTTTATGCTCATTTTAATTGATCTGCAAGATTTCACGAAATCTACGACAGAAATAGAACAAAAATCAGCCAAATTATCCATATTCTGACTCTCAGTATTTCTGAGTCAATCCATGTGCATGTGTGTCTGTTTCTGTGTGTCTGTCTATCTGTCTGTGTATGTGCCTCATATTTTCTATATTGTCCTGAGAAGATCTGTCTCTTTCTGTCTCACTCTCTCCCGCGTTACCCACATCATGATCCAACATGTGATGCAAAAGTGGTCGGTAATTTTTCTTTCAACAGTGGTTCGTGGAAAGTTAAACAAACTGTCATCAAATGAACAGTTCAAACAGATTCACTGAAAAGTGAAGCATCTTTGGTGAATATACGGCAAACGTCTGCACGAATTCCTCGTTAGTATAGTGGTGAGTATCCCCGCCTGTCACGCGGGAGACCGGGGTTCAATTCCCCGACGAGGAGGTTATTGCTGCTTTCGAAGCTTCGCTTTCATTTATCTGCAATATTGGATGTTGAAAATACAATGAAAAACTGACTCGGCCTTTCCCACTTCCACAAATTGATTTCACAGCGATTTTAAAAATCTGCTCTCTGCCTCACGCTTCAGCTCGATGTGAGAATCACAATGATGGGCAAGAAATAAAACGCAGAATCGCGCTGTCACCAGCCCGAAACAGAGAGAGACAGGTCTCGGAACAGGCGCAGACATGAAAGATCTCACATACAGCAATGAAAATGATGCATGTTTCAGTGAATCTATTTTAACTACTTCTTTGATGACAATTTGTTTAACTTTCCACATGCCACTGTTGAAAGAAGACTTCCTTTCTGTCTCTTTGTTAGTCAAGGTCCAGAGAAAAATTATTTGGGGAGCAGGGAAAAAGTGACACATAGAAAGAAAGAGAGAGACACTCAGAAACGCATATAACAAGTGAGACAGACATAGTCATATTCACACATACACAAACACACACATTCCTAGCTACATAAACACATACACACACCAATAACCTGAAAGTAACACAGGACTACTTGACAAACAGTGGAAGCAGCATGCTGTAGATAGAGCTTAGCGATCCCACAAACAACGGATCAGATCAAAGCTCTGCAGTCCTGCCACACCCATTTGTGAATGATGGTGGATAATTTAACAACGAACGGGAAGAGGCTCCATGAACATCCCCATCCTCAATGATGGAAAAGCCTAGCAAGTGAGTGCAACGTTTCAGAAACCGTCTTCAGCCAGAAGTGCCGAGTGGATGATCCATCTCGGCCTCCTCCCGAAATCCCCACCATCACAGAAACCAGTCGAACATCGAGGTGAAGAGTGAAGCTGAGAGCAGATTTTAAAACCGCTGAAATATCAGTGAAATTAAATTGGGGAAAGTGGGAAACTCCGAGTCAGTTTTACACTGTATATTCCGCATCCAATATTGGAGATAAAAGCTTTTGAAGGCGGCGGAAGTTTAATCTCCCCGTAGGGGAATTGAACCCCGGTTTCCAGCTTGATCGGCGGGGACACTCACCACTATACTAACGAGGAACTGCTGCAGTGACAATGCACTTATCCCAGATGGCGTTAGACATGCTTCATGTATCAGTGCATTTCTATTAACTATTTATTTGATGACAGTTTGTTTCATTTTCCACGAGCCACTCTTGAAAGAACCTTTTACATTTCCATCTCTTTGTTAGACAACGACAACTGACTCTGTCTTTCTTTCGTTCTTTCTTTCTCTCTTCTCGTGGTGAGTTGCCCCACCCTCGTCCGGGGTTGAATTCCCCGACGGGGAGGAAGCATTTATAAGATGCCAACTTTTAATTTTATGTCTTCGCCGAGCTTCTTCCTAAACAAAAACTATAGAGAAAAAAAACAGGTGATTGTCACTTTCACAATATTATTGTACGGAGACTGTTTGAGGACTGGATGCAGAGCAATTGTGATTTTTACTAACTGGTGGTTTAGTTGACAGATTGGAAATTCATTCATTTCCCCCGCGCAGGTTCAAATCTGACAGACTTCAGATCCCGTCATTTATCAACGTGTTCATCTCTGCGTTTCAAAATTCAACAAGTTTCTTGTAGAATTAATAATTCTGAAGTGAATTAAAATTCCACAGCATTGAACACCTCGAGTTTTATGCTCATTGATCTGTCAGATTTCTCGAAATCTACGACAGAAATAGAACAAAAATCAGCCAAATTATCCATGTTCTGTCTCTCCATATTTCTGAGTCACTCCATGTGTATGCGTGTCTGTGTCTATCTGTCTGTGTCTCTGCCTCATATTTTCTATGTTTTCTTGAGTCGGTCTTTCTCTGTCTCACTCTGTCCCGCGCTCCCCACATCATGATCCAACATGAGATGGAAAAGTGGTCGGTAATTCTTCTTTCAACAGTGGTCCGTGGAAAGTTAAACAAACTGTCACCAAAAGAATAGTTCAAACAGATTTACTGAAACGTGAAGCATCTGTGGTGAACGTACATCCCCTTCCGGCACCAGTTCCTCGTTAGTATCGTGGTGAGTATCAGTGTCTATCACCCTGGAGACTGGGGTCAATTCCCCGACGGGAAGGTCTGCCTTTAGAAGCTTCACTTTCATTTATCAGCAACATCGGATGAAGAAAATACGGTGAAAAACTGACTCGGACTTTTTCACTTTCTACGATTTAATTTCACTGATCTCCGAGCAGATTTTAAAATCCTCACTTCGATATCAGAACCACAATAATGAGGAAGAAATAAAACGCAGAATCGCCCTGTGAACAGACCCGGGCTAATTCACCAGCCCGAAACAGAGAGAGACAGAAAACTGCTCACTATTCCAGGATTATCCAGGAATCCAAAGATACCCCCGGTATCTCTTCTCGACCACAAACCGACTTCTTGCACCCCCTGCCTCCTCCACCCTCACCACAAAAATTGCGAGGAGCTCCTGGACTATTTTGTCACAAAGATTGAGACCATCCGTTCAGCTGCCGCTCCAGTGGAAAACTCTCCAGTGGCTGGAGTCAGACGGAGCACAAAAGAAGATGGTAGTGGTTGTTGGAGGCCAATCATCTCAGCCCCAGGACATTGCTGCAGGAGTTCCTCAGGGCAGTGTCTTTGGCCCAACCATCTTCAGCTGTTCCATCAATGACCTTTCCCCCATCATAAGGTCAGAAATGGGGATGTTTGCTGATGATTGTGCAGTGTTCAGTTCCATTCGCAACCCCACAGATAAGAAGCAGTCAGTGCCCACATGCAGCAAGACCTGGACAATATCCAGGCTTGGGCTCATAAGTGGCAAGTAACATTCATGCCAGACAATTGCCAGGCAATGACAATCTCCAACAAGAGAGAGTCTGACCACCTCCCCTTGACATTCAACGGCACTACCATCGCCGAATCCCCCACCATCAACATCCTGGGTGTCACCATTGACCAGAAACTGAACTGGACCAGCCATATAAATACTGTGGCTACACGAGTAGGCCAGAAGCTGGGTATTCTGTGGTGAGTGACCCACCTCTGGACTCCCCAAAGCCTTTCCACCATCTACAAGGCACAAGTCAGGAGTGTGATAGAATACTCTCCACTTGCCTGGATGAGTGCAGCTCCAACAACACTCAAGAAGCTCGACACCATCCAGGACAAAGTAGCCCACTTGATTGGCACCCCATTCACCACCCGAAACATTCAATCCCTTCACCACCGGCGCACCGTGGCTGCAGTGTGTACCATCCACAGGATGCACTGCAGCAACTCGCCAAGGCTTCATCGACAGCACCTCCCAAACCCACGACCTCTAACATATAGAAGGACAAGGGCAGCAGGCACATGGGAATAACACCACCTGCACGTTCCCCTCCAAGTCACACACCATCCCGACTTGGAAATATATCACCGTTCCTTCATCGTCGCTGGGTCAAAATCCTGGAACTCCCTACCTAACAGCACTGTGGGAGAACCTTCACCACATGGACTGCAACAGTTCAAGAAGGCGGCTCACCACCACCTTCTCAAGGGCAATTCGGGATGGGAATAAATGGTGGCCTCGCCAGCGATGCCCACATCCCATGAACGATTAAAAAAAGGCAGTAATGGCGCGGCTGGGATACAAAACCATTCTGGCAAAGCTCAATGGATCAGCAGTCCATCACCTCAACCACTCAGCCACCTGGTCGCAAGAACAGTGCAAAGAAAGCCCTTTTATTTGATTCTTTCAAGGCAAAAATCTTGGACTCAAAGGTCAGAGTCGGAAAGCCGCTTTTCAATCACCAGTTCCGAGATTCTGGACAACACCCTTGTGAAATGGTAGCGTGGCCGAGCGGTCTAAGGCGCTGGATTTAGGCTCCAGTCTCTGCGGGGGCGTGGGTTCGAATCCCACCGCTGCCATAATTTGAGCTGTTCATTATTTGAGCCTCATCACCAAAATCTTTCTTTCTCAGCAGTGTCATGCGTGCAATTAATGTTGTTGGGGCACAACTGCCACACCTCATGTGCTGCGTCGTGATCGTTTTGTGATTAACACTCTGCGTTGTGGTCGCAGTAACATCGGAGCGAATCCGAGTCTCCACAGAGTTTCATTTACCGATTTTTTTCCTTCGCCACATATGCTGAGAGGATGCAGCAAGAAATCAATCTTCAGAACATGAAAGAAAAATGTTTTGGTGAAACCTTTCAATTCCGTCAAATCCCACCTCTCTCACATGCCTGTACTTGATGTTCCACAGTTCAAACCCGCCTCTTCTCCCAGCTTTTCCTTCCTTCCACAGTCAAGAGGCCGCCTTTACTTTCCTCCTTCCATTTCATGGAAACTTTCCTGCTCCATTGCCGACTCCAACATTCACTTTCACGATCTCACTCCTTTAAGTTTGCTCTGCTCCGACCGCTGTTTCTATTGGGCACATGTCCCATTCGCACCAATGTTCATTTGTGCCTTGAAACCAGTCGATACATTTCGATCTGCGTGATCGCTCGACAGACAAACATGACGAAAGCAGGGCTGGTCTCTGGAAAGACAGCCGCCCGAATGTTCACAAAATTAACTTGGGGAATCTTGTGATCCAGGGGATGGTAACTGAAGAACTGGTTTTTGTTTTGATGCTTGTTGGCTCTTTTCTCTCAGCAGTTGAGTTGCGTGAGTGACGGGCAGCGCGACAGAGCTGTGAATGGCGGTTGAAAGGTTCACATTTGGCAAGTTGGGGCGGTGCAGTAAGATCGGAAATGTTCCGCCTTGATCTTAATAGTTCTGTTGAAACGTGCGATTGAATCGAGTAGAGGATAAATGTAAAGAGCGCCTGTGGGGAAAAAGGAGCGATTACAGGTCATGAGCGGAAGGTCTTTCAAATTCTCGTGGCGCAGGACGCTGTGTGCGGAAACGGCAGATTTTAAAGCGCGTGTGTCGGAAAGTAAAGTGCGATCTTGTGTGTGAGAAGAGCACAAGAAAGTTGTGCTTGAATCTGCGCCCTTGAGGCAAGTTGCAGGTTGTCAGGAAAACTGCGATAGTGAAAGCTCAAAAATAAACCCAGAAACTGCTGGCAACACTCAGCAGGTCAGATAGTATCTGTGGGGAGATACTCAAGTATTTATCCAATTCTCCTTTTAAAGTTACGATTGAATCGAGCTCCACCTTCCTTTAAGGCAGTGCGTTCCAGATCATAACAATTTGCTGTGTAAAAAAACCTCCTTACTTCCCTCTCGTTCTTTTGCCAATTATCTTAAATCTGCGTCCGTTGGTTGCCGACCCTCCCGCCAATGGGTGAAGTTTCTCCTTATTTACTCGATCAAAACCCCTCTTAATTTTGAACACGTGGATTACTTCTACCCTTAACCTTCATTGCTCGAAGCAGAACAATCCCAGGTTCTCGAGTCTCTCCACACAACTAAACCCCATCCCTGGTATAATTCTGGGAAATCTCCTCTCCATCCTCTCCAAGACCCTGACCTCCTTAATAAGTTATAGTGCCCAGAATTGGACACAATACTTCAGATGAGGCCTGAACAATGATTTATAAACGTTTAACATAACTTCCTTGCTTTTGTGCTCTATTTCTCTATTATTAAGCCAAGGAACCGGATGCTGTTTTAACGGTTTCACCAACTTGTGCTGCCACATTCAAAGATGTTGATGAAAACTGTCGAAACTTAACAGTATACAAATGCATTAACACCCAAACAAGAAGTAGAATGAGAAACTTTATTGAACCCCAACATGTATACAAGTGGAAGTGCACCTCAAACAGTGGTTGAGGGTGCAACTTCGCCGAGTCAATGAAACAGCTCATGTTCATACAATTCATTAGACAACGCCCACCTGTTACAGAATATGGGCGTACACGTACATTCTTTATTGGCTCAGGTAGTTGGTCAATCAAGTAGTGAGCCAGCCCCCGAACATCCAGAGCCATCACGGAGGCCTGAGCAGATGTCAGCTCTTTTCTTTCTCTCCGCATTCCTGTTCCTTGTTATCAGTAAGGCTGGAGTCAGTCTCAAGGCTTCATGGCCATTCATCAGCTCTATTATTATTATATTCTGTCCTTATCTCAAGGAAGGCCAGGCTGTGCTAGGCCTAATTATCAACATACCATGGCTCAAACGCAATTACACAATTGTGCTTACCTTGTGTTTGTGGCTAATCCTATCATGTGAGTTAATAAAGAGTTAATATGGTCAAGTATCCCGTCATGCACTTCCACAAAATTACCAGTAACACATTGGGTGAGAACGGATAACACAGCACGGGCCAGGATGGCGGAGAGAGATAGAGACACGGGTTGTGATCCGTAACTTTTTATAAACACTTCAGCTTATTTCACTCCGTGTCCAACACCGTGCGATCTCCCCTGGTGTGTCAGCTTTCTGTGTTTATACAGAGTGTAATGTATTGAATTGTCTCTTGGATCACACAGAGTGGTAGACGGGTGTCTGGTTGCGGAGGGTTCGGGGGGTGAGCTCTGATTCCCGCCCTCTTCTGGATTGAAAGGAGAAAAGAATGAATGAGAGAGAGAAGCGATGTGGGAGAAGGGATGATGGAAGAATTTGTCCATGAAACGGATTAAAGTGGCCAAAAATAAGATAATATTAAGATATCATCAGCAGAACATTAATACAAGCTGTAAAACAAAAGCAAAATACTGCAGATGCTGGGAATCTGAAGTAAAAACAGAAAATGCTGGAAATACTCAGCAGGTCAGGCAGCATCTGTGGGGAAAGTTCTGATGAAAGGTCATCGACCTGAATGGATGTTTCTCTCTCCACAGATGCTGCCTGACCTGCTGAGTGTTTCCCGCATTTTCTGTTTTTATTATTAATATAACCTGAGCTCTGTCGAGCGTTTGTTGGTCGATTCACTGATAAAGCTGGGAATTGAGGGGAAGTTGGTTCATGGCGAACCCCAGCTCTGAATCCCCCCGGCAGAGAGTTCAAGGAATGTTTAATATAAATGAGATTCAACGACAGGATCAGAAAATCTCTCCTTGATGGTCGGTCTCATTCTCACGAAGTGAGGAATGAGCGGGAGGGGCAATTCCACCCGGGGTTATATTTTATTACAAGAGGATGACCCAAGAACTAGCTTGATGTGGGGCCGAAATAGCTCAGTTGGGAGAGCGTTAGACTGAAAATCTAAAGGTTCCTGGTTCGATCCCGGGTTTCGGCCGTTTTCGGGTTATTTTGTTTCTTCTTCTTTGGGTCGATTCTCGAACATTTATTTGAACTGACATTTTTACCCAACACTGAACGGTTGGGGATGGAATAGAGAGACATCAAGGATGTCTGTATTTAGCTTTTATTTCTCTATTTCCTTCTGCCTTTCTCTCTGGTTTTTGTCTCTCTCGGTGCTCGATGAACATTTGATTTGATGCATTTGTCCTAAACTGATGCCTTTTCCACATCTCAGGGCGGTCAGACACGCTCTGTCTGTCTGTTACTGCTTGTGACCATTAACGGGAACAGGCCGCGAGTTAAACATTTATCAGCAAACCGCCAGAGAGATAACACAGCGGGAATAAAACACATTGCCTCACATTGTTAGACACCGAGTGACACAGATTGTAATGTGTGTCAGTAAACATGCCCGGAAAACAGAGTCCGAGAAAGGAAAGAAATAGAGAGATAGAAAAGAGTCATAAAAAGAAAGAAAACCCTTTCTCCACCCCAACAACAACAACAACTTGCATTTATATCGCGCCTTTAACGGAGTAAAACGTCCCAAGGCGCTTCACAGGAGCGATTATCAAACAAAATGTGACACGGAGCCACATAAGGAGATATTGGGACAGGTGAGGTAGGTTTTAAGTGTCTTAAGGGAGGAGAGAGAGGTAGAGAGGCGGGGAGGTTTAGGGAGGGAAATCCAGAGCTTTGGGCCCAGTCGGTTGAAGGCACGGCCGCCAATGGTGGAGCGATGAAAATCGTGGATGCGCAAGAGGCCTGAATTGGAGGAGCTCAGAGATCTCGGAGGGTTGTCGGGGTGGAGGAGGTGACAGAGGTGGGAGGGGCGAGGTCATGGAGGGATTTGAAGACGAGGAGGAGAATTTTAAATTTGAGATGTTGGTGAACTGGGAGCCAATGTAGGTCAGCGAGCAGAGGGGTTCTCCTCCTGAACGGTGGTTTGAATGTTTGGGGGGCGGGGCTGTGATAAATATCTCGATTTAATATAATGATCCCACTTTTCAACTACCACCGAGTTATTACAATGCTGACCTGGAACAATCCAGGACATACCGCAAAACAAGACATAAAGATCAATGGTCACTTTAGCAAGGAGTTTAAAAGATTCTTCTAAGAAGGAGAAGGCTCAAGAAATGGACTGTGAACATTTCATGACGGCCTATTTATTTGTGTCCAGGGAGAGGGATGAGACACATGAAATGTTTCACACATTTCAAATCTCCCCGGCCAGACTGGCGATTGTTTATTGATCAGGAAGATGGCTGGTAATAATCTGAGACCCAGTGAAGAGGTGAGAACAGAGCAGCAGGGAATGATCCCAGAACAATAGGAGCCAGCAGCTCACCGTCTGGTCCCTGTGTCAGGGACAATACACAACACCTCAGCTCCAGACCAGGAACAGAGAGCTGCTGTTAACGTGGCCCAGCCCTCGCTAACTGCTGGAACTGTGGGATGGAAATCAGACTTTGGATCTCGGAGGCTGCTTTAGCGGCTCAGTGGCTCATCAAAAGAATAATTTCTGTTAAAGAGCAGGGCTCTGCTCCATCACAGACTGATACTGTACAGTACATGGCAGAGTAAAGCTCCCTCTACATTGTGCCATCAAACACTGCGGGGGCAGGTGCATCAAGGGTTCGATCAAGATTAAATCTCCCTCTACACTGTCACAGAGGATGTCATTTGTGACTTTGACAAGGGCCGTTTCAGTACTGTGGCAAGAGTGGAAACCTGATTGGAGGGATTCAAACATGGTGTTGTGGGAAAGATGGACATGGATTTGGGAGGCGACAACACTTTGAAGAGGAAAGGGAGGTGGGAGATGGGGTGGTAGTTTGCAAGGACACAGGGGTCAAGGGTGGGTCTTTTATGAAGGAGGGTGATGATGGAAGATTTGATCGGGAGGGGGACCGTACCTGAGGAGAGGAGAACATTAACAATGTCAGCTAACATGGGGCCAGGAAGGGAGGTTGTGTGGTCAGCAGTTTGGTGGGAATAGGGTCGAGGGAGCAGGAGGTGGGTCTCATGGTCAAGAGAGCTCAGAGAGGGCATGAGGGGAGATCGGAGATTAACTTGGTGGGCTCGGGGAAGGGAGGGGAGCTGCAGAGGCAGCTGAATGAATGGTCTCAATCTTAGTCACACCCCCCATGACTGTCTTTCAATTTACCTTAAATCTTTCTCTTCTGGTTATTAACCCTTCCATCACTGGAAACAATTTCTCCTTAAATACTCTGTCAATACCTTTCATAATTGTGAATACCTCCTTTGAATCGTCCGTTAACTTTCCGGTTGTAGTCTCAGTGCCCTTCTTGCTAGTTGGTTTTTCAGTTCCCATATGGTCTAGCGGTGAGGATTCCTGGTTTTCACCCAGGCGGCCCGGGTTCGCCTCCCGGTGTGGGAATAGTGAACTTTTAGTCCCAACCTCCCAATTTGCCTGCAGTCCAGACTGTGGCTGCTGCTTCTGAATTCGCACCACAATCACACTGAGAAATGAGGCAAACCACAGCACTTGAAGGGACAGTGCACCAAAAACCCAGTCCCACAAGCTGAAGGGAAGCAAGCAACAATATCCCGACAGGTCACTCAGCAGCTCATGGCCAAGTGTCTGACTGCAGTCCTTTTATTATTTACTGTAAAACCCGAGTCTGAGTGAAACACGCACAGAACAATCTGGAAACACTCAGCGGGTCGGGCCCCATCTGCGGAGATAACGGACCAATTAACTGAGAGTCTCAATGAGACAAGGAAAGAGACATGGCCCACTGTGAGAAACAAGGAACTTGCATTTGTATAGCACCTTTCACATCCTCAGGACATCCCAACGCACTTCACTAGAAGTTCAGTCACTATCGTTTTATAAGAGAACGTAGCAGCCAAGTTGTGTACAGCAAGATCCCACAAACAGTGATGCTATATTGAGCAGACCTCCTGTTTGTTGGGTGCTGATGGTTGGGGAAAGAATATTGGCCAGGACACCGGGAGAACTCCCTGCTCTTCACAAATTACCACTTAACACCTCATTCAAAGGACAGCACCTCTCACGATGCAGCTCCCTCTCAGAACGACACAGTCAGTCTGGATCATGTGTCCCAGTCCTGGAACGGG
Source organism: Heptranchias perlo (assembly GCF_035084215.1). Classification (NCBI taxonomy): domain Eukaryota; kingdom Metazoa; phylum Chordata; class Chondrichthyes; order Hexanchiformes; family Hexanchidae; genus Heptranchias; species Heptranchias perlo. The sequence goes on from NC_090359.1 coordinate 11,034,320, forward strand.
AGCTGGAACCCACAACCTTCTAAACACCAGCCTGACTCCCTGGGGTTACTCTCACCCTTGGCTCGTCATGAAACAGATTGTGCCACTCCCAGAGTAACTGATGACCACAGCCTCAGCCCTGGGTCCCGGTCTTCACCATAACCGCAGCCTGTCACCGCTCATAGAAAGTGGCGTGGGATCCCTGAGTTCATTCTGTGATGTGCATTGGGGGAGTGGGACTACATGGATTGATCTTGCATAGAGCCGGTAAGGACTCGATGGGCCAAATGGCCTCCTTCCGTGCTGTAACCTTTCTATGATTCTTTGATTCGATGTGGATGGAGAGGGATACAAGGATGTGATCAGAGATGGCCTTATCCATGATTGACACGATCGTGAGTAGAGAGGCCACGTGATTGCAAGGTCGAGGGGGCGGCCATGAATATGGGTCGTGGAGTTTCTATGCGGGGAGAGATTAAGGCAAGATAAAGAATCACATAATAGACTTGTTGGCAAAATTGAAGCCCATGGGATTAAACGGACAATGGCAGCGTGGATACAAAACTGGTGAAGGGGCAGAAAACAGAAAGTAGTGGTGAACGGTTGTTTTTCAGACTGGAGGCAAGGATACAGTGGTGTCCCCCAGGGCTCGGTATTAGGACCACTGCTCGTTTTGATATATACTAATGACCGGGACTTAAGAGTACAGGGTATAATTTCAAAGTTTGCAGATGGCACGAAACTCAGAAATGTAATAAACAATGTTGAGGATAGTAACAGACTTCAGGAGGACATAGACAGACTGGTGAAATGGGCAGAAACATGGCAGATGAAATTTAATGCAGAGAATTGTGAAGTGATACATTTTGGTAGGAAGAATGAGGAGAGGTAATATAAACTAAATGGGACAATTTTAAATGGAGTGGGGGAATAGAGAGACCTGGGGGTGTAGTTACACAAATCTTTGAAGGTGGCAGGACAAGTTGAGAAGGCTGTTAAGAAAGCAAATGGGGCCCTTGGCTTTATTAATTGAGGCATAGAATACAAAAGCAAGGAATTGATACTAAACCTTGATAAAACACTGGTTAGACCTCAGCTGGAGTATTGTGTTCAATTCAGGACACCAAACTTTAGGAAGGATGTCAAGGCCTTAGAGAGGGTGCAGAAGAGATTTACGAGAATGGTGCCAGGAATGAGGGACTTCAGTTATGTGGAGAGACTGGAGAAACTGGGGCTGTTCTCCTGAGAGCACAGAACGTAAAGGGGAGATTTGATAGAGGTGTTCAAAATTGTGAAGGGTTTTCATAGAGTAAAGAAGGAGAAACTTTCCAGTTGTAGAAGGGCAGTTACAACACGGGTTAGATAGAGAGCAAAGCTCCCTCGACACTGTCAAATCAAACACTCCCAGGGAGGGTACAACACGGGTTAGATATACAGTAATGCTTCCTCTACTGTGCAGTTTAGATCACGCCTCAGATTTCAGATAAAAGGTTGGTTTCCTGGGCACTCTGCTGGTGTCTCTCTGGATCTCTGTGCTCAATTACACCGCTCTCTACCTCCCTCTGCTGGTGTCTCTCTGCATCTCTGCACCTCGTTACACCGCTCTCTACCTCCCTCTGCTGGTGTCTCTCTGCATCTCTGTGCTCAGTTGCACCGCTATCGACCTCCCTCTGCTGGTGTCTCTCTGTCTCTTTGTGCTCAGTTACACCGCTCTCTACCTCCCTCTGCTGGTGTCTCTCTGTATCTCTGTACTCAGTTACACCGCTCTCTACCTCCCTCTGCTGGTGTCTCTCTGTATCTCTGTACTCAGTTACACCGCTCTCTACCTCCCTCTGCTGGTGTCTCTCTGTATCTCTGTACTCAGTTACACCGCTCTCTACCTCCCTCTGCTGGTGTCTCTCTGCATCTCTGCACCTCGTTACACCGTTCTCTACCTCCCTCTGCTGGTGTCTCTCTGCATCTCTGTACTCAGTTACACCGCTCTCTACCTCCCTCTGCTGGTGTCTCTCTGCATCTCTGTGCTCAGTTACACCGCTATCGACCTCCCTCTGCTGGTGTCTCTCTGTCTCTCTGTGCTCAGTTACACCGCTCTCTACCTCCCTCTGCTGGTGTCTCTCTGTATCTCTGTACTCAGTGACACCGCTCACTGTCTCCATCTTTTTTTCTTTTCTTTTTTTTTCCTTTCTTTCGAATGAAACTTATGAAATAGGACAATGGAAGTGATTGAATGAAAGGAGGATTCTAAAGACATTGAGTTTTTTTTCTGAAAGACATCCAATCGTATCACAACAGCGACTCATTGAATTGGAGTCAGGTGACTGCAGGTTGCGTATAAAAGGTGCTGGTTGGTGGGTAAAGTGACAGTTGAGTTGTTTGTTATCATGGGGGATTTTGTAGTGGGAGGTTTGTTCTCAGTGCTGGTGTTAGTTGGAGCGGTTTGTTGCTCTGATATTTGGCAACAGTTTAGAGGGCAGAGATTTCCATGGAGAAGAGTAAAACCCACCCCTGTCCCTCCCTTTGGTTCCCATTTCAGTGTGTCTGAGGGGAGAAGTCTGTCTCCACTGCAGACTGTGATGGTGCAGTGTGGAGAGCAGAACCTGCTGGTGAGGGTAGACATGGATTTATTTAGAACCAGGCACCTGATTAAAGCTGCTGACCTGACCCTGGGGACAGCAGGTTGTCGGCCAACTGGGATCTCCTCTCAGAACCACACTGTCTTCTTTGACTATGGGCTCCATGAATGTGGTAGCAGATTGCAGGTAATGTGATTCCTCAACTCTTGCTCCAATTTCACTGTGTGGATTAATGCCCACTCTGAGCTCATTAACATCAGGTGAAATTCCAGCCACTGAGGAGATCCCTGAATGAAATCAGTATATAAATTCTTGCCCACTGTTAAATATCACCCTGTGTGAAACTACTTTCTTTATATTGACATGTTAATCTTAGCTTTATATTTAAAAAGAACTTCAACTTGTCACTGAGGGACTGCATCTTTCTTAAATGGGTCATTACCACTCTCTAACTCTGAGATTCAATTCTATTGACCTTGAACCTTCACCTGCATTTCTCCAAACCACTCTGTTCTCTAGTGCCTCAATTGATTTATCTTTTCTGTTCCTTCCTGTGGATATTCTGGCCTGTTGCCTCAACTTGTGGTCAATGAATGTTCAGTGTGGAAGTTCCTGTTGAGACTGCTCTTAAATGATGAAACAAGTGGAATAATAATTGTATCCCAATGTATTAAAGGGGAACTCCACTTTTGGTTATTACACCTGCCAATCCCCTTGTTTTAATGGACACAGATGAGGTTTAAAAGTGATGTGTTTTGTGCTCCATATCAGGGGTAACTTGAAGCCCCTTAAGGTGAAAGCTCTATTCTATATGGGAAAGAATGCTCATCAAATCTGGCAGTGCCAATCATTTCAGGGTTTCTGACTGCAGGCCTGAAGTCCCCTGTAATAGAAGGTGGACTGAGTCGAGTAACAGAGGCTGCTCCAGGCAACTTCAACCAATGGTGGAGCTGCTTCAATCATGTGTCATTGAGGAACAACTGAAACTCCTCAAACTGCTGCTTAACAGGGCAGGAAAATGACCAGAAATGGCTTTTGTCCAATGAGACCAGCTCTTCATTCCTTAACCTGATGTCTTTCAGATGGCTGGAGATTTCCTGGTCTACACCACCCACCTGAACCACACCCCAAATGCTCGTGGATCTGTCATTGTGAGAACTAATGGAGCCATCATTCCCATTGAGTGCCACTATTTTAGGTAAGAATCTTTCCTCTGTGGCAAATAAGGTCTACAGCAGGTGCAGTTCTATGAAGTTGTCCTGAAATTATCTACTGTCCTTCCAGGAAGGGCAATGTGAGCAGTGACCCTATCAAGCCCACCTGGATCCCATTCAGCTCGACCAAGTCTGGAGAAGGGCTTCTGTCATTCTCACTGCGTCTTATGAACGGTATGTGATGGGTGGATGGCGAGTGCTTTTCTGTCGTTTCTCACTGGGAGTTACACCCACTGTCTCCAACCCTTGTCCTCTTGTACTTCAGATGACTGGCTTACAGAGCGCACCTCGACTGTCTACTACCTGGGTGACCTCATTCACATTGAGGCCTCTGTTTCAATGACCAACCACATGCCCTTGAAGCTCTACATTGACAGGTGTGCAGCTACATTGAGCCCAGACAAGGATTCCACCCCAAGATACAACATCATTGACTACCATGGGTAAGGAGCTCTCTGCTTTCTCCAGCTGGTTTTGTCTCAATAGGTTCACTTTATTCACTTTGTCCCTTTTTTAATCTTTCTTCAGTTGCCTCCTGGACAGCAAAGCTGGGGACTCCTTTTCAACCTTTGTGTTGCCAAGAGGTGAACGTGAGCTGGACAAACTCCAGTTTGACCTGGATGCGTTCCGCTTCTTTGGAGATGACCGTTCCTTGGTAAGAGGAAGCCAAACATTGGGTTCCCCATGTTGGGAACAGGTCACTAAATAACAACTTGTATTTAATGTGTCCCTCAGATTTTCGTCACCTGTCACCTGAAAGTTGCTGCAGTGGATCGGAGAGATTCAATGAACAAAGCTTGTACTTTCCAGAATATGTAAGTTCCCTCTCTCGCTCAGGGATGTGTTGTATTAAAGGATGATGGACAACCTGGTTGATAAACTGATTCTCTGGTTTAGCTGGACCCCATTAGAAGAATCTACCAATGACGTGTGCGCCTGTTGTCATCTGGGCAGCTGTCGTGCCACGAGGGAATTCCGACTTGATTCCAGAGGAAGGAGGGATCTTGCATCTGGACCTGGTAGGACATTGATCCCCTCTATGTTGGAGGTCACCCTTTACCCTCTCTAACTGGAATGTTTGATATTGCAGAGAGTGATGCTGAATTGAAGTGGGAGGGTGAGGCCTCACTTGGACCCCTGGTCATTCTGGATCCTGATGTGACAGAGCTGGCAACTGAGTCCCTTAATGAGGTTGAGCAAAGGATGCAGGAGAGGTCTCCGGGTGGTGAGTTGGTTGACTGCTAGTTTCCATTTTCTCCTCAGTATTTCCTTCACTAACCATTGGTTTCTTGTTGCTTTTTAGGTGTGGAGTCTGAGGTGGTCCTGATCCTGGCCCTGACTGTGACCGCTGTCTCTCTGATCTCTGCTTCTTTGATCGCCTTGTTCCTGTACAGGAAACACAAGCAAACCCAGTTCAACTAGTTATCAAATGACCAATAAAGCAGTGACTACTTGTATCTTCTAATGGCTGGTTGCTCATTTTTCATTATCTGGTTCCAATCAGCATGCAACGAGTGCTCAATTCTGTTAGTAACACTCCGCACTCCTCCACAGTTCCTCCTGTTAGTGAAATGGGTTGTAATGGGTCCATGTAAGTAGTGGCAGAATGGCTGTTAATAGTGTATCCAGGCCCTGTCCAGGGATGGCTGCAGCAATGGGTGAAGGCTTGCCAGGCCCTCATTGTGCAGGTCAATGAACTCTGAAGGGACAGTGGGACTGGCCTGAGGTACTGGTGCTGGCTGGTTGACGGCCCAATCATTCCCTTGGTGTCCCGTGGCCATTGATCACTCGAATCCAAAACGGGCTCCAAACTCCAGTTAAACTTTCCCTTTTGGAGCTAATTGTCCAAACACCAATAGGATTGAAAGTCAGTGGACTTGGAGCTCTCCTCCAAGATTGAATATCTCTGCCCCTGGTGTAAAGATTCTTGTTTAGTGGGGGTGGGGCTCCAGGTAGATTTCAAATGTTCAGTGTAATGGTTAATGTACACGGGGGGCAATGTTGTGCCCAGTGGGTACAGGCACAGTGAGAATGTGAGGGACGGGGAGCCCAGCGGTTGTGATTTAACTCTGTTGGATATGAATTTCACCTGTCATCTTGTGAGCACAGATTGAAGTTTCTTTATCCTCAGCTTCCCCTCACGACAGGCCCTCAGGATTGTATTGTAAGTCGTTAGTCATATTTTCAAATTACATTGTTTATCATTCACTGTATTTGAGGGGTGGTCATTGGAACAGGAGTAGTCCATTTAGCCCCTCGAGCCTGGTCCACCATTCAATGAGATCATGGTTGATCTGTGACATAACTCCATATACCTGCCTTAGTCATATCCCTTACCTTGTTTTGCTCAACAAAATTTTAAGCTGAGGTAATAGATTTAACAATTGAGCTTGCATCAACTGCCCTTTGTGGAAGAGTGTTCCTAACTTCTCCCACTCTTTGCGTGCAGAAGTGTCTCATAACTTGACTCCTGAAAGTCCTGATTCTAATTTTTAGGTTCTGTCCCCTGGTCGCTAAACTGGCTGTGTTTTTATAACTTTACAGTGAATTGGGTCCAATCAATGTCTGGGACACCCTTGTGAAATCCTGAAATTTGTTCATAAAATGGTCTTCAGATTAATAAGAGAATGTTGAACTTTATTGAGCTGTGTTTTCCTTTTTGGTAAATCAGACATTCAGGGGGTCTATTAAACAGGATGGGAGCTGTTAGCAGTAAACACCCTCGCTTCAGACAACATTCTTTGGCGGGTGGAAACCACTTCTCCATTTAAATCAAATCATGGTAATATTTTACTTGAGCTATAATCACTGAAGTTTAGTGTTTAAACATAGCAGGAGATCCAGGCTTGTTCTGTTGAAGTAGAATAACAATGAGTTAGTGGGAACTTTTAATAATAGCAATTCATTTCTGCTCACTGTACACACTGAAGGTGATTTTTTTTTCCAGTGGAACCTGCAGTCAGACGGCCCCTCCTCACTTTCACTCTGAGCTTCCTCACACCATTGACAAATAGTGTTCGGAAACTTTAAACTCAATAGATGACAATACATTCAAGTGTAGTGTAGGTCCATCCTACCCTCTTCTGACTGTTGTCTGATTGACATATAAGCATTTCAGGGAGACTTTACAAACTGGATATACTGACCAGGAGAACTACTGTGGGATATTTTAAAAATGTTGCAAAATAAATGCTATGTAGAAATGCTTCATGAATTCATTCTCAATGAAGCTTAGAATCTTACAGGACAGAAACAGGTGACTTTCCTCTCGCCTCTCATCCAATTTAATGTTCCTCTGTTCCAAGGTTCCTACACTATTATTCCCATTGAAAATAATTCATGGAGTTTGTGTCAACAACGCTTTCGGGCAGAACTCTACATTGTCCCCTCCCTCCCTGTAACGATATTTTTTTGAACCATAAACATGTATCTTTTGCCATGTTACATTTGACCCTAGGGGTTATAGAATCATCGAAATTTACAGCACAGAAGGAGGCTATTCGGCCCATCGTGTCTGTGCCAGCTGAAGAAGAGCTATCCAGCCTGATCGCACTCTTGGTCTTGGTCCGCAGCCTTGTAGGTGACGGCACTTCAAGTGCACATCCAAGTACTTTTAAAAAGCGATGTGGGTTTCTGCCTCTACCACCCTTTCAGCCAGTAAGGTCCAAACTCACACCACCCTCTGGGTGAAAAAAATTATCCACAGATCCCCTCTAATCCTTCTACCAATTATTTGAAATATATGCCCCCTGGTTATTGACCTCTCTGCGAAGGGATATAGGACCTTAATATCCTTTTTTTATTTGTTCATGGGATGCGGGTGTTACTGGCAAGGGCAGCATTTATTGCCCATCCCCAATTGCCCTCATGAAGGTGGTGGTGAGCTGCCTTCTTGAAGTGATGCAGTCTGTATGGCCCCCAATAATTTTATACACCTCAATTAAATCCCCCCCCCTCAGCCTCCTCTGTTCCAATGAAAACAACTCCAGCCGATCCAATCCTTCCTCACAGCTAAAATTCTCCACTCCTGGACCATCCTTGTAAATCTCCTCTGGACCCTCTCTGGTGCAATCCCATCTTTCCTGTAATGTGGTGACCTGAACTGGACACGGGTTAAATTTATTAGTCCGCCTGTTCCCACAGGTCCCAGTCGAGTTTCTTCATTCCTTTCCTTGGTTCAATCCGTCATTCACCGATTGGGTTTATGACCGGTCACCACCTCCTGTGATTTCCCCAATTGGCTGCCCCTCTTCTCAGAGATTCTCTCGCTCCACAGACCACCTGCACTCTGTCGGTTCCACCAATCCGGGAAGCTTCACCTGTGATTGGATGAACTCGGTGACCCGGGCCCGTCATGGCGGCCGAATCTCCCACAATGCAGAGCGGCAGAGAAAAGGCCCCATCTGTGAGACAGGCCGCGCTGCACTCTGGGAGAATGTTCGCACATGCGCACATCACCCGCCGGATCAGCGACCGCTTCCTGTTGTGTCGCGAGACAAACTTTCCGTTTTTTCGGTTGAGAACGAGCGGTTTTTATTGTGACGGAAACTGACGTCACTTTTCCTTTGAATCGCGCGGTTTGATTTAAATAAACGGCGCACATGCGCAGTGTGGCGCGTCCCTCTTAAAGGGCCCTGGACCGGCCGAGAGTCCCCGAGCCCGGGGACAGGACCGAGAGACGGGCAATGGGATTAGAGCGGAGGGCGGCAGCACAAGTTGGTGAAACCGTTAAAACAGCATCCGGTTCCTTGGCTTAATAATAGAGAAATAGAGCACAAAAGCAAGGAAGTTCTGTGAAACGTTTATAAATCATTGTTCAGGCCTCATCTGAAGTATTGTGTCCAATTCTGGGCACTATAATTTATTAAGGAGGTCAAGGTCTTGGAGAGGATGGAGAGGAGATTTCCCAGAATTATACCAGGGATGGGGTTTAGTTGTGTGGAGAGACTCGAGAACCTGGGATTGTTCTGCTTCGAGCAATGAAGGTTAAGGGTAGAAGTAATCCACGTGTTCAAAATTAAGGGGGGTTTTGATCGAGTAAATAAGGAGAAACTTCACCCACTGGCGGGAGGGTCGGCAACCAACGGACGCAGATTTAAGATAATTGGCAAAAGAACGAGAAGGGAGATGAGGAGATTTTTTACACAGCGAATTGTTATGATCTGGAACGCACTGCCTCAAAGGATGGTGGAGCTCGATTCAATCGTAACTTTAAAAGGAAAATTGGATAAATACTTGAAAAGGTAAAAATTACAAAGTTTATGGGTAAAGAGCACGGGAATTGGAGTAATCGGTTACATCCTTCAAAGAGCTGGCCACTGCACGATGGGTCGAATGGCCTCCTGTGCTGTGAGATTCTAGGATTGTATATTTTCCATATATTTGTTTCTGTAAGAAGGACAATGACAGGCTGTCTGAGCAAAGCAGATGTTCAAAAGGTCCAAACACACGAGGCATCAAAGAATCAGGTGTAGATTTCAGCCCAAACATGTTTTTTCTGCTCCAGTCATCAGCACAACACAGACCCCTGAAACACAACCAGTCACTCCTTCCAATATCACAGAGACAGAAACAGACCAGCTCTCAGTTTGCTTTCGAGTGAGTGCTGAACTCATCACATGGTGTCTGCACTAAACTGGCAATTAGAATCTCCTAATCACTTGGCTGTTTGTTAATACGGTAAAAAATCAGATTTTAACTGACCTGCCCTTTTCAATCCATTTATTGATCATTCACAGAGGCCCAAAAGAGACCTCTCAGAGTGTCTGAATCAGCTGTACTAAAGATGATCCATTAGTTCTCGCGATGAACGTGATGAAAACATATGTCGCTCGTTGATTTTGGTGTCAGAGGGTTAGATATTTATCTCACGGTGGGAGAGAGATGAATAAGATGAAATAAAGCGAGTGTCTGTGGTAATGTTTGAATGACCGACACCAATCCGGAATTTGTACAATGCTGAATGTTTCAATTCACAATGTGGATTTCCAATGGATTCCCTGCAATGTTAACACAAATCCGTTTGTTCCACAGGAGATGGTCGTGGTTCTGGTCACAGGAAATGTACAAATTCAGAAAATTTATTGTCTTGAATTTCTATGTACTTCAGTTCCCAGAACGAATAATTACAGACTCTCTGGGGTACATTTTCCGCTTGGTGATCTGGTGTAAAACTGGCCTTGCAGATTGACCGCTCGTTATTAAAACCACCTGGGGCAGGAATTCTTCCTGGACGGTACCGCCTGACGGCCGGTATCGCTCGCTGAAGCTTCCTCCTGATATTCAGTCAAGTCCCACTGAAGTCAAGGGAACTGAATATCAGGTGGGAGGTGTGATGGGAGGCCTATCCGCTATCACCCATTTTGTGCTACAGCCCAAGACCATTCTGATTCCCATTGAAATGAAAGGCAGGGAAATTCCCGCGGTTTGTATAAACGGCGGGCGATCCGCCCACCAAATGACCTCCAGGCGGTGAAGACATATGTCGACATCTCCTCGTCACCGGGGCAGATTCGGTACTGGCGCTCTGGCATGAAACTGCCGTTGGCTCTGTGGGACTGGATAGACCCAGACCGACTGGAAGTGTACGGGGATATGCTTCTGGCAGACAGCATGGCAGAGTCCACGAGGAAAGGCATCATCACCCTCATCTCCAAGTGAAGCTTTCTTACATCGCCTCTCAGGCAAGTTTATCCTTGCTTAGATAAGGAGACCAAAACTGTACACAGTACTCCAGGTGTGGTCTCACCAAAGCCCCGTACAATTGCAACAAGACTTCCTTACTCTTGTATTCCAGCCCCCTTGCAATAAAGGCCAACAGGCCATTTGCCTTCCTAATTGCTTGCTGTACCAACATGTTAACTTTCTGTGTTTCTTGCACCAGGACACCCAAGTCTCTCTGAACATGAATATTCAATAGTTGCTCACCATTTTAAAACATTTTGTTTTTCTATTCTTCCCATCAAAGTGAATAACCTCACATTTCCCCACATTATACTCCACCTGCCACCTTGTCCACTCACGTAACCTGTCTGTATCCCTTTGCAGACACTTTGTGTCCTCCTCACAGCTGGCGTCAGAGATCTTTTTACACTCATATACATTGTAAATAGCTGAGGCCCAGTAAAGGCCGGTATCGCTCGCTGATAAGTCAAGGGTAAAATCCCTACGAGGACATTGGTCCCAGCCTTGTTGAGGTGCAACCCGTCCATCTTGTACAGGTCTTTAGTATTAATCAAAGTGCACAATGAGGCCCCCGGTAAAGCGAGTATCTCCCCACAGATACTACCTGACCTGCTGAGTGTTGCCAGCAGTTTCTGGGTTTATTTTTGAGCTTTCACGATAGCAGTTTTCCTGACAACCTGCAACTTGCCTCAAGGGCGCAGCTTCAAGCACAACTTTCTTGTGCTCTTCTCACACACAAGATCGCACTTTACTTTCCGACACACGCGCTTTAAAATCTGCCGTTTCCGCACACAGCGTCCTGCGCCACGAGAATTTGAAAGACCTTCCGCTCATGGCCTGTAATCGCTCCTTTTTCCCCACAGGCGCTCTTTACATTTATCCTCTACTCGATTCAATCGCAGGTTTCAACAGAACTATTAAGATCAAGGCGGAACATTTCCGATCTTACTGCACCGCCCCAACTTGCCAAATGTGCACCTTTCAACCGCCATTCGCAGCTCTGTAGCGCTGCCCGTCACTCACGCACCTCAACTGCTGAGAGAAAAGAGCCAACAAGCATCAAAACAAAAACCAGTTCTTCAGTTACCATCCCCTGGATCACAAGATTCCCCAGTAAATTCCGTGAACATTCGGGCGGCTGTCTTTCCAGAGACCAGCCCTGCTTTCGTTGTGTTTGTCTGTCGAGCGATCACGCAGATCGAAATGTATCGATTGGTTTCAAGGCACAAATGAACATTGGTGTGAATGGGACATGTGCCCAATAGAAACAGCGGTCGGAGCAGAACAAACTGAAAGGCGTGCGATCGCGAAAGTGAATGTTAGAGTCGGCAATGGAGCAGGAAAGTGTCCATGAAATCGAAGGAGGAAAGTCAAGGCGGCCCATTGACTGTGGAAGGAAGAAAAAGCTGGGAGAAGAGGCGGGTTTGAACTGTGGAACATCAAGTACAGGCATGTGAGAGTGCTGGGATTTGACGGAATTAAAAGGTTTCACCAAAATAATATTATTTCTTGTGCTAAAGATTGATTTCTTGCTGCATTCTCTCAGCATTTGTGGCAAAGGAGAAAATCGGTAAATGACACTCTGTGGAGACTCGGATTCGCACGGAGGTGACTGCGACCACAACGCAGAGTATTAACCACAAAACGATCACGACGAGGGACATCAGGTGTGGCAGTTGTGCCCGAACAACAGCAATCGAAAAGAAGGATTCTGAGCGATGAGGCCGAAACAACCAGCACCTCAAATTGTAGCAGCGGTGGGATTCGACCCCACGCCCCGACAGAAACTGGGACCTAAATCCAGCGCCTTCGACCGCTCAGCCACACTACCATGTCACCTCTGCTGCCCTCAGAATCTGGGAACTGGTGATTGAAAAGCGGCTTTCTTACTCTGACCTTTCAGTCCAAGACTTTTGCTTTTACAAAATAAAAGGGCTTTCTTTGCACTGTTCATGCGACAAGGTGGCCGAGTGGTTACGGGAACGGGCTGCTAATCCACTGTGCTCTGCACCCATGGTTTTGTATCCCACCCGCGCCATTATTGTATTTTTTTAATCGTTCATGGGATGTGGGCGTCGCTGGCAAGGCCACCATTTATTGCCCATCCCTAATTGCCCTTGAGAAGGTGGTGGTGAGCGGCCTTCTTGAACCGTTGCAGTCCGTGTGGTGAAGGTTTTCCCAATGTGCTGTTAGGTAGGGAGTTCCAGGATTTTGACTGAGCAACGCTGAAGGAAGGGTGATTTTTTTTCCAAGTCGGGATGGTGTGTGAATTGGAGGGGAACGTGCAGATGGTGTTGTTCCCATGCGCCTGCTGCCCTTGTCCTTCTAGCTGTTAGAGGTTGCGGGTTTGGGAGGTGCTGTCGAAGAAGCCTTGGCGAGTTGCTGCAGTGCATCCTGTGGATGGTACACACTGCAGCCACGGTGCGCCGGTGGTGAAGGGAGTGAATGTTTCGGGTGGTGGATGGGATGCCAATCAAGTGGGCTACTTTGTCCTGGATGGTGTCGAGCTTCTTGAATGTTGTTGGAGCTGCACTCATCCAGGCAAGTGGAGAGTATTCCATCACACTCCTTACTTGTACCTCGCAGATGGTGGAAAGGCTTTGGGGAGTCCAGAGGTGGGTCACTCACCACAGAATACCCAGCTTCTGGCCTACTCTTGTAGCCACAGTATTTATATGGCTGGTCCAGTTAAGTTTCTGGTCAATGGTGACCCCCAGGATGTTGATGGTGGGGGATTCGGCGATGGTAATGCCATCGGATGTCAAGGGGAGGTGGTTAGACTCTCTCGTGTTGGAGATTGTCATTGCCTGGCAATTGTCTGGCGTGAATGTTACTTGCCACTTATCAGCCCAAGCCTGGATGTTGTCCAGGTCTTGCTGCATGTGGGCACTGACTGCATCTTATCTGTGGGGTTGCGAATGGAACTGAACACTGCACAATCGTCAGCAAAGATCCCCATTTCTGACCTTATGATGGAAGGAAGGTCATTGATGAAGCAGCTGAAGATGGTTGGGCCAAAGACACTGCCCTGAGGAACTCCAGCAGCAATGTCCTGGGGCTGAGATGATTGGCCTCCAACAACCACTACCATCTTCTTTTGCGCTCGGTATGCCGATCCAGTGGAGAGCTTTCCACCGGAGCGGCAGCTGAACGGATGGTCTCAATCTTTGTGACAGAATAGTCCAGGAGCTCCTCGCAATTTTTTTGGTGAGGGTGGAAGAGGCAGGGGGTGCAAGAAGACGGTTTGTGGTCGAGAAGAGATACAGGGGATATCTTTGGATTCCAGGATGATCCTGGAATAGTGAGCAGTTTTCTGTCTCACTCTGTTCAGAGAGAAAGAGACAGAGACCTACGCAGGAAAACATAGAAACGATGAGGCACATACACAGACAAACAGACACAGACACACAGAAACAGACACACATACACATGGAGTGACTCAGAAATACAGAGATACAGAACATGGATAATTTGGCTGATTTTTGTTCGATTTCTGTCGTAGATTTCGTGAAATCTTGCAGATCAATTAAAATGAGCATAAAACTCGCGATGTTCAACATCGTGGAATTTCAATTCACTTAAGAATTATTAATTCGACAAGGAACTTGTTGAATTTTGAAACGCAGAGATGAAACGGGTTGATGAATGACGGGATCTGAAGTCTGTCAGATTTGAACCTGCGCGGGGGAAATGAATGAATTTCGAATCTGTCACCTTAATCACCAGTCAGCAAAAATCACAATTGCTCTGCATCCAGTCCTCAAATAGTCTCCGTACAATAATATTCTGAAAGTGACAATCACCTGTTTTTTTGCTCTGTAGTTTATTTTTAGGAAGAAGCTCGGCGAAGACATAAAATTAAAAGTTGGCGTCTGAAAACTGCTCCCTCCCAGTCGGGGAATCAAACCCCGGACTAAGGTGGGGCAACTCATCACGATAAGAGAGAAAGAAGGAAAGAAAGAAAGACAGAGTCAGTTGTCGTTGTCTAACAAAGAGATGGAAATGTAAATGGTTCTTTCAAGAGTGGCCCGTGGAAAATGAAACAAACTGTCATCAAATAAATAGTTAAAAGAAATGCACTGATACATGAAGCATGTCTAACACCATCTGGGATGAGTGCACAGTTAGTGCATCAGTTCCTCGTTAGTATAGTGGTGAGTGTCCCCGCCTCTTACTCGAGATACCGGGGTTCAATTCCCCGACGGGGAGATTAAACTTTCGCCGCCTTGAAAAGCTTTTTCTCTCATTTATCTCCAATATTGGATGCGGAATATACAGTGTAAAACTGACTCGGAGTTTCCCACTTTCCCCGATTTAATTTCACTGATATTCCAGCGGTTTTAAAATCTGCTCTCAGCTTCACTCTTCACCTCGATGTTCGACTGGTTTCTGTGATGTTGGGGATTTCGGGAGGAGGCCGAGATGGATCATCCACTCGGCACTTCTGGCTGAAGACGGTTTCTAAAACTTTGCACTCACACGCTGGGCTTTACCATCATTGAGGATGGAGATGTTCATAGAGCCTCTTCCCATTAGTTGTTTAATTATCCACCATCATTCACAAATGGGTGTGGCAGGACTGCAGAGCTTTGATCTGATCCGTTGTTTGTGGGATCGTTTAGCTCTGTCTACAGCATGCTGCTTCCACTGTTTGTCAAGTAGTCCTGTGTTACTTTCAGGTTATTGGTGTGTGTATATGTCTGTGTGCGAGTGTTTATGTAGCTCGGAATGTGTGTGTTTGTGTATGTGTGAATATGACTATGTCTGTCTCACTTGTTATATGCGTTTCTGAGTGTCCCTCTCTTTCTTTCTATCTGTCACTTTTAACCTGCTCCCCAAATAATTTTTCTCTGGACCTTGACTAACAAAGAGATAGAAAGTAAGTCTTCTTTCAACAGTGGCATGTGGAAAGTTAATCAAATTGTCATCAAAGAAGTCGTTAAAATAGATTCACTGAAACATGCATCCTTTTCATTGCTGGATGTGAGATCTTTCATGTCTGCGCCTGTTCCGAGACCTGTCTCTCTCTGTTTCGGGCTGGTGACAGCGCGATTCTGCGTTTCATTTCTTGCCCATCATTGTGGTTCTCACATCGAGCTGAAGCGTGAGGCAGGGGGCAGATTTTTTAAATCGCTGTGAAATCAATTTGTGGAAGTGGGAAAGGCCGAGTCAGTTTTTCATTGTATTTTCAACATCCAATATTGCAGATAAATGAAAGTGAAGCTTCGAAAGCAGCAATAACCTCCTCGTCGGGGAATTGAACCCCGGTCTCCCGCGTGACAGGCGGGGATACTCACCACTATACTAACGAGGAATTCGTGCAGACATTTGCCGTATATTCACCACAGATGCTTCACGTTTCAGTGAATCTGTTTGAACTGTTCATTTGATGACAGTTTGTTTAACTTTCCACGGACCACTGTTGAAAGAAGAATTACCGACCACTTTTCCATCTCATGTTGGATCATGATGTGGGTAACGCGAGAGAGAGTGAGACAGATCTTCTCAGGAAAATATAGAAAATATGAGGCACATACACAGACAGACAGACACATACACATGGATTGACTCAGAAATACTGAGAGTCAGAATATGGATAATTTGGCTGATTTTTGTTCCATTTCTGTCGTAGATTTCGTGAAATCTTGCAGATCAATTAAAATGAGCATAAAACTCGAGGTGTTCAATGCTGTGGAATTTTAATTCCCTTAAGAATTATTAATTCTACAAGAAACTTGTTGAATTTTGAAACGCAGAGATGAAACAGGTTGATGAATGACGGGATCTGAAGTCTGTCAGATTTGAACCTGCGCGGGGGAAATGAATGAATTTCGAATGGGTCACCTAACCCACCAGTTAGTAAAAATCACAATTGCTCTGCATCCAGTCCTCAAATAGTCTCCGTACAATAATATTCTGAAAGTGACAATCACCTGTTTTTTTGCTCTGTAGTTTTTGTTTCGGAAGAAGGTCGGTGAAGACATAAAATTAAAAGTTAGCGTCTGAAAACTGCTCCCTCCCAGTCGGGGTATTAAACCCCGGACTAAGGTGGGGCAACTCACCACGATAAGAGAGAAAGAAAGAACGAAAGAAAGACAGAGTCAGTTGTCGTTGTCTAACAAAGAGATGGAAATGTAAATGGTTCTTTCAAGAGTGGCCCGTGGAAAATGAAACAAACTGTCATCAAATAAATAGTTAAAAGAAATGCACTGATACATGAAGCATGTCTAACACCATCTGGGATGAGTGCACAGTTAGTGCAGCAGTTACTCGTTAGTATAGTGGTGAGTATCCCCGCCTGTCACGCAAGAGACCGGGGTTCAATTCCCCGACGGGGAGATTAAACTTCTGCCGCCTTTTAAAGCTTTTTCTCTCATTTATCTCGAATATTCGATGCGGAATATGCAGTGTAAAACTGACTCGGAGTTTCCCACTTTCCCCGATTTAATTTCACTGATATTCCAGCGGTTTTAAAATCTGCTCTCAGCTTCACTCTTCACCTCGATGTTCGACTGGTTTCTGTGATGTTGGGGATTTCGGGAGGAGGCCGAGATGGATCATCCACTCGGCACTTCTGGCTGAAGACGGTTTCTAAAACTTTGCACTCACACGCTGGGCTTTACCATCATTGAGGATGGGGATGTTCATAGAGCCTCTTCCCATTAGTTGTTTAATTATCCACCATCATTCACAAATGGGTGTGGCAGGACTGCAGAGCTTTGATCTGATCCGTTGTTTGTGGGATCGTTTAGCTCTGTCTACAGCATGCTGCTTCCACTGTTTGTCAAGTAGTCCTGTGTTACTTTCAGGTTATTGGTGTGTGTATATGTCTGTGTGCGAGTGTTTATGTAGCTCGGAATGTGTGTGTTTGTGTATGTGTGAATATGACTGTCTGTCTCACTTGTTATATGCGTTTCTGAGTGTCCCTCTCTTTCTTTCTATCTGTCACTTTTAACCTGCTCCCCAAATAATTTTTCTCTGGACCTTGACTAACAAAGAGATAGAAAGTAAGTCTTCTTTCAACAGTGGCATGTGGAAAGTTAATCAAATTGTCATCAAAGAAGTCGTTAAAATAGATTCACTGAAACATGCATCCTTTTCATTGCTGTGTGTGAGATCTTTCATGTCTGCGCCTGTTCCGAGACCTGTCTCTCTCTGTTTCGGGCTGGTGACAGCGCGATTCTGCGTTTCATTTCTTGCCCATCATTGTGGTTCTCACATCGAGCTGAAGCGTGAGGCAGAGAGCAGATTTTTTAAATCGCTGTGAAATCAATTTGTGGAAGTGGGAAAGGCCGAGTCAGTTTTTCATTGTATTTTCAACATCCAATATTGCAGATAAATGAAAGTGAAGCTTCGAAAGCAGCAATAACCTCCTCGTCGGGGAATTGAACCCCGGTCTCCCGCGTGACAGGCGGGGAGACTCACCACGATACTAACGAGGAATTCGTGCAGACATTTGCCGTATATTCACCACAGATGCTTCACGTTTCAGTTAATCTGTTTGAACTGTTCATTTGATGACAGTTTGTTTAACTTTCCACGGACCACTGTTGAAAGAAGAATTACCGACCACTTTTCCATCTCATGTTGGATCATGATGTGGATAACGCGGGAGAGAGTGAGACAGAAAGAGACAGATCTTCTCAGGAAAATATAGAAAATATGAGGCACATACACAGACAGACAGACAGACACAGACACACATACACATGGATTGACTCAGAAATACTGAGAGTCAGAATATGGATAATTTGGCTGATTTTTGTTCCATTTCTGTCGTAGATTTCGTGAAATCTTGCAGATCAATTAAAATGAGCATAAAACTCGAGGTCCTCAATGCTGTGGAATTTTAATTCACTTAAGAATTATTAATTCTACAAGAAACTTGTTGAATTTTGAAACGCAGAGATGAAACAGGTTGATGAATGACGGGATCTGAAGTCTGTCAGATTTGAACCTGCGCGGGGGAAATGAATGAATTTCGAATCTGTCACCTAACACACCAGTTAGTAAAAATCACAATTGCTCTGCATCCAGTCCTCAAATAATCTCCGTACAATAATATTCTGAAAGTGACAATCACCTGTTTTTTTGCTCTGTAGTTTTTGTTTAGGAAGAAGCTCGGCGAAGACATAAAATTAAAAGTTAGCGTCTCTAAAATGCTACCTCCCAGTCGGGGTATTGAACCCCGGACGAAGGCTGGGCAACTCACCACGATAAGAGAGAAAGAAAGAACGAAAGAAAGACAGAGTCAGTTGTCGTTGTCTCACAAAGAGATGGAAATGTAAAAGGTTCTTTCAACAGTGGCAAGTGGAAAATGAAACAAACTGTCATCAAATAAATAGTTAAAAGTAATGCACTGATACGTGAAGCATGTCTAACGCCATCTGGGATGAGTGCAAGATCAATGTAACAGTTCCTCGTTAGTATAGTGGTGAGTGTCCCCGCCTGTCACGCGGGAGACCGGGATTTAGTTCCCCTGCGGGGGGTTTAAACTTTCGCCGCCTTCCAAAGCTTTTATCTCCAATATTGGATGCGGAATATACAGTGTAAAACTGACTCGGAGTTTCCCACTTTCGCCAATTTAATTTCACTGATATTCCAGCGGTTTTAAAATCTGCTCTCAGCTTCACTCTTCACCTCGATGTTCGACTGGTTTCTGTGATGTTGGGGATTTTGGGAGGAGGCCGAGATGGATCATCCACTCGGCACTTCTGGCTGAAGACGGTTTCTGAAACTTTGCACTCACGTGCTGGGCTTTACCATCATTGAGGATGGGGATGTTCATAGAGCCTCTTCCCATTAGTTGTTTAATTATCCACCATCATTCACAAATGGGTGTGGCAGGACTGCAGAGCTTTGATCTGATCCGTTGTTTGTGGGATCGCTTCGCTCTATCTGCAGCGTGCTGCTTCCACTGTTTGTCAAGTCGTCCTGTGTTACTTTCATGTTATTGGTGTGTGTATGTTTGTGTGTATATGTCTGTGTGTGAGTGTTTATGTCGCTAGCATGTGGGCTTCCATTTTTACAGCTTTTTTATTTTAAACTCTTGGGGGCCGGGATTCCTGGGCCTTCTCCTTCACACCACATGAGAGGAGGCGAGAAGGCCCGAAACAGCAGGTAAATGCCTTTATCGCACAGCTTGTGGGCCCGGAGGAGCAGGAGTGCTTCCCCCTGGCCCAACAAGCCAACCGGCCGTGATCCCACACAGGCGATCGGCCGACCCCCTCCAAATCACCGACACCCCTGCACGAGCTCCGAACCCCATGATCTCCGACCCCCGCGATGACCCCCGACCCCCGATGACTGACTCGCCGATGCCCCCGATGACTGACCCACCCATGACCTCATGACCCCCGTGACCCCCCTCCCCGATAAAATCATGCCCAATGAGTTTGATTCCCGTTGTGTTTTCTCTCTGTCGGTTTGCTGATAAACGTTTAACTCGCGGCCTGTTCCCGTCAATGGTCACAAGTAGTAACAGACAGAGCGGGTCTGACCGCCCCGAGATGTGGAAAAGACATCAGTTCAGGACAAATGCCTCAAATCAAATGGTCTCCCGGCACCGAGAGAGAGAAATTCCAGAGAAAAAGGCAGAAGAGAAAAGAGAAATAAAAGCTCAATAAAGACACTATCAATATTTCCCATTCTTGATGCCTGTCTATTTCTTCCCCAACCTTTCTGTGCCGGTTAAAATTTCAGTGAAATAAATGCGAGAATCGACTCAAAGAACGAGAACAGAGCAACAAAAATCACCGAACACAGAACCAAACCCAGAGACCTTCAGATCTTCAATCTCACGCTCTCCAAACTCAACTATTTCGACTCCACTGGAAATTGGACTTTGTGACATCACCTTGGACAAAAATATAAACCGGGTGGAATTTCCCCTCCCGCTCATTCCTCACTCTGGGGGAATGGGACCCGGTCAGATCCCGGAGCTCAGGTTATGTTAATGTTCTGCTGATGACATCTTAATATTATCTTGTGTTTGGCCTCATTTAATCAGGTTCATGGGCACTTTCTTCCATCATCCCTTCTCCCTGAAAGGAATGCGGTGCAGCGGTTGCCAAATTTAACAGGAAAAATCAATTATCGCCCGCTTTTCACAGGAGAAGAAACTTATCCTGGAGATTCACGCGGAGCAATTTCCCAAATAATGGTCCCGCCCGGGATTGAATCAGAGACCTTTCATGAGTGATGTAAACATGATAACCGCTGCACTCGGGAAACCACTGCTCAATTTAAGGCATCGTGTGCCTTCTCCGTTAAACAACTTCTGTCCCACACTTAAAGCTCTCATTCCATCTCTTTCTCAAACATTTCACTGATCAAAACTTCACAAGTCACAGAGGAAAAAGACTTAATTTCAAAATCATTAAACTCCCGAAGGAGCTGCGGGGACAGACTGAGCGGTGTAACTGAGTACAGAGATACAGAGAGACACCAGCAGAGGGAGGTAGAGAGCGGTGTTACTGAGTACAGAGATACAGAGAGACACCAGCAGACGGAGGTAGAGAGCGGCGTAACTGAGTACAGAGATACAGAGAGACACCAGCAGAGGGAGGTAGAGAGCGGTGTAACTGAGTACAGAGATACAGAGAGACACCAGCAGAGGGAGGTAGAGAGCGGTGTAACTGAGTACAGAGATAAAGAGAGACACCAGCAGAGGGAGGTAGAGAGCGGTGTAACTGAGTACAGAGATACAGAGAGACACCAGCAGAGGGAGGTAGAGAGCGGTGTAACTGAGTACAGAGATACAGAGAGACACCAGCAGAGGGAGGTAGAGAGCGGTGTAACTGAGTACAGAGATAAAGAGAGACACCAGCAGAGGGAGGTAGAGAGCGGTGTAACTGAGTACAGAGATACAGAGAGACACCAGCAGAGGGAGGTAGAGAGCGGTGTAACTGAGTACAGAGATACAGAGAGACACCAGCAGAGGGAGGTAGAGAGCGGTGTAACTGAGTACAGAGATACAGAGAGACACCAGCAGAGGGAGGTAGAGAGCGGTGTAACTGAGTACAGAGATACAGAGAGACACCAGCAGAGGGAGGTAGAGAGCGGTGTAACTGAGTACAGAGATACAGAGAGACACCAGCAGAGGGAGGTAGAGAGCGGTGTAACTGAGTACAGAGATACAGAGAGATACCAGCAGAGGGAGGTAGAGAGCGGTGTAACTGAGTACAGAGATACAGAGAGACACCAGCAGAGGGAGGTAGAGAGCGGTGTAACTGAGTACAGAGATACAGAGAGACACCAGCAGAGGGAGGTAGAGAGCGGTGTAACTGAGTACAGAGATACAGAGAGACACCAGCAGAGGGAGGTAGAGAGCGGTGTAACTGAGTACAGAGATAAAGAGAGACACCAGCAGAGGGAGGTAGAGAGCGGTGTAACTGAGTACAGAGATACAGAGACACACCAGCAGATGGAGGTAGAGAGCGGTGTAACTGAGTACAGAGATACAGAGACACACCAGCAGAGGGAGGTAGAGAGCGGTGTAACTGAGTAGAGAGATACAGAGAGACACCAGCAGAGGGAGGTAGAGAGCGGTGTAACTGAGTACAGAGATACAGAGAGACACCAGCAGAGGGAGGTAGAGAGCGGTGTAACTGAGTACAGAGATACAGAGACACACCAGCAGAGGGAGGTAGAGAGCGGTGTAACTGAGTACAGAGATACAGAGAGACACCAGCAGAGGGAGGTAGAGAGCGGTGTAACTGAGTACAGAGATAAAGAGAGACACCAGCAGAGGGAGGTAGAGAGCGGTGTAACTGAGTACAGAGATACAGAGACACACCAGCAGATGGAGGTAGAGAGCGGTGTAACTGAGTACAGAGATACAGAGAGACACCAGCAGAGGGAGGTAGAGAGCGGTGCAACTGGGTACAGAGATACAGAGAGACACCAGCAGAGGGAGGTAGAGAGCGGTGTAACTGAGTACAGAGATACAGAGAGACACCAGCAGAGGGAGGTAGAGAGCGGTGCAACTGGGTACAGAGAGACAGAGAGACACCAGCAGAGTGTCCAGGAAACCAGCCTTTTGTCTGAAATCTGAGGCGAGATATAAACTGCACAGAGTAGAGGAAGCATTACTGTGTATCTCACCCGTGTTGTACCTGCCCTGGGAGTGTTTGATTTGACAGTGTGGAGGGAGCTTCTTTCTGCATATTACCCGTGCTGTACCTGTCCTGGGAGTGTTTGATGGGGCAGTTCAGATGGAACTTCAATCAGTCTCTCCACATAACTGAAGTCCCTCATCCCTGGTACCATTCTAATAAATCTCCTCTGCACCCTCTCTAAGGCCTTGACATCCTTCTTCATGTTTCGTGCCCAGAATTAAAAACAATACTTCAGCTGAGGCCTCACCAGTGTTTTATAAAGGTTTTTCATCAATTCCTTGCTTTTGTATTCAATGCCTCAATTAATAAAGCAAAGGGCCCCATTTGCTTTTTTAACTGCCTTCTCAACTTGTCCTGCCACCTTCCAAGATTTGTGTAACTGCACCCCCAGGTCTCTCTATTCCTGCACTCCCTTTAAAATTGTGCCATTTCGTTTAAATTGCCTCTCCTCATTCTTCCTACCAAAATGTATCAATTCACAATTCTCTGCATTAAATTTCATCTGCCCATTTCACCAGTCTGTCCATGTCCTCCTGAAGTCTGTTACCATCCTCAACATTGTTTATTACATTTCTGAGTTTCGTGTCATCTGCAAACTTTGAAATTATACCCTGTACTCCCAAGTCCCGGTCATTAATATATATCAAAAAGAGCAGTGGTCCTAATACCGAGCCCCGGGGGACACCACTGTATACTTGCCTCCAGTCTGAAAAACAACCGTTCACCACTACTTTCTGTTTTCTGCCCCTTAGCCAATTTTGTATCCATGCTGCCATTGTCCGTTTAATCCCATGGGCTTCAATTTTGCTAACAAGTCTATTATGTGATACTTTATCCTCCCTTAATCTCTCCCTGCATAGAAACTCCCCGACCCATATTCATGGCCACCCCCTCGACCTTGCCATCTCACGTGGTCTCTCTTCTCCTGATCGTGTCAATCATGGATAAGGCCATCTCTGATCACTTCCTTGTAACCCTCTCCACCCACATGGAATTAGAGAATCATAGAAAGGTCACAGCATGGAAGGAGGCCATTTGGCACATCGAGTCCTTACCGGCTCTATGCAAGATCAATCCAGCTGGTCCCCCTCCCCCAATGCACATCATAGAATGAACTCAGGAATCCCACGCCACTTTCTATGAGCGGTAACAGGCTGCGGTTATGGTGCAGACCGGGACCCAGGGCTGAGGCTGTGGTCATCAGTTACTCTGGGAGTGGCACAGTCTGGTTCATGACTAGCCGGGGGTGAGAGTAACACCAGAGAGTCATGCTGGTGTTGAGAAGGGTGTGGGTTCCAGCTCCAGTTCCAGGACTGGGACACATGATCCAGACTGACTGTGTCGTGCTGAGAGGGAGCTGCATCGTGAGAGGTGCTGTCCTTTGAATGAGGTGTTTAATGGGGGTCCCTTCTTTCTGCTCCGAGGTGAAAAAGATCCCGTGGCAATTTGTGAAGAGCAGGGAGTTCTCCCAGTGTCCTGGCCAACATTCTTCCCTCGACCATCAGCACCCAACAAACAGGAGATCGGCTCAATATCTCATCACTGTTTGTGGGATCTTGCTGTACACAACTTGTCTGCTACCTTCTCTTAAAAACGATAGTGACTGATCTTCGAGAGAAGTGCGTTGGGATGTCCTGAGGATGTGAAAGGTGCAAAACAAATGCAAGTTCCTTGTTTCTCACAGGGGGCCGTGTCTCGTTCCTCGTCTCATTGAGACTCTCAGTTAATTGGTCCGTTCTCTGCGCAGATGGGGCCCGACTCACTGAGTGTTTCCAGATTGTTCTGTGTGTGTTTCACTCAGACTCGGGCTTTACAGTAAATAATAAAAGGACTGTAGTCAAACACTTGGCCATGAGCTGCTGCCCAACCTCTCGTGACATTGTTGCTTGCTTCCCTTCAGCTTTTGGTGCACTGTCGCCTGAAGAGCCGTGGTTTGCCTCATTTCTCAGTGTGATTGTGGGACTGACACAGAAGTGAGAGAGAAAGCAGCAGCCACAGCCTGGACTGCAGGCAAATTGGGAGGCTGAAACTAAAAGTTGACTATTCCCACACCGGGAATCGAAGCCGTGGGTGAAAACCAAGAATCCTAACCGCTAGACCACATGGGAACTAAAATAAAACACCAGCAGGAAGGGCACTGAGACAACAACCGGAAAGTTAACGGACGATTCAAAGGAGGTATTCACAATTTTGAAAGGTTTTGACAGAGTGTGTAAAGAGAAATTGTTTCCAGTGATGGAATGGTTAATAACCAGAGGACACAGATTTCAGATAAATTGAAAGAAATCATTGGGGGATTTGGAGAGATTTTTTTACACAGCGAGTTGTTATGATCTGGAATGCACTGCCTGAAAGGGAGGTGGAAGCAGGTTCAATAGTAACTTTCAAAAGGGAATTGGATAAATAGTTGACGTGTAATAAATTGCAGGGCTGTGGGGAAAGAGCCGGGGAGTGGGACTAACCCACTTCCTTCTGTGTTCATCCCTGGAAAAAACCCTCCCCCAGGTCACTTACAACGGCACTTTCAAATTCCCAACTCTCTGGACTTTGGCCCTCCATTCACCACGACATTTCTGCAGCTACTGATTTGCTCAATCACACCCTCACCTCCACCTTTGACGCCCTTGTACCCATTAAAGCCATCACTCTCCCTCACCCTGGTCAATCCACCTGGGTCTGCCCTCATTTCTGCTTCCTTAAGTCCAAGGGACACAGCTTTGAAAGTTTATGGTGGACAACTGCTTTGGCCATTCATCGCCAGATCTGGCTGGACCACATAAAGCAAGATCGGGTCCTGTCTCCTCTGACAAAACCGCTCACTATTCCAGGATCATCCTGGAATGTAAAGATAACTCCCGACTTCTCTTCTCCACTACAAACCGTCTTCTTAAACCCCTCTCCCATCACTCCTCCACCCTCACCTCCAACAAAAAGTTCGAGGAGCTCATGGACTTCTTTGTCACTGAGATTGAGACCATCCATTCAGCTGCCTCTGCCGCTCCCCTCCCTTCCCCGAGCTCACCAAGTTTCTCTCCTATCTCCCCTCATGCCCTCTCTGAGCTCATCTTGACCATGAGACCCACCTCCTGCTCCCTCGACCCTATTCCCAACAATCTGCTGACCACACAACCTCCCTTCCTGGCCCCATGTTAGCTGACATTGTTAATGGTCTCCTCTCCTCAGGTACTGTCCCCCTCCCCATCAAATCTGCCGTCATCACCCTCCTTCTCAAAAGACCCACCCTTGACCCCTGTGTCCTTGTAAACTACCACCCCATCTCCCACCTCCCTTTCCTCTCCAAAGTCTTGTCACCTCCCAAATCCATGTCCATCTTTCCCACAACACCATGTTTGAATCCCTCCAATCAGGTTTCCACTCCTGCCACAGTACTGAAACGGCCCTTGTCAAAGTCACAAATGACATCCTCTGTGACAGTGTAGAGGGAGATTTAATCTTGATCTAACCCTTGATGCACCTGCCCCCGGAGTGTTTGATGACACAGTGTCGAGGGAGCTTTACTCTGCCATGTACTGTACAGTATCAGTCTGTGATGGAGCAGAGCCCTGCTCTTTATTAGAAATTATTCTTTCGATTAGCCACTGAGCCCCTAAAGCAGCCTCCGAGACCCAAAGTCTGATTTCCATCCCACAGTTCCAGCAGTTAGCGAGGGCTGGGCCACGTTAACAGCAGCTCTCTGTTCCTGGTCTGGAGCTGAGGTGTTGTGTATTGTCCCTGACACAGGGACCAGACGGTGAGCTGCTGGCTCCTATTGTTCTGGGATCATTCCCTGCTGCTCTGTTCTCACCTCTTCACTGGGTCTCAGATTATTACCAGCCATCTTCCTGATCAATAAACAATCGCCAGTCTGACCGCGGAGATTTGAAATGTGTGAAACATTTCATGTGTCTCATCCCTCTCCCTGGACACAAATAAATAGGCCGTCATGAAATGGTCACAGTCCATTTCTTGAGCCTTCTCCTCCTTAGAAGAATCTTTTAAACTCCTTGCTAAAGTGACCATTGATCTTAATGTCTTGTTTTGCGGTATGTTCAAGATTGTTCCAGGTCAGCATTGTAATAATTCGGGGTAGTAGAAAAGTGGCATCATAATATTAAATCGAGATATTTATCACAGCCCCGCCCCCCAAACATTCAAACCACCGTTCAGGAGGAGAACCCCTCTGCTCACTGACCTACATTGGTTCCCAGTCCACCAACATCTCAAATTTTAAATTCTCATCCTCGTGTTCAAATCCCTCCATGACCTCGCCCTCCCTATCTCTGTAACCTCCTCCACCCCTACAACCCTCCGAGATCTCTGAGCTCCTCCAATTCAGGCCTCTTGCGCATCCACGATTTTCATCGCTCCACCATTGGCGGCCGTGCCTTCAACCGACTGGGCCCAAAGCTCTGGATCTCCCTCCATAAACCTCCCCGCCTCTCTACCTCTCTCTCCTCCCCTAAGACACTTAAAACCTACCTCACCTGTCCCAATATCTCCTTATGTGGCTCCGTGTCACATTTTGTTTGATAATCGCTCCTGTGAAGCGTCTTGGGACGTTTTACTCCGTTAAAGGCGCGATATAAATGCAAGTTGTTCTTGTTGTTGGGGTGGAGAAAGGGTTTTCTTTCTTTTTATCACTCTTTTCTATCTCTCTATTTCTTTCCTTTCTCGGACTCTGTTTTCCGGGTCTGTTCACTGACACACATTACAATCTGTGTCACTCGGTGTCTAACAATGTGAGGCAATGTGTTTTATTCCCGCTGTGTTATCTCTCTGGCGGTTTGCTGATAAATGTTTAACTCGCGGCCTGTTCCCGTTAATGGTCACAAGCAGCAACAGACAGACAGAGCGTGTCTGACCGCCCTGAGATGTGGAAAAGGCATCAGTTTAGGACAAATGCATCAAATCAAATGTTCATCGGGCACCGAGAGAGACAAAAACCAGAGAGAAAGGCAGTTGGAGACAGAGAAATAAAAGCTAAATACAGACATCCTTGATGTCTCTCTATTCCATCCCCAACCGTTCAGTGTCGGGTAAAAATGTCAGTGTAAATAAATGTTCGAGAATCGGCCCAAAGAAGAAGAAACAACATTATCAAAAACTGCCGAAACCCGGGACCTTTCGATCTTCAGTCTAACGCTCTCCCAACTGAGCTATTTCGGCCCCACATCAAATTGCACTTTGGGTCATCCTCTTGTAATAAAATATAACCCCGGGTGGAATTGCCCCTCCCGCTCATTCCTCACTTCGGGAGAATGAGACCGACCACCAAGGAGAGATTTTCTGAGACTGTCGGTGAATCTCATTTATATTAAACATTCCTTGAACTCTCTGCCGGGGGGATTCAGAGCTGGGGTTCGCCATGAACCAGCTTCCCCTCAATTCCCAGCTTTATCAGTGAATCGACCAACAAACGATCGACAGAGCTCAGGTTATATTTATAATAAAAACAGAAAATGCGGGAAACACTCAGCAGGTCAGGCAGCATCTGTGGAGAGAGAAACATCCTTTCAGGTCAATGACCTTTCATCAGAACTCTCTGCACAGATGCTGTCTGACCTGCTGAGTATTTCCAGCATTTTCTGTTTTTACTTCAGATTTCCAGCATCTGCAGTATTTTGCTTTTGTTTTACAGCTTGTATTAATGTTCTGCTGATAATATCTTAATATTATCTTGTTTTTGGGCCATTTTATCAGGTTCATGGACAAATTCTTCCATCATCCCTTCTCCCACATCGCTTCTCTCTCTCATTCATTCTTTTCTCCTTTCAATCCAGAAGAGGGCGGGAATCAGAGCTCACCCCCCGAACCCTCCGCAACCAGACACCCGTCTACCACCCCGTGTGATCCAAGAGACAATTCAATACATTACACTCTGTATAAACACTGAAAGCTGACACACCAGGGGAGATCGCACGGTGTTGGACACGGAGTGAAATAAACTGAAGTGTTTATAAAAAGTTACAGATCACAACACGTGTCTCTGTCTCTGTCCGCCATCCCGGCCTGTGCTCTGTTATTAGATCTCACCCAATGTGTTACTGGTAATTTTCATCAACATCTTTGAATGTGGCAGCACAAGTTGGTGAAACCGTTAAAACAGCATCCGGTTCCTTGGCTTAATAATAGAGAAATAGAGCACAAAAGCAAGGAAGTTATGTTAAACGTTTATAAATCATTGTTCAGGCCTCATCTGAAGTATTGTGTCCAATTCTGGGCACTATAATTTATTAAGGAGGCCAAGGTCTTGGAGAGGAGATTTCCCAGAATTATACCAGGGATGGGGTTTAGTTGTGTGGAGAGACTCGAGAACCTGGGATTGTTCTGCTTCGAGCAATGAAGGTTAAGGGTAGAAGTAATCCACGTGTTCAAAATTAAGAGGGGTTTTGATCGAGTAAATAAGGAGAAACTTCACCCACTGGCGGGAGGGTCGGCAACCAACGGACGCAGATTTAAGATAATTGGCAAAAGAACGAGAAGGGAAATAAGGAGATTCTTGACACAGCGAATTGTTATGATCTGGAACGCACTGCCTTAAAGGATGGTGGAGCTCGATTCAATCGTAACTTTAAAAGGAGAATTGGATAAATACTTGAGTATCTCCCCACAGATACTACCTGACCTGCTGAGTGTTGCCAGCAGTTTCTGGGTTTATTTTTGAGTTTTCACTATCGCAGTTTTCCTGACAACCTGCAACTTGCCTCAAGGGCGCAGCTTCAAGCACAACTTTTCTTTCCTACACTCGCGCTTTAAAATCTGCCGTTTCCGCACACAGCGTCCTGCACCACGAGAATTTGAAAGGCCTTCCGCTCATGGCCTGCAATCGCTCCTTTTTTTTCCAACCACCATTCGCAGCTCTGTCCCGCTGCCCGTCACTCACTCAACTCAACTGCTGAGAGGAAAGAGCCAACAAGCATCAAAACAAAAACCAGTTCTTCACTTACCATCCCCTGGACCACAAGATTCCCCAAGTAAATTTTGTGAACAATCGGGCGGCTGTCTTTCCAGAGACCAGCACTGCTTTCGTCGTGTTTGTCTGTCGAGCGGTCACGCAGATCGAAATGTATCGACTGGTTTCAAGGCACAAATGAACATTGGTGTGAATGGGACATGTGCCCAATAGAAACAGCGGTCAGAGCAGAACAAACTTAAAGGCGTGAGATCGTGAAAGTGAATGTTAGAGTCGGCAATGGAGCAGGAAAGTGTCCATGAAATGGAAGGAGGAAAGTAAAGGCGGCCCATTGACTGTGGAAGGAAGAAACAGCTGGGAGAAGAGGTGGGTTTGAACTGTGGAACATCAAGTACAGGCATGTGAGAGTGCTGGGATTTGATGGAATGGATAGGTTTTCGCCACCAACAAAAAATATTTCTTGTATACATTGAAGATTGATATATTGCTGCATTTTATGAGTGTGTGTGACAGAGGATAAAAGAGGCGTGAAAGTTATGCCGTGACTCGGATTCGAACCGAGGTTGCTGCAGCCACAACGCAGAATACTAACCACTATACGATCACGGCGCCACACCTCAGTTGTAGCTCTATGACCCAAACCACAGCAATAAGCAGCGCCTCAAATTGTGTCAGAAGAGCGGTCCAGCCCCTCCCACGGCCCATCCTTTTAATATCCACCCAGCATTTTCACCAGTGCTGGTTTCATCAACTTGTGCTTCTTTTTGAATTGTTCTCGGTGTTATCTGTCCTGATCCTTTACTTGGCCCATTTGAATCCTAGAATCATAGAAAGGCAACAGCACGGAAGGAGGCCATTCGGCCCATCGAGTCCCCGCCGGCTCCATGCAACAGCAATCCAGCTGGTCACACTCACCCGCCCTATTCAGGTATCCCTGCAATTCTTTTCCTTTCAAGTACTTATCCAGTTCCCTTTTGAAGGCCATGATTGAATCTGCCTCCACCACCCCCTCGGGCAGTGCATTCCAGATCCTAACCACTCGCTGTGTAAAAAAGTTTTTCCTCATTTCACCTTTGGTTCTTTTGCCAATCACCTTAAATCTATGTCCTCTGGTTCTTGACCCTTCCACCAATGGGAACAGTTTCTCTCTATCGACTCTGTCTGAACCATTCATGATTTTGAATACCTCGATCAAATCTCCTCACAACCGTCTCTGTTCCAAGGAGAACAACCCCAGCTTCTCCAGTCTGTCCACGTAGCGAAAGTCCCTCATCCCTGGAATCATTCTTGTAAATCTCCTCTGCACCCTCTCTAAGGCCATCAGATCTTTCCTAAAGTGCGGTGCCCAGAACTGGACACAATATTCCAGTTGTGGCCAAACCAGTGTTTTACAAACTTTCATCATGACTTCCATAATTTTTTACTCTACTGCCTCTATTTATAAAGCCCAGGAACCCATATGCTTTTTTATCGGCTTTCTCAACCTGCCTTGTCACCTTTAACGATTTGTGCACATATACCCCCAGATCTCTCTGTTCCTGTACCTCTTTTAGAGTTGTGCCGTCTGGTTTTATTGCCTCTCCTCGTTCTTCCAACCGAAGTGAATCAATTCACATTTTTCTGTGTTAAATTTCATTTGCCACGTGTCCGCCCATGCCACCAGCCTGTCTATATCCTCTTCAAGTCTGTCACTATCCTCCTCACTGGTTACTACCCTTCCAGCTTTTGTGTCATCTGCAAATTTTGAAATTGTGCCCTGAACACCCCAGTCCAAGTCATGAATATATATCAAGAAAAGCAGTGGTCCCAGCACCGACTACACGGCATCTACACA
Organism: Heptranchias perlo; assembly: GCF_035084215.1. Lineage (NCBI taxonomy): Eukaryota > Metazoa > Chordata > Chondrichthyes > Hexanchiformes > Hexanchidae > Heptranchias > Heptranchias perlo. The sequence goes on from NC_090359.1 coordinate 11,065,636, forward strand.
TTTGTCCAATGCCCCTAGAGTGAAGCGGGATCACTTTTCACTCGTAAACCAGCAACCCTGATGTTAAAATCATCTGCCAGAGAAAGACGTGATTTCAGCGCGGTGACACTGGGCCAGAGTAAAGTTCAGTTAATGTGATTGCCGAGTGGCGAGGGAGTCAAAGGATATGGGGAAAAGGCGGAAAAGTGGAGTTGAGGTAAAAATCAGATCAGCCATGATCTCATTAAATGGTGGAGCAGGCTCGAAGGGCCAAATGGCCGACTCCTGCTCCTATCTCTTATGGTCTTATGATCTTATGGTGGCGAGAGGGTGGATTTGGAACTCCTGTGCGGTTGCTTTGCGCAGGTAACACGACTTGTTACAAACTAAACCATTCATTCACCGAGTTAAAGTTTGAGGTTGCAGCGACAAGAACCTGATTACATTAATTACAGGAAATTAATGAAACTCTGTGAAAGATGAATAATTGTTGTAATCGCCATTGATCAACCGATAACTTTCTGCTGCAGACTGACAGAAACACTGACATGGACACTGGGTGACAGAGAAACTTTAATCAGTTTCAACAACAACAACGACTAATACAACGTCCATTTATATCGCACATTTAACGTAGCAAAACGTCCCAAGGGGCTTCACAGGAGCTTTTTTAAACAAAATTTGACACCGAGCCACAGAAGGAGATATTAGAAGCAGATGCTTCACGTTTCAGTGAATCTGTTTGAACTATTGATTTGATGACATTTTGTTTAACTTTCCACGGATCACTGTTGAAAGAAGAATTACCGACCACTTTTCCATCTCCTGTTGATCATGTCCACAGTAAAATTACGTGGGTAGCGCGGGAGAGAGTGAGAGAGAGAAAGAGACAGAGACCCATTCGGGAAAAGATAGAAAATGTGAGGCACATACACAGACAGACAGACACAGACACAAAGAAACAGACACACACAGAAACAGACACACATACATCGACACATAGAGTGACTCAGAAATACAGAGACAGACGATCGATGATTTGGCTGATTTTTGTTCTTTTTCTGTCGTAGATTTCGTGAAATCTTGCAGGTCAATTAAAATGAGCATAAAACTCGAGGTGTTCAATGCTGTGGAATTTTAATTCACTTCAGAATTATTAATTCTACAAGAAACTTGTTGAATTTTGAAACGCAGAGATGAAAGGGGATGAAAAAAGACAGGATCTGAAATCTACCAGATTCGAACCTGCGCGGGGTAAACGAATGGATTTCCAAACTATCACCTCAATCACTAGTTAGTTAAAATCACAATTGCTCTGCATCCAGTCCCCAAACCGTCTCCGTTCAATAATATTCTGAAAGCAACAATCAGCTGTTTATTTTTCTCTGTAGTTTTTTTTAGGAAGAAGCTTGGCGAAGACATAAAATTAAAGTTGGCGTCTTACAAATGCTTCCTCCCCGTCGGGGAATTAAACCACGGACGAAGGCGATAAAAGAGAAAGAAAGAACGAAAGAAAGACAGAGTCAGTTGTTCGTTGTCTAACAAAGAGATGGAAATGTTAAAGGTTCTTTCAACGGTGGCCCGTGGAAAATTAAACAAACTGTGATCAAATAAACAGTTAAAAGAAATTCACTGACACATGAAACATTTTTGGTGAGTGTCCCCGCCTGTTACGTGGGAGACCGGGGTTCAATTCCCCGACGAGGAGGTTAAACTTTCGCCGCCTTCAAAAGCTTTTATCTCCAATATTGGATGTGGAAAGTGCAGTGTAAAACTGACTCGGAGATTCCCACTTTCCTCAATTTAAATGAACTGATATTCCAGCGGTTTTAAAATCTGCTCTGTGCGTCATTTTTCACCTCGATGTAAGACTTGCTTCTGTGATGGTGGGGATATCGGGAGGAGGCCGAGATGGATCATCCACCCGACACTTCTGGCTGAAGATGGTTGCTCACAGCTCAGCCTTGTCTTTTGCACTCACGTGCTGGGCTTTACCATCATTGAGGATGGGGATGTTCACAGAGCCTCCTCCCGTTAGTTGTTTAATTGACCACCAACATTCACAACTGGGTGTGGCAGGACTGCAGAAGATCCGTTGGTTGTGGGATCGCTTAGCTCTGTCTATAACATGCTGCTTCTGCTGTTTGGCAAGTCATCCTGTGTTACTTTCAGGTTATTGGAGGGTGTATGTTTGTGTGTACATGCCGGTGTGTCTTTGTGTGCGTGTGTATGTAGCTATGAATGTGTGTGTTTGTGTATGTGTGAATATGTCTGCGTGTGTCTCACTTTTTCTACCCGTTTCTGGGTGTCTCTCTCTTTCTTTCTTTCTGTCACTTTTTCCCTGTTCCCCACATAATTTTTCTCTGGACCTTGACTAACAAAGAGATAGAAAGTAAGTCTTCTTTCAGCAGTGGCGCGTGGAAAATTAAATAAACTGTCATCAAAGAAGTCGTTAAAACAGATTCACTGAAACATGCATCCTTTTCATTGCTGTATGTGAGATCTTCCGAGTCGGTTTTCTCATCTGCGCCTGTTCCGAGACCTGTCTCTCTCTGTATCGCCATCTTTTTTCTTTCTGTCTGTCTGTCTCTCTCTCGATCGGTCTCTCCCTGTTTCGGGCTGGTGACTCAGACCCGGTCTGTCCACAGCACAATTCTGCATTTTATTTCTTGCCTATCATTGTGGTTCTCACAGCGAGCTGAAGAGTGAGGCGGAGAGCAGATTTTAAAATCGCTGTGAAATCAAATTGTGGAAGTGGGAAAGGCCGAGTCAGTTTATCATTGTATTTTCAACATCCAATATTGCAGATAAATGAAAGTGAAACTTCTAAAGCAGCAATAACCTCCTCGTCGGGAAATTGAACCCCTGTCTCCCACGTGACAGGCGGGGATACTCACCACTATACTAACGAGGAATCGATGCTGGGTGTTACCGTACATTCACCACAGATGCTTCATGTTTTACTGATTCTTTTTGAACGATTGTTTGATGACAGTTTGTTTAATTTTCCACGGGCCACTGTTGAAAGAAGACTTCCCGACCACTTTTTCATCTCTTTGTTCGATTATGTCCAGAGTAAAATTATGTGGGGAGCGCGGGAGAGAGTGAGAGAGAGAAAGAAGGAGAAACAGACGCATTCAGGAAAACATAGAAAATGTGAGACACACGCATGCATCGACAGACACATACACACACACAGAAAGACACACCTACACAAAGAAACAGACACACACGCATACATATAAACATAGAGTGACTCAAACATAGGGAGAGACAGACCAGAGGTTATTTGGACGATTTTTAAAATTCTTTCATGGGATGTGGGCATTGCTGGCAAGGCCAGCAGGTATTGCTCATCCCTAATTGCCCTTGAGAAGGTGGTGGTGAGCTTCCGTTCTTGAACCGCTGCAGTCTGTATGGTGAAGGTACTCCCACAGTGCTGTTAGATGGGGAGTTCCAGGATTTTGACCCAGCGATGATGAAGGAACAGCGATGTACTTCCAAGTCAGGATGGTGTGTGAATTGAAAGGGACTGTGCAGGTGGTGTTGTTCCCGTGTACCTGCTGCCCTTTTCCTTCTGGTGGTAGAGGTCGAGGTTTTGGGAGGTCCTTACGAAGAAGCTTTGGCGAGTTGCTGCATTGCTTCCTGTGGATGGTACACACTGCAGCCACGGTGCGCCGGTGGTGGAGAGAGTGAATGTTTAAGGTGGATGAGGTGCCAATCAAGCGGGCTGTTTTGTCCTGGATGGTGTCGAGTTTCTTGAGTGTTGTTGGAGCTGCTCTCATCCACGCAAGTGGCGAGTATTTCTTCACACTCCTGACTAGTGCCTTGTTGATGGTGGAAAGGCTTTGGGGAGTCAGGAGGTGAGTCAGTCGCCGCAGAATACCCGCCTTTGATCCATATCCCTTGATATCTTCATCAAATAAAAATCTATCAATCTCAGTCTCAAAAATCATTTTGAGTTAACTAACGTTAGCCAGAAAGAGAGGAAATCAGGAAGAAAATGGAGTTCCAGAGAAAGAGGGAATAAAAGAGGTAGATTAACAGACAGAGAAATTTGGGAGTCAAGTAAAAGGAGTGTGTGTGAGGGAGAGAGGCCTGGGCATTGAGAGAGACAGAAAGAGGGGGAATGAGTGAAACAAGGTGACACGGACTGTGCTAAATTACAGAGTAGGGCGAGAGAGGGAAAAGCAGGACTGGCCTGGGAATGGGAGTACAGAAGATTCAAGTAAAAATGACACATTGGTGAACTGGGTTTCGATATTTCTTACACTGTGTGCTTGTGGTTTCAATCTTCATGTAATTTATTAAACTTAGAAATTGTGACTCTTTCATTGTACAATTCATTGTTCCAAAAGGTTACTCAGCTGGTCGATGTGTAATGTTCTGTCACCTTAATGATTGTGATAGTCAAAGGTCAGATGGGACCAAAACTTATTTGTTCAGGAGTCTGTAAGTAATATGTGATGTCAGTCGGGATGCGATCTAATTGTCCCATTCGGGGTTTATTTACACTATAAGTATCTCGCTGTTTTAACTTCGTTACCTGACTATCGCAGTTCGCATACCTCTTTACAGCACCGAAAGACATCGTCTCCACACAGAAATGCGTTTGTCGCGATTTACGGAGATAGAATTCGTTTATTACCCTGTTCTGGCAGCAATTGGGGTGCCTGGTAAGTCATTATCAGCACGTACGGTGTAAGTAACAGAATGTTTAACTGTATTGCTGTTTGTGCTCTGAGCCTGGTAAATGTAGAATGTTATTCTTCACCGTTTTGTGATACAGTTAAAACTTCCATCCTTGTCCCATTGGTCAATGCACCGAGTAACTCACCCTCGCTCTGTGCTGAACTGTCGAGTCTGGGGTCTAAATGTGTCCTTGGTGCTCCCTGGCCAGGCAGGGGTAAAACAGGCAGGGCGCACAGTCCTGAGTGTAATCCACTGCCTCCTGGTGGAAAGCGCGCCTGTTGTGGAGATCGGGTGAGGAAGGACCGGGTGAGATTGTCGTGTTTCCCGAGGACCGATCGCCTGGGGTTCCGGAGAGCAGATTGTGGCTGTGTATCCCGGCATGAGTCAGTGTCTTCAGGATAGAAGGACAGGGAACAAACGGAATACGCATGAGATAAATAAAAGATGTGACAGAAACTGTCCTCCTCACTCGAAGGTACAATCTTGTGTTCCCGTCAAATGTTCCTCTCAGATCATAATTATATTTCAGCAAAATGGCTTCACAGGACTTTTGATGTATTTGATGTTTAAAGTATTGTTTGGACTAGTTGAATGACGATGACTGTATACTTCAGTCCATGTGTGTTATTGTGGAGAGTGGGGAAACCAGTCTTGACACTGGTTCGGGAGGGGGATTAGTTGGAGACCATGAGTGAGAGTTGGCGGTGATTTGTTCTTTTCCCGCGCGGCTCCTGGGATCGATCTCTTATTCCGAGGATCCGACTGTCCTTTGTTTTTCTCACGCCTTGTGCTGAGATATAAAGACTGGACCTGGTTATAACTGGAGCACGTTACAGAATTAAATTCCTTGACATATTGTGTCATGATCCATTCACAATACTCCACTGGAAACCTCATCTAATTAATTACTGAAAGATGACGGGCAGCAACTCAATACCAGGCTCGTGTTTTCAATGTATTTTCTAAAATCAAAGTCTCTGGTATTGTGTGGGTCAAATCATTAGGTTTCTCCCCCGCATTACGATTTAAACCAAATCCAGAGTCACCTTGTCTGTATTTCCTGATTTAACTCGTCTTGTCGCCTTTCACTTTCATAGTTGGTGACGTCCTGCCCCGCGGACCTCCCAGTGTCGGAATCGACAAAATAAACTTAATCTCAAGGATCACAAGTGAGGACTCAGCTGTCGGGTGAGGGATCCCGGGGCCACCGTCACCCGAAAGGAACCTCCCAGAATGAGCTGCTCCTTCGGAACAGGAGGCAGAAGCCAAGGGGAAAAACCAATAAATAAACACAATCATAGCCCATGTACATCGGTTAAACTGAGAGCTCATTGATCAGCCCGGTTGGTGATTTCACTGTTTCTGTCTCTCTCTTTCTCTCAGTGAACTTGCTGGCGATTGTGATCCTGTCCCGTGGAAAGTGCGGTCTCTCCAAATGTATCACTCGCTACCTGGTGGCCATGGCGACGGCGGATCTCCTGGTGATTGTCTGTAATGTGATCTTATATCGGATTGCTCATCTTTATTGGGGGGACACTTTCCTGCTCTACACTCCTGTTTGCAGATTCATTCTCTTCCTGGCTCCGACTGCCACAGACAGTTCTGTTTGGTTAACGGTCGCTTTTACCTTTGATCGTTTTGTAGCCATTAGTTGTCAGAAGCTGAAAACAAAATATTGCATCGAGAAAACTTCACTTGTGATTATCGTGACTTTGAGCCCGCTGTTCGGTTTAAAGAACATTCCCCGGCCCTTTGTGTATATTCATTACCATACTGTTAACAATATACCGTGGGGTTGCCTTGTATCATCACAGTTTTATATTCTACCCACATGGATCGCATTTTCTTGGATTGAACAGCTGTTAACCCCGTTGCTTCCATTCTGTTTGATTTTATTGTTTAACGCTCTCACCGTCAGACGCATTTTAGTGGCCAGTCGGGCCCGAAGGAGCCTCCGGGACCTCAGCAATGGTGAGAATAACAAGGACACTGAGATGAAGAACCGCAGAAGGTCCATCGTTTTACTTTTTGCCATATCCGGCAGTTTTATCCTGCTCTGGATGACAACGGTCGTATATTTTTTATATTATCGAATTTCAGGCATCTTTAACCACCGATCTTTCTATAACCCTTTTGCAAACTTCGAACAAGCGGGAATTATGCTTCAGCTTCTGAGTTCCTGCACGAACACGGCCATTTACACAGTGACCCAGAGTAAGTTCAGAGAGGAGCTGCTCAATGCGATTAAATATCCGTTTACACTAATTGGTAAATTGGTCAAATGAGGAAAACGGTTGAAGTGAAGCGGGAACTGACTTCCCAACATCACAACTCAATTCCAGATCACAATTATCACCTCAATTTACCAAAGGGACTCAGCATCAGGGCCAACGATATCTCCTTTGAACTCATTTGTTGTCCAAAGTTAGATCAAAGTTCAATTTAACAGCACCCGACATAAAATGAACAAAACTTTTCTCAAAACATGTTCCTGTATTCAGATCATTTTTTAAACACGTCCTCAGAGAGTCTGACCCGAAATGTAATTGTCCGGAGGAAGGGCTGTGAATTAGCGACTGGATATTAGTTTCCACCGGACCGGACTAATAATCGAGCCCCGCCTACAACATCTGTGGGGTTAATTCCCTTTCATTTCCGTTCCCCCTTAAAGCATTCCTGTAACTCCGATTGTCTGTGATATTTGAACAGCTGTTAATCCTCAATAGTCTGGGAATTACTGGTGTTGATCACACTCAAGGAATGTTTCGCTTTCAAATAAAACTCTGGCGCTGTTTTACAACAGCCGTTAAGTCTTTTTAACAAAATAAACGGGTTAATGAGCAGTCAAAATATCGGATCGAGGAATTTCACAGGATTAGATTAAATTTCCATCCGCCATTTCTTTAAATGGGAGGAGTGAGGCCGCCAGGTGGAAGGGTTTAACAGTCAGGATTGAAGAATCATAGAATGATACAGCACAGAAAGTGGCCATTCGACCCATCGTGGCTTGTACTGACTCTTTGGAAGAGCTTTCCAATTAGTCCCACTCCCGCGATCTTTCCCCATATCGCTGCATTTTTTCTTTTTCAAGTATACATCCGATTCCCTTTTGAAAGTTACTATTGAATGTGTTTCCACCGCCCTTTCAGGCAGTGCATTCCAGATCACAACAACTCACTCTGTAAAAAATGTTTTCCTCATGCCGCCCCTGGTTCTTTTGCCAATTACCTTAAACCTGCGTCCTCTGGTTACCGACCCTTCTGCCACTGGAAACAGTTTCTCCTTCTTTATTCTATCAAAACCCTTCATAATTTAGAACACCTCAATCAAATCTCCCCTTAACCTTCTCTGCTCTAAAGAGAACAACCCCAGTTTCTCGCGTCTCTCCGTGTAATTGAAGAGAGTAAGGCCGGGTTAGCTGGAGGCACTGCCCCAGAAGGGAGAAACAATGAATGAGGGAGTGCACAGAACGTCAGTGCTGGAGGATCAAAGGGAGTAGGACATGGAGATGTCGGGTTTGGCAGAGCTAGGAGAGGGCAAACCGTGGAGGGACTGACAGGGAATGTATTGAGGGACAGGAAAACAACGGCGGTCAATGAGAACCGAGAAGCGGAGGAGTGGGAGGGTGGAGGAATGGAGACCGGCAGGGAGGTGATTGAAGAGGTGGAGGAGTGGGAGGGTGGAGGTATGGAGACCGGCAGGGAGGGGATTGAAGGGATGGAGGAGTGGGAGGGTGGAGGTATGGAGACCGGCAGGGAGGTGATTGAAGAGATGGAGGAGTGGGAGGGTGGAGGTATGGAGACCGGCAGGGAGGTGATTGAAGAGGTGGAGGAGTGGGAGGGTGGAGGTATGGAGACCGGCAGGGAGGTGATTGAAGAGATGGAGGAGTGGGAGGGTGGAGGAATGGAGACCGGCAGGGAGGTGATTGAAGAGATGGAGGAGTGGGAGGGTGGAGGTATGGAGACCGGCAGGGAGGTGATTGAAGAGATGGAGGAGTGGGAGGGTGGAGGAATGGAGACCGGCAGGGAGGTGATTGAAGAGATGGAGGAGTGGGAGGGTGGAGGTATGGAGACCGGCAGGGAGGTGATTGAAGAGGTGGAGGAGTGGGAGGGTGGAGGAATGGAGACCGGCAGGGAGGTGATTGAAGAGATGGAGGAGTGGGAGGGTGGAGGTATGGAGCAGGGAGGTGATTGAAGAGATGGAGGAGTGGGAGGGTGGAGGAATGGAGACTGGCAGGGAGGTGATTGAAGAGATGGAGGAGTGGGAGGGTGGAGGTATGGAGACTGGCAGGGAGGTGATTGAAGAGATGGAGGAGTGGGAGGGTGGAGGTATGGAGACCGGCAGGGAGGTGATTGAAGAGGTGGAGGAGTGGGAGGGTGGAGGTATGGAGACCGGCAGGGAGGTGATTGAAGAGATGGAGGAGTGGGAGGGTGGAGGTATGGAGCAGGGAGGTGATTGAAGAGATGGAGGAGTGGGAGGGTGGAGGTATGGAGACTGGCAGGGAGGTGATTGAAGAGATGGAGGAGTGGGAGGGTGGAGGTATGGAGACCGGCAGGGAGGGGATTGAAGGGATGGAGGAGTGGGAGGGTGGAGGAATGGAGACCGGCAGGGAGGTGATTGAAGAGATGGAGGAGTGGGAGGGTGGAGGAATGGAGACCGGCAGGGAGGTGATTGAAGAGATGGAGGAGTGGGAGGGTGGAGGTATGGAGACCGGCAGGGAGGTGATTGAAGAGATGGAGGAGTGGGAGGGTGGAGGAATGGAGACCGACAGGGAGGTGATTGAAGAGATGGAGGAGTGGGAGGGTGGAGGTATGGAGACCGGCAGGGAGGTGATTGAAGGGATGGAGGAGTGGGAGGGTGGAGGTATGGAGACCGACAGGGAGGTGATTGAAGAGATGGAGGAGTGGGAGGGTGGAGGTATGGAGACCGACAGGGAGGTGATTGAAGAGATGGAGGAGTGGGAGGGTGGAGGTATGGAGACCGGCAGGGAGGTGATTGAAGGGATGGAGGAGTGGGAGGGTGGAGGAATGGAGACTGACAGGGAGGTGATTGAAGAGGTGGAGGAGTGGGAGGGTGGAGGTATGGAGACCGGCAGGGAGGTGATTGAAGAGATGGAGGAGTGGGAGGGTGGAGATATGGAGACCGGCAGGAAGGTGATTGAAGAGATGGAGGAGTGGGAGGGTGGAGGAATGGAGACCGGCAGGGAGGTGATTGAAGAGGTGGAGGAGTGGGAGGGTGGAGGTATGGAGACCGCGGTGCAGGGAGGTGATTGAAGAGGTGGAGGAGTGGGAGGGTGGAGGTATGGAGACCGACAGGGAGGTGATTGAAGAGATGGAGCCCAGAGGTAATGAACAAATGGGGAATAAAAACTTTGGAGGGACTGTACCTCAGAGAGTCGGAGACAGGGATTTTTATGGAAGCGGAAGGAACTGACACTGGTGAAGAATAAAATTGCGGAGAGCAAGCGCAGCTCTCAATCGAATAGGTTGTTCACACCTGGTTCCGTGGGAGCCAGTTTACTAATAACCTGATACTACATCTGACCAACTAGAGCCACTACACTATTTACACAATTCCACATCCGACACATTGTAGCTGATACGCTGTAAATATACTTGTTTTGTGCAGAAATACCACAGGCACAATGCACAGAAACCCCAGTGTTTGCCACAGCAACAGACATGGTGCTCCAGATCCATTTCACTGATAGACTTGGCGCTCTGCTGGATGGCCAATCTATTAACAATGATAAGGCAATCCGTTCTTTCTGTGGTTCACACATGTTTCTTCTCAGGTAGATGTCTGACTCATAAAAATCCATCAAGGTCCTTAAGAATGAGGACAGGATGAGACTGGGAAATCCATATTAGTCCCTCCCGATGGTCTGATTTGTGAGCTCAATCTTTCCTTTCATGAGAACCATCCCACGTTCCGTAAGTCCAGGGGCCTTGTCACCTCACAATGGAACCGCTCACCTTTTATCATGAACTTTCTGAGTGGACTTCACCAATTGTTTCCATGGATTGGGTGGTTAGCGTTGTTCACAAATAGATTTTTTCAGTGTGAAAGTGGTCTGATTGTTACCCTATTATTTTGTCAACATATCACCTTTCACCTTTGTTCGCTGTCTCTCTTCACCAATTCAATAAAACAAGGCAAAATATTTCTGTATTCGCAACTGCAAGATTGAAAATTCTCACGGAGCTCGGGAAGAACGATCTGTCGGAAAGATTCCATCTGAGCGCTAGAGTTAACCAAGTCCTGTCACTAAAATTTATGTAAAAGGCCTTTGTGATTTTGTTGCAATTAACGGAAAATGAAATATTTCCCCATAGAACTGAGAAACTTGCTCAATTTGGAATTGTTTAAAATTGATTGTCTGTCTGTTTGGTTTCACTTCTAAGACTGAATTATGCTGAAATAAAGTACAAAAGTTGCTTTTGGGTGTTCATTTGTATTTCTGTCTGCCAAGGGAGGAAGATTAACTCTGGCCACAATTCTTGGAAACGAAACAGATAATCTGTTTTAGTGATGATGCTTGAGGGATAAATTAGGCCAGAACATCGAGGAGAACTCCCATTCTCTCTTCCAATAGTCTCATGAATCTTTTACGCCCATCAGAGAGGGCAGAAGGGGCCTTGGTTTAAGGTCTCATTCAAAAGGCCTCAGACAGGGCAGCACTCCCTCAGGACTGCATTGAAGTGTCAGCCTAGATTATGTGTTCAAGACCCTGGAGTGGGACTTGAACCCACAGCCATCTGACTCAGAGGTGAGAGTGCGACCATGGAGTAAAGGCTGACACTTGAGAAGGTGATGGTGGATCTTCTTCTTGATCCGCTGCAGTCTGTATATTTTGTAGCAGTTTCGTACAACTGAGTGCTTACTAGGCCACTTCTAGGACAGTGAGACAGCCATCCACATTGGTTTGGGACTGGGGTCATACATAAGGACATCAGCTTTGCTTTTCTAAAGGACATTACTGAACCATTTGGGTGTTTGCGTCAACACAACAGCTCCATGGTCAGTTTTACTGATACCAATTTTTTATAGAGTCTTACAGCACAGAAGGAGGCCATTCGACCCATCGTGCCTGTGCCGGCTCTTTGAAAGAACTATCCAATTAGTCCCACATCCCCAATCTTTCCCATTTACCTGCAGTTCTTTTCATTTTCAAGTGCATATCCCATTCCCTTTTGAAAGTCACTATTGAATCTGCTTCTACCTCCCTTTTCAGGCAGTGCATTCCAGATCATAACAACTCACTGCGTTAAAAAATTCTTCTCATTTCCCCCCTGGCTTTTTTGCCAATTATCTTAAATCTGTGTCCTCTGGTTACCAACACTGCTGCCAATGGAAACAGTTTCTCCCACCTACTCTATCAAAAGGCCTCATAATTTTGAACACCTCTATACACTTCTCTCCATTAAATTTCATCTGCCACGTGTCTGCACATTTCCCCAGTCTGTCCATGTCCTCCTGAAGTCTTCTCATGTCCTCCACAATGTTTAATACATTTCCAAGCTTTATGTCAGCAGCAAACTTTGAAATTATGCCCCCGATACACAAGTTCAGGTCATTAATTTTTGTCAAAAATCGCATTGGTCCTGATACTGAGGGTCACCATTGTATATTTACCTCGGTCTGATAAACAACCATTCACCGCTACACTATACTTTCTGCCTCTTAGACAATTCCGTGTGCACGCTGCCACCGTCCCTTTAATTCCATGAGCTTCATGTTTTCTAACCAGTCTATTATTGTCACTTGATCATACACCTTTTCAAATTCCATATACACAATATCAACTGATCTACTTTCACCAACCATCTCCGTCGTTACATCGAAGAACTCAATCAAGTTTGTCAGACACGACTTGCATTTATAAAATCCCTGTTGCCTGTCATTTATTAACCCATGTTTTTACGGATTATTGTCTGTCGAAGTTTCTCCACCACCATCGTTAGGCTGACCGGCCTGTAGTTATTGGGTTTACCCTATCCCATTTTTTGACCTGGCGTGTAACATTTGCAACTCTCCAGTCCTCTGGCTCCACTCCCATATCCAAGGACGATTGAAATATTTTGGCCAGAGCCTCCACTATTTCCATCCTTCCTGCGCACATCAACCTGGGATGCATCCCATCTGGACCGGGTGACTTTTCTACTTTGAACGCTGCCAACCTTTTAAGCACCCAATCTTTATTTAATTTTTTACCCTATTCAATTTCTCTGTTCCTTTCTCTTCACTGTGAGATTAGCAGCATCCTCTCAATGTGACCGAAACAATGTTTAGCTGAAACCAGAAAGAATAAGAAGTTTCCCGGTGCAGAGGTTGAGAGAGGAAAGGTGAGAGGGTGCAACTGGATTATGTGTTCAAAGGAAGAGAAGGTGACAGAGCAGGAAGGGGTGAGGCCGATGTGTGTTTGGAAGAGATCCATGGCCACACCACAGAGGTTAGGGAGTGAAGGTGAATTGTACAGACAGGCAGTGAGGATTCAGAAAGCCTCTTGTATGACAGTGTCACCACTCATCAGCCAAGTTGCAGTCAGAGAGAAAAAAAGACAGTGCCCCCCAGTTCTAGACTCTCCAGTGAAGAGAAAATTTTATTTATTTTTTATTCGTTCATGGGATGTGGGCGTCGCTGGCGAGGCCGGCATTTATTGCCCATCCCTAATTGCACTTGAGAAGGTGGTGGTGAGCCGCCTTCTAGAACCGCTGCAGTCCGTGTGGTGAAGGTTCTCCCACAGTGCCGTTAGGAAGGGAGTTCCAGGATTTTGACCCAGCGACGATGAAGGAACGGCGATACATTTCCAAGTCGGGATGGTGTGTGACTTGGAGGGGAACATGCAGGTGGTGGTGTTCCCATGTGCCTGCTATCCTTGTCCTTCTAGGTGGTAGAGGTCGCGGGTTTGGGAGGTGCTGTCGAAGAAGCCTTGGCGAGTTGCTGAAGTGCATCCTGTGGATGGTACACACTGCAGCCACTGTGCGCCGGTGGTGAAGGGAGTGAATGTTTAGCGTGGTGCATGGGGTGCCAATCAAGTGGGCTGCTTTGTCCTGGATGGTGTCGAGCTTCTTGAGTGTTGTTGGAGCTTCACTCGTCGAGGCAAGTGGAGAGCATTCCATCACACTCCTGACTTGTGCCTTGTAGATGGTGGAAAAGCTTTGGGGAGTCAGGAGGTGAGTCACTCGCCTCAGAATACCCAGCCTCTGACCTGCTCTTGCAGCCACAGTATTTATATGGCTGGTCCAGTTAAGTTTCTGGTCAATGGTGACCCCCAGGATGTTAATGGTGGGGGATTCGGCGATGGTAATGCCACTGAATGTCAAGGGGAGGTGGTTAGACTCTCTCTTGTTGGAGATGGTCATTGCCTGGCACTTGTCTGGCACGAATGTTACTTGCCACTTATCAGCCCAAGCCTGGATGTTGTCCAGGTCTTGCTGCATGCAGGCTCGGACTTCTTCATTATTTGAGGGGTTGCGAATGGAACTGAAAACTGTGGAATCATCAGCGAACATCCCCATTTCTGACCTTTGTCCCAGTCTGACAAAAATGCTCAAAAAATCTTGTATTATCTACATTATTTGGAGGTGGGATATTGTGAGTTTTCCGTCATCTCTGTGCAACTGGTGTGGTACTATTGGTTGGTAAAGTTGCATCCCGGCTCTGTATAGCTTTCACTGCAGCATCAAACTTCTTTTTACCTTTGGCAGATGTGCAATCAATGTCAGCAACTGGTGAATATATAATGCCTTTCGCAGGAGTTGGCAAATAACATAAGAACATAAGAAAAAGGAGCAGGAGTTGGCCAATCGGCCCCTCGAGCCTGCTCCGCCATTCAATAAGATCATGGATGATCTGATCCTAACCTCAAATCTGAAGAACACATGAAGTAGGAGCAGGACCCGGCCGCTCAGCCGCTGGGCCCGCTCTGCCACCCACAGGGGCTTGACCGATCCGAACTCAGCTTTATGTCCAATTTCCTGCCCGCTCCCCGTAACCCCTAATTCCCTTTACTTCTAGGAAACTGTCTATTTCTGTTTTAAATTTATTTAATGATGTCGCTTCCACAGCTTCCTGGGGCAGCAAATTCCACAGACCTACTACCCTCTGAGTGAAGAAGTTTCTGCTCATCTCAGTTTTGAAAGAGCAGCCCCTTATTCTAAGATTATGCCCCCTAGTTCTAGTTTCACCCATCCTTGGGAACATCCTTACCGCATCCACCCGATCAAACCCCTTCACAATCTTATATGTTTCAATAAGATCGCCTCTCATTCTTCTGAACTCCAATGAGTAGAGTCCCAATCTACTCAACCTCTCCTCATATGTCCGCCCCCTCATCCCCAGGATTAACCGAGTGAACCTTCTTTGTACTGCCTCGAGAGCAAGTATGTCTTTTCTTAAGTATGGACACCAAAACTGTATGCAGTATTCCAGGTGCGGTCTCACCAATACCTTATATAACTGCAGCAATACCTCCCTGTTTTTATATTCTATCCCCCTAGCAATAAAAGCCAACATTCCGTTGGCCTTCTTGATCACCTGCTGCACCTGCATACTAACTTTTTGATTTTCTTGCAATAGGACTCCCAGATCCCTTTGTACTGCAGTACTTTCCAGTTTCTCGCCATTAAGATAATAACTTGCTCTCTGATTTTTCCTGCCAAAGTGCATAACCTCACATTTTCCAATATTGTATTGCATCTGCCAAATCTCCGCCCACTCACCCAGCCTGTCTATATCCCCTTGTCGGTTTTTTATGTCCTCCTTACTCTCCACTTTCCCTCCCATCTTTGTATCATCTGCAAACTTTGATATGTTGCACTCGGTCCCCTCCTCCAAATCGTTAATATAGATTGTAAAGAGTTGGGGACCCAGCACCGACCCCTGCGGAACACCACTGGCTACTGGTTGCCAGTCCGAGAATGAACCATTTATCCCAACTCTCTGCTTCCTGTTAGATAACCAATCCTCCACCCATGCCAGAATATTACCCCCAATCCAGTGATTCTTTATCTTGAGCAATAATCTTTTATGTGGCACCTTGTCGAATGCCTTCTGGAAGTCTAGATACACTACGTCCACTGGTTCCCCTTTATCCACCCTGTACGTTATGTCCTCAAAGAACTCAAGCAAATTTGTCAGACATGACTTCCCCTTCATAAAGCCATAAAACCAACATGGCCACCTGAAGTTAAAAGAGTGACGTCATTAGAAACACCCTATAGCGCCTTTAACGTAATTATACGTCCCAGGGCGCTTCACAGGAGCGATTATCAAACAAAATTTGACACCGAGTCACAAAGGTATATTAGGACAGGTGACCAAAAGGTTGGCCGAAGAGGTGGGTTTTAAGGAGCGGTTTAAAGGAGGAGTGAGAGGTAGAGAGGTTTAGGGAGGCAATTCCAGAGCGAAGGGCCGCCAATGCTGGAGTGATTAAAATTGGGGATGCGCAAGAGGCCAGAATTGGAGGAGCACAGAGTCTCAAATGGTTGTGTCGCTGGAGGAGGTCAAAGAGATCGGGAGGGGGCGAGACCATGGAGGGATGTCAAAATCGAAGCTTTGCTGGACCGGGAGCCAATATAGATCAGCGAGCACAGGGGTGATGGATGAACGGGACTTGGTGCAAGTTAATATATGGGCAGCGGAGTTTTGGGTGAGCTCTAGTTAATGGAGGGTGGAAGATGGGAGGCTGGCCAGGAGATGATTGGAAAATTCAAGTCTAGAGATAACAAAGGCATGGATGAAAGTTTCAGCAACAGATGAGCTGAGGCAGGGGTGGAGACGGGCGATGTTACGGAGGTGGAAGTAGGCGGTCTTGGTGTTGGAGCGGATATGCTGTCCGATACTCATCTCAGGATCAAATAGGACGCCAAGGTTGTGTACGCTCTGGTTCAGCCTCAGACAGTGGCCAGGGAGAAGGATGAAGTCGGTGGCTGGGGAATGATGTTTGTGGTGGGGACCAAAGACAATGGCTTCAGTCTTCCCCATATTTAGTTTGAGGACATTTCCGCTCACCCAACAATAGATGTCGGACAAGCAGTGTGGCAAATCAGAGATAGTGGAGGGGTCGAGGGAGGAAGTGGTGAGATAGAGCTGGCTGTCATCAGCGTTGTTGTGTTTTCGGATGTTGTCGCTGAGGGGCAGCATTTAGTTGAGGAAAGGGGATTGGCCAAGGATAGGTCCTTGGGGGACTCCAGAGGTAACGATGCGGGAGTGAGAAGAGAAGCCATTGCAGGTGATTCTCTGGGTGCGACTGGTTAGATAGGAATGGAACCAGGTGAGGGCAGTCCCACCTAGCTGGATGGTGAAGGAGAGGTGATGGAGGAGGATGGTGTGATCAACCCTGTCAAGGGCTGCAAACAGGTGGAGAAGGATGAGGAGGGATGGTTTACCACAGTCACAGACACACAGGATGTCATTTGTGACTTTGATAAGGGCCATTTCAGTACTGGGGCAAGGGCGGAAACCTGATTGGAGGGATTCAAACATGGAGTTGCAGGAAAGATGGACACGGATTTGAAAAGTGACAACATGTTCGAGGGCTTTGGAAAGGAAAGGGAGGTTGGAGGTGGGGTGGTAGTTTTCAAGGACAGAGGGGTCAAGGGTGGGTTTTTTGAGGAGGAAGTGATGATGGCAGAGTCAGACACACAGGGATACAGGGCCAGACACACAGGGTCAGACGGTCAGACACACAGGGATACAGGGCCAGGGATAAAGGGCCAGACACACAGATTTTTAAAAAAATAAACAAGGCTCCAGTTAGCTCAGTTCCTGTAGACAGGGACAAAGGGTCAGGGACACAGGGATACAATGTCCGACACATGGGGATACAGGGTCAGACACACAGGGATATAGGGTCAGACACATATTTTTAAAAAATAAACAAGGTTCTAGTTATCTCAGTTCCTGTAGAGAGCAGGTTGCACACTGGGCGTTATCACTGATACATGAATAACCCTGTTAGTTACTGAATGACGAATTTCAGGAGTTTGTTGGATCCCTTTTGTACAATGTGTGACTTTACCAGTAAGGGGTTGGACTGTGTAAGAAATCTCCCTGTGCTGTGTTAATAAAACTCTGGTCCTGCTGTCACTGGGGACCTGCTCTCTCTTCACTGTAATAAATCTCCAGATGCTGACACACCCTGTATTGGGTAAATGAAACTCTCCATCTCGCTCCAAATGTTTTACAAATGTGTACACAGAACGAAACTCCACCCCAGACCCTGTAAACTACATTCCATGTCCTATAAGCAAAATTGTAGATCCTCCCAACTAAATCCCAGATCCTGTCACCCTACCGATTGAGCCAAGTGTTATTCTGGACACTGCACATGATCTGCTACAGAAAATCGATGGACTGATTTAGCAAATGAGATCCCCTGCAATTCAACATAGTAAATGCCCTGAATCTCAATAAAATGAATAATCTGTGAATCAAAATAGCTGAGATAATCTTAAAGAATGGCTGACCTGCAGCATGAGCACAGCTGTCTGTGTGCCTGTCTGTCTATCTCCCTGTCTGTCTCCAACCTTCCCGTTTGCTTCTCTTTCTCTCTCTGATGCGGCCTATACTTGCCTTCATCCCTCCCTGTCTCTCTCTAGTTCCCATTGCCGATCTCACTATTCCTGTTTCCACTGCTTTCTTGCCTCCAACTCCCTGTGTGCTTGTGTCTCTCTCGTTCTCCCTGTCCGTTTCACTCAAACGTCATCCCTCTCGACCTTGCTCCCCATCTCCTATTCTATCACAACCCAGTTCTCCTCTTTGTGTCCACCTCAATGAGTCCCTATCCCTCCCTCTCTCCATTTCTTTTCGTCCTTCTCGATCATCCCCATCAATCGCTGTCTATCCTTTCTCTTCCCCCTCGCTCCATCCCGATACACTTTCTCTCTGTGCCTGGCCCTGCTCTCTCTAATTTCACAGACATTTTTTTCTATGCAATCCCCTCATTTTGGCCCATCCATCCCGTTCTGCTTAAGTCACTCCCTTTCTTTTTCCACCCTCCCTCTTTCTGACTTTCCGTTTCTGTCTCTCCACATTCCTCCCTCTCCCTACCTGTCTCTCTCTACATATTCCATTTCTCTGCCTTTAACTGCAGCTGCCACCTATTGCTTCACTCACTCCATGGTTGGTGTTCAGAGGTTATATTTTCAGGCCGGTGATACATCAACACAAGTTGCTCAGTTTCCATTAAATTTTAGGGACAGTAAGTTGCAATTGTAATCACAGGGCCTGGGTTCATTATTTATAAACTAAACAAAGATTTGCTGTGTATATTGGAAGATTAAGTGAGTGAAGTTTCATTACTGTTGTTACCATACACCTCAATAGCACCAACATTTTCACCAGTCTGACACTCATTCACTTTTGACACCGGCCATACTCCAGCCTGTCTGAGTGAGATCATTAGTTAAAAGCAATATTTGCTGTGGGCCCATTGCCAGTTAAGGAATGGATTGACGCTGCCCAGACTGATTCAATGCAGGATTCTAACAAGCAGCAGGTAGAACAGATTTGCCTCGTCAATGTGGGCTGTGTCCAAACACAGGCATTCGAGGCTGAAATTACCAACATCCAGCCCACAGGAACCCACAGACACCTCCACAAGAACAGAAACTCACACAGTAATAGTCGAAAATACAACAAGAGAAATAGATTGTGTGTCACAACACTATGTGACGTGGATACAACATTAACAATCCTTAGTGTTCGATTGGAAGGATTTCCCCATTGTGCGGTGATATGTGGAATAAATCCTCAGTTAAAGCTGTGACGATTCACTGGATAAATATTGAGGTGGAAATGATATTGAAGATTTCCAAACTGAACCTGAACCATAAACTGACCATAACTACAAAATGACCCAGAACCCGAAACTCATGTAAGACACTTGCACGACAAGGCAAACATATAATGATACAATCCTAAACTGACACTGAAACATAAATTGACCTAAATTCCCAAACTAACCCTTAATCAGATGCTCAATCATTCCCCCAAACTGAAGCAGAACCAGAGCAAGTCACAAACCTAAACTTAACCAGAACCCAACAAAGACTCTGAACAAAACAAGCAACAACTCTCAATCAGATCCTCAAATCTAAACAACACGAAGCCCAACACTGGAAGACCCTAAACTCATATACAAACCTCAAATAAACCAGGAACTGTAAAATGACCCAGAGACAAAAACTCTACCTGAACCCAAACTAAACTGAACTGAACATGAACGCCCAAACCTCTGAACAACCTCAACCTGATCTTAAAGTTAAAAGTGCCCTGGAACCCTGAAGATATGCAGAACTCTCTATGAATAAGAGCCCTTCGCTGTTCTTAAGAGCCTCTGATCCAAAGCATTTCAGAGACCAAGAACACTAAGCTGAGCTGAACCCTAAATTAGCTGACAATCCCACAGTGACTTACAAACTTAAACTGACCTGGAACTCTAAACTGATCCAGAATCCCAAAAGGGACCAGGTTCCCTGAACTGGCCATCAACCGAGTACTGAGTCAGAACCTCAACATGACCCAGAATCTTACACTGACCACAACTACAAAGTAACCCAGAATCACAAACTCACATTAAGCCCCAAATTAATATGTAAATTGAAATGACTGGATACCCAAAACAACCCGAAACCCAGTGACACAAAACCCTAAATCGACATAAAACCCTAAACCTGTACAGAAACCAAAACTGAACCAGACCCTCAAACTGACACTTTCCGTGGCCTAAATTGTTAAAGCTCCAATGAAACCCGAGTCAATCCAAGAGCTCCGGTCCTCTGGTTTCCCCTCTCACAGTGGAAGAACGTTAAACTGTTCCAGAATCCTAAACCGACCTGGAACCCGGAATCAAAGCAAAACTGCAACCAACTCAGAATCACAGGCTGATCTAAACCCGAAACTGATCCATTATCCTAAACGGACTCAGAATATTAAAATACGGCAAACCCGAAACAGACCCGAAACACCAAGCAGACCTGGAAACCCGACCTGGCCCAGAACCCTCGCTGACTCCACTGGTTCACTTGTTATTTCTGTAGTTTGTTTCAGGCTCTTCTGCTGTTTTTAGATATGATGTAATGTTAGGGGTCATTGAGATCAGTCTGTGAGGATCAGTCTTTGCCGGGGTCCTGTGGAATATTTTGCGGGGCTGGGTGTTTTTGGATGCGTGGAGAATGTTAGTCTTGAGGGTCCTGAGTTAATTGGAGCTCTTATGGTCAGTTTGTGTGGAGTATGTTACAACCAGATACTGAACCAGAAACTCAAAACAACACAGAATCTCAAATTGACCAAACTGATCCAGAATATAAAACTGAACTGGGACCACGAACCAATCCTAATTCTGAAGTGACCAACTCATGTAAAATGAATTATAAACATAAAGAAAAGCCAAGAACTCAAATTTGTGTTGAAACTCAAAATAAGCCCAGAATCCAAGACAACCAAAGTCTTACACTGATTCATCAGCCTAAAAATACTCAATGCATGAAACATATCTCGAACCCAGAATGAACCCACATGACGAGGCTGACACCGAAGGCTGAGCGTCAGGGGTTTCTACAATCCCTCAGTGTTGGCATCAGTCTGGGCGTGTTGAGTCATCAGAGATCGTTGTCTATGTTTGTTGTTCTGTGTCAGTTTGTGGGTGTTGTGGTTTGGGGTTTCTCTGCTCAGTATTGGGGTAATGTGCACTGTTTAAGGTCCGTTTACAGATGCTGTGGTTTGCTGTGACAGTGCAGTTATCATTTTACAGGAGGCAGAAGCCCAACGTGTGATGCCATCGTTAGCTTTGGGTGTTTGATCAATGTGTGGATGGTGAGGTAAGTGTGTGGGGACTGGGTCAGTTTCTGGGTATTGTGTTTTTTTTGTGGATGATGTGATCGGTTTGGGGCGTATTGTGGACAGCTTTAGGATGCTGACTCATTTGGGGAGATGGGATAGTCAGTCATTGAACACTGCCTCAGTTATGGTCCGTGAACACAGTTTGCAGTACTAGAGTCAGTTTCAGGATGCTGTGGTCAGTTTCAGAGATACATGGTATCAGTCTGAAGTGCTGGGCCAGTTAGAGGTACTGTACTACTTGAAGAGCAAGGTTAGGTTAAGGTGCTGGACTAACTTGGGGTGCTAGGTTAGCTTGAAGTGTTGGATTAGTTTGGAGGCTGTATTATTTTGAAGTATTAGGTTATTTTGAGGTTCTGGGCTGGTCTGAGGTACTGTTTTTGCTTGAGGTATTAGATTATGTTGAGGTGCTGGATTACTGAGGGCAGCAGCTTTAGTTTGAGGTAATCTATTTGCTGCAAGTGCAGTTTTAGCTTAAGTTACGGGGTTAGTTGAAGGTGCTGTATTAGATTGAGCTGCTGGGATAGTTTAAGCTTTTGTAAATGTCTGAGGTTCTTGATCAGCATGTTTCCAGCCTAACGAGGAAGGAAGCAGTGCTGGATCTAGTTCTGGGGAATGAAGTGGGGCAAGTTTCAATGGGAGAGTGTTTTGGAAACAGTGATCACAATATGATTAGGTTTAGAGTAATTATGGAAAAGTACAAGGACAATGAAAGTTGAAGATACTTAACCGGAAGAGGGTTAATTTCAGTGAGTTGAAAAGGGATCTGGACCTTGTGGAATGGGAACAAAGATTATCAGGTAAAACAGTTAAAGAGCAAAGGGAGGCCTTCAAGGAGGAGATAGTTCAGGTACTTCATCTAACCCTATCAGCATATCCTTCTATTCTTTTCTATGTTTGACCAGTTTATCAATTATCTCCCCTTTTCTATCATAAATGTCTTTACAACTTTTTTGATTTCTGCTTCTAATGTCTTATCCATCTTGTTAGTGTCAATATTGAGGCAAAGTAATGATTCCACATTTCTGCCGTTACCTGTGAGTTTACCTTGTGCATCCCTGAGTGGCCCTACCCCGATCATGATTTTCCTTTTGTTATTTATGTGTCTGTAGAATACTTTACTTTTTAAAAAGTATTTTTTGATAATTTAATTTTGTAATTCCTCTTTGCCTTCCGAATAGGTTTTTTTAAAACTTATTTCCTAACCTCTTCGTATTCCCTTTTGTCATCCTCTTCTTTATTGTCCAGGTGCTGAGTATATGCCTTTTTCTTTAGTTTCAATTCTGATCTTATCTCTTTATTCATCCATGGTATTTCATTATTAGTGTCAGCGTCCGTGGAACAGTATCCCAGTGAGAGACCGTGTCCGTGGAACAGGATCCCAGTGAGTGTCAGTGTCCATGGAACTGTATCTAGTGAGAGTCAGTGTCCGTGGAACTGTATCCCAGTGAGTGTCAGTGTCCATGGAACTGTATCTAGTGAGAGTCAGTGTCCGTGGAACTGTATCCCAGTGAGTGTCAGTGTCCGTGAAACTGTATCCCAGTGAGAGACCGTGTCCGTGGAACAGTATCCCAGTGAGAGACCGTGTCCGTGGAACAGTATCCCAGTGAGTGTCAGTGTCCATGGAACTGTATCTAGTGAGAGTCAGTGTCCGTGGAACTGTATCCCAGTGAGTGACAGTGTCCGTGGAACTGTATCCCAGTGAGTGTCAGTGTCCGTGAAACTGTATCCCAGTGTCAGTGTCCACGGAACTGTTCGCAGAGTGTGTCAGGATCCACGGAATAGTATTCGAGTGACAGACAATGTCCATGGAACTGAGAGAGTAGGTCCTCATGGAACTGTTCCCCAGTGAGAGTCAGGGTGCATAGAACTGTTCCCCAGTGAAAGTCAGGGTGCATCGAACTGTTCCCCAGTGAGAGCCAGAGTGCACAGAACTGTACCCCAGTGAGAGTCAGAGTGTACAGAACTGTACCTCAGTGAGAGTAGGTGCCCATGGAAATGTACCCAGTGAGAATCATCGCCCATGGAACTGTACCCCAGTGACTGTCAGGGTCCATGGAACTGTACCCCAGTGACTGTCAGGGTCCATGGAACTGTACCCCAGTGACTGTCAGGGTCCATGGAAGATGGGTTGGTCAGATGGGCGGAACAGTGGCAAATGGAATTTAACCCGGAAAAGTGCGAGGTGATGCACTTTGGAGGGACTAACAAGGCAAGGGAATACACAATGAATGGGAGGACCCTAGGCAAGACAGAGGGTCAGAGGGATCTTGGTGTGCAAGTTCACAGATCTCTGAAGGCGGCGGAACAGGTAGATAAGGTGGTAAAGAAGCCATATGGGATACTTGCCTTTATTAGCCGAGGCATAGAATATAAGAGCAAGGAGGTTATGATGGAGCTGTATAAAACACTGGTTAGGCCACAGCTGGAGTACTGTGTGCAGTTCTGGTCGCCACACTACAGGAAGGATGTGATCGCTTTGGAGAGGGTGCAGAGGAGATTCACCAGGATGTTACCAGGGCTGGAGCGCTTCAGCTATGAAGAGAGACTGGGAAGATTGGGTTTGTTTTCCTTGGAGCAGAGGAGGCTGAGGGGGGACATGATTGAGGTGTACAAAATTATGAGGGGCACAGATAGGATGGATACTAAGGAGCTTTTTCCCTTCGTTGAGGGTTCTATAACAAGGGGACAGAGATTCAAGGTAAAAGGCGGGAGGTTTAGAGGGGATTTGAGAAAGAACTTTTTCACCCAGAGGGTGGTTGGAGTCTGGAACTCACTGCCTGAAAGGGTTGTGGAGGCAGGAACCCTCACAACATTCAAGAAGCATTTGGATGAGCACTTGAAATGCCATAGCATACAAGGCTACGGACCAAATGCTGGAATATGGGATTAGAGTAGACAGGGCTGATGGCCGGCGCGGACACGATGGGCCGAAGGGCCTCTATCCGTGCTGTATAACTCTATGACTCTATGACTGTCAGGGTCCATGGAACTGTACCCCAGTGACTGTCAGGGTCCATGGAACTGTACCCCAGTGACTGTCAGGGTCCATGGAATGTACCCCTGTGAATGTAGGCACCATAGAACTGAATCAAGTGAGAGTAAGGGCCCATTGAACTGCACTCTCACCCTCAGGAGTAGATCATTCATTCCCGCGATTCTGTTCTGCCATTCATTTAGATCATGGCTAATCTGTATCTTAACTCTTTTTACCCATCTTGTATATAATGGGCAGCATTTTAGCACCCGCTATCGGGTGCGTTCCTGGCGGGGGGGCCCCCGAAAATTGGGAAATCCCGGAGTGGGACCACGCACTTCTGGGTTCCCCACTGATGCGCCAGCGTGCGCGCGCAGCCCCCGCTGGTGGGAATCCCGCAGGCAATTACAGCCAGCGGGATGCCACTTGAACGTATTTATTTTGCTTGTTCAGGTCATTAACTGACCTGATTCAGGGATTATGTGAGGAGGGGTGGGATTTTAAAGGAAACTGGGACTGTTTCCCACACTGGGGGAAACACTCCCAGTTCAAATGGACCTGTTGCAGCTGTCAGCCTGTGGCAGCTGCAAAGGTCCATTTGACAGGTTGGGGGTGGGGGAGACCCTCACCCATTGCAGGAGGCCACTCAGTCACTTGGGACAAAGTTTGGCCTCCACCACCCTCCTCCTGACAACCAAAGTCACCAACTTGCACACTTACCCCGGGGTCCAGAGATATGTACCTACCTTGCGGACCCCCTCAGATGTACATCTTCCGGATGGGGGCCGCCGTAGCTGCAGTCATGACCTCCTCGGAGGGCGAACAGCATCACCAGCCTCACCGTCCACCTCTGACACGTGGAGCTCCACAACAGTGCGCTGTGACACATCCACCTGTACAGCAGGAGGGAGGGCAACCGCAGAGAGAGATGCGTCGCAGAGGGCACTACCCTCGCCACAGGGTCCACAGACCGAGGCTCAGCTTCCTGGACCTCTCTGAGCAGCAGTGCACACGGAGGCTCAGAATCACTCGACATGTAGTCGTGGACATCTGCAGCCTCCTTCATGCCAAGCTGCTCCTGGCTGGCCCGAGCACCATCTTCTTACCTGTTGCTGTCAAAGTCACCACTGCCCTCAACAACTTCTCCTCCGCATCCTTCCAGGGTGCAACCGGGGACATCGCCGACGTCTCTCAGCCGTCTGCACAAAAGAGCCCTGCAAATGCACCTACACCCACTCTGCAGTGACACAATGGGTGGCATCAGTTGTGGGTCTTAGTGATCCTCAGGAAAGGGCATTATTGCACAAACCAGACAAGATTCGCGAAGACATGGCAGCAGTGGTGCCAATATAATATGTTATGTGAGTTGCTCAGAAATTAAATACAGGTAAACACCATGACAAACCCTCAAACACGCTTGTGCATCCCCTTCATGCTCACGACACGTTTGCCTTATGCTTCCTGCTGCACATATGTGATGCATGCCCTGTGGCTGCAGCACAGGTAGTGGCAGGTTGAGTGAGGCTGACCGTGAAAGAGATGCATGAGAGGGTGAGGATGAGATAGAGCCATGATATTGTATGAGGATTGGGTTGAGTGGTAGTGGCGGGATGAGTACTGGCGAGGTGAGTCGGTGCAGGTAAGATGAGGATGAGGTTTGAGTGGGTATGAGGGGTGATGTGACAGAGTCGTGTTGGCAGTGCAGAAGGAGGTGTGGGCGGTAATGTGGCAGATGGAGTGTAGGGGAATGAGTAAGTGTACTCACTTTGGCTGACCGACTGAGGTCATTGGAGCGCCTCCTGCACTGTATGCAGGTGGGCGATATGTTGGTGGTGCTGGTGACCTCCTCTGCCACCTCGAGCCAGGCCTTCCTGGTGGCAGAGGCAGGCCGCTTCCTCCCGCCCGCCGGGGGTGGGGGGGAAGATCTCTGTCCTCCCCCTCCACCTCACCCCATGTATTGATACCTGGAGTGAGGCATCATTAAACTGGGAGCAGCCTTCCCCCTGGGCTGCTCCATGCTGTAATTTTTTCTATTTGTTGCAGCATCTGTCAGTGGAGGACTGCCCCTTTAAATAGAGCTCCTCCAGCTGACGGATCTGACTGTGCACGCGCAGTCCGCCCGACGCGCAGATCAGCAGTGGGGAACCCGGAAGACCAGGTAAGTGGATCCAATTATGCTACGATCGCGCGGGGAGCTGACTGATTTCACCGGGCGCGTTACCCACAT
Organism: Heptranchias perlo; assembly: GCF_035084215.1. Taxonomy (NCBI): domain Eukaryota; kingdom Metazoa; phylum Chordata; class Chondrichthyes; order Hexanchiformes; family Hexanchidae; genus Heptranchias; species Heptranchias perlo. Next base: position 11,092,356 of record NC_090359.1, read on the forward strand.
GCCCGATAGCCCCCCCGCCGAGAACCCGCAGCCCTGGTAACCCCGGGCCCAATGTATTCGGATTAGATGTCAATTATCTTCAATCTGTTTTTTTCTGGTTATCAACCCTCCTGTCAGTGGAAACAATTTCTCCTTATTTACTCAAAGGTCAGTTTATTTTTTAAACTTACCTCAGTGTGTCTTGCAGGCTTCTCGACAGGTTCCCCCTGCGGGGTGGCCTCCCTGCTCAGAAGTGGGTTAAATTTCAGGGGTTATGATGTGATCGAGGAGTCCAGCGGGAGACTCGTTAAAAGCCAAGATGAGTGGCGTTAAAAGGGCCGATTGACGGGAATGGAGCAGGAAATGGAGCTGCTCCATTTTAACTGATCCTGCGATCAGGGAGAGTTAAAATCACCCTGTTTCACATTGCATGATAGTCCACATGTGCCACTGGAGGGAAAGCTATAACTGTAAGTTATTCTTGCAGGTGTTATGAATGAGTTCGGGGTCTATTAGTAACTATTCACCACATTACTATTCAATGAAACAATTCATTACTTTGCTTTTAAGTCATACTCCATCTAAAACAAGGGTACGTTTTAATATCTGCGTCTGTCTCTCCCATGTCTGTCTCTTTCGCTCTCTCTCTCTCTCTCTCCCCGTCTGTCTCTCCCGTGTCTCCGTCTGTGTCTCCTGTCACTCACACATATATTGTGGGGAAAGGCCTGTCGCAATTAAGCCTCAGGCCCTCTCCATCCAAAATAGTGCCACAGTATTTGCCACCTTTTCTGAGGGTGCCTCTGTGTATAAATGTGCCAAGGATCACATGCCAGGCACTGTACTTATGTGGCACATCATCCGTTCTCATTATAATGGACACATTTCAGCTTTAATGTGTAAGGTACAGGGAGAAATATGTGTTGCTTAATCACCCCTCTGCACCAACAATGTTTCAGTGAGTGATGGGGAGATGGGCTGAGATTTATAAATAGACTTGCAGTACATTCTCTCCCTCTCTCTGGTGTATAATAGAAATGAGTCACAGTGACAGGAGCAGAAAACTGCTTGGATAGAGGATCTGACACAACACATTAAAGCTGGCGATGACTGGTGTGACAGGATTGTAAATTTAAAGGGACATTACCATTTGGCTGGAGAGTTTTTAAGGGAAACGCGACTCCTCGAAGAGTTCACTTCTACCCGCCTGATACGTTGGCTGCGGTGGACAATTTTCTCCGTGTGGACAATATATTTGCTGAATTGTAAACTATTCCACAGTGATTAACACTGAGCCTCGGTCATTTCTATATCTGAGGCCGTTTCTCCCCTTCTCTGGGTCTTATACCTCCACCATTGCTGGTCTGAATCCAGCCACGAGAAGAGGGTGTAAGAGCAACCTGGGCAATTCTCCCTTGATCTCCCCCCACCACCTGTGGAGAGTCCCTGCCTCCCTGGCCCAGCCTTTGCTTGGTATCTTCCCCAGTGATAAGGTCGGGTTTAGAAACATTGCAGGTGGGTGAAAACCCCTATCTTACTGCTTTTAAATTCAATTATAATTTTTATCCCTCAACCAACATCACAAAAACAGATGATCTGGTCATTATCACATTGCTGTTTGTGGGACCTTGCTGTGTTCAATGTACTGCCGTGTTTCCTACAGTAAAGCAGCAACTACAATTCAAAAGTACTTAATTGGTAGAGGAACCACCGAGGGAACAGGTTATTTTAGATCTCGTATTGTGTAATGAGACAGGGTTACTTAGTAAACTTATAGTAATGGATTCTCTGGGGGAGAGTGAACATAATATGATAGAATTTCATATTCAGTTTGAGCGTGATGTGGTTCAATCCGAAACTAGGGTCTTAAATATAAATAAAGCCAATTCTGTAGGTTTGACGGGCGAGTTGGCTGAGGTAGATTGGGAAATTGGATTAAAAGATATAACGGGAGACAAACAATGGCAAATATTTAAAGAAATAATTCATAATTCTCAACTAATATACATTCCCTTGAGGAATAAAACTCCACGGGAAAAGTGTGGCTAATTAGAGAATTTAAGGATAACATTAGATTAAAAGAAGAGGCTTACAATGTAGTCAAAAAGCGTAGTTAGCCTGAGGATTGGGAGGGATTTAGAAATCAGCAAAGGATGACCAAAAATTAATAAAGAGGGAGAAAATTGAATCTGACAGAAAACCAACAAGAAATATAAAAAAACAGATTGTAAGAGCTCCCACAAGTATGTGAAAAGGAAGAGATGAGTGAAAATAATCGTGGGTCCCTTAGAGGCAGAGACAGAAGAAATTATAATGGGGAGTAAGGAAATGGCAGAGATGTTAAACAAATATTTGATATCTGTCTTCAAAGTAGAAGACACAAAAAACATACCGGAAACAGTGCGGAACCAAGGGTTGAATGCGAGTGAGGAACTTAAAGTAATTAATATTAGTAAAGAAAAAATACTGGAGAAATTAATGGGACTAAAAGCCGAGAAACCCCCTGGACCTGATGGCCGACATCCTCGGGTTTTAAAAGAGGTGACTGCAGAGATAGTGGATGCATTGGTTGTGATCTTACAGAATTCCCCAGATTCCAGAATGGTCCTCGTGGATTGCAAGGCAGCAAATGTAACCCCGCCATTTAAGAAAGGAGTGAGAGAGAAAAGAGGGAACTATAGGCTAGTTAACTTGACATCAATAGTAGGGAAAATGCTAGAATGTATTATTAAGGACGTAGTAAAAGGGCACCTCGAAAATCATAATATGATTAGGCAGAGTCATACTTTTTAATCTTCGAATCGTAGAATCAAAGAAAGATTACAGCACGGAAGGAGGCCATTCGGCCCATCGAGTCCACGCCAGCTCCATCCAAGAGCAATCCAACTCGTCCCATTCCCCCGTCCTATCCCCATAGCCCTGAAATTTTTTTACTTTCAAGTACTTATCCAGTCTCCTTTTAAAGGCCATGATTGAATCTGCCTCCACCACCCCCTCAGGCAGCATATTCCAGATCATAACCACTCGCTGTGTAAAAAAGTTTTACATCATATCACCTTCGGTTCTTTTGCCAATCACCTTAAGTCTATGCCCTCTGGTTCTTGACCCTTCCGCCAATGGGAACAGTTTCTCTCTATCTCCTCTGTCCAGACCCTTCATGATTTTGAACACCTCTATCAAATATCCTCTCAACCTTTTCTGTTCCAAAGAGAACAACCCGAGCCTCTCCAGTCCATCCATGTAAGAAAAGTCCATTATCCCTGGAATCATTCTAGTAAATCTCTTCTGTACCCTCTCTATGGCCTTCACATCTTCCCAGAACGGCACACAATATTCCAGTTGTGGCCAAACCAGTGTTTTATAAAGGTTTATTATGATTTCCTTACTTTTGTACTCTATGGGCTCGATTTTACCGTCGGGTTTCCTGTGGGTTTCCACCGGGGGGGCTCCGAAAATCCCGATATCCAGTCACGTGACGGGAACCCGCCACGATCCCGCCCACTTCCGGGTTCCCCGATGACGTGCGGGGGTGCGTGCGTGGCCCCCGCTGGTGGGAATCCCGCAGGCAATTAAAGCCAGCGGGATGCCACTTGAGGTTATTTATTTCGCTTGTTCAGGTCATTAACTGACCTGATTGAGGGACTGTGTGTGATTTTGGGGAACATGGGACTGTTTCACACACTGGGGGAAACAGTCCTAGTTGAACTGGACGTGTTGCAGCTGTCAGCCTGTGGCAGCTGCAAAGGTCCATTTCACAGGTGGGGGGGGGGGGGGGGGGGAGACCCTCACCCATTGCAGAAGGCCGCTCTGTCATTTGGGACAAAGTGTGGCCTCCACCACCCACCTCCGGACGGTCAAAGTCACCAACCTGCACACTCACCCCGGGGTCCGGAGACATGTGCCGACCTTGCGGACCCCCTCAGATGTACATATTGCGGATGGGGGCCGCTGTAGCTGCAGTCATGACCCCCTCGGAGGGCGAACAGCATCACCAGCCTCGCCATCCACGCCGTCCACCTCTGACACGTGGAGCTCCACAACAGAGTGCTGTGACATATCCACCTGTACAGCAGGAGGGAGGGCTACCGCAGAGAGAGACGCGTCGCAGAGGGCACTACCCTCGCCACAGGGTCCACAGACCGAGGCGCAGCTCCCCGGACCTCTCCGAGCAGCAGTGCACACGGAGGCGCAGATTCACTCGAGATCTGCAGGCTCTTTCATGCCGAGCTGCTCCTGGCTGGCCCCAGCACCATCTGCTTACCTGTCGCTGCCAAAGTCACCACTGCCCTCCACAACTTCTCCTCCGCATCCTTCCAGGGTGCAGCCGGGTACACCGCCGATGTCTCTCAGTCGTCTGCGCGGAAGAGCCCTGCAAATACACCTGCACCTACTCTGCAGTAACACAATGGGTGGCATCAGTGGTGGGTCCTCATAGTGATACCCAGGAGCGGGCATTATTGGACACAACAGACAGGATTCGCGGAGACATGGCAGTGGTGGTGCCAATATAATGTGTGATGTTTGTTGCTCTGAAATTCAATATAGGTAACACCCATGGCAAACCCTCAGACACCCTTGTGCATCCCCTTCATGCTCACGACACGTTTGCCGTACGCTGCCGACTGCACATATGCGATGCATGCCCTGTGGCTGCAGCACAGATGGTGGCAGGTTGAGTGAGGCTGGCCGTGAGAGAGATGCACGAGAGGGTGAGTATGGGATAGAGCCATGAGATTGTATGAGGATTGGGTTGCGTGTTAGTGGCGGGTGAGTACTGGCGAGGTGAGTAGGTGCAGGTAAGATGAGGATGGGGTTTGAGTGGGTATGAGGGGTGATGTGACAGAGTAGTGTTGGCGGTGCCGAAGGAGATGTGGGGTGGGGGCAGTGTTGTGGCAGACGGAGTGTAGGGGAAAGACTATGTGCTCTCACTGTGGCTGACCTACTGAGGTCATTGGAGCGCCTCCTGCACTGTATGCAGGTGGGCGATATGTTGATGGTGCAGGTGACCCCCTCTGCCACCTCGAGCCAGGCCTTCTTGGTGGCAGAGGCAGGCCGCTTCCTCCCGCCCGCCGGGTGGAAGATCTCTGTCCTCCCCCTCCTCCTCACCCCATCTGATGATACCTGGGGTGAGGCATCATTAAACTGGGAGCAGCCTTCCCCCTGGGCTGCTCCATGCTCCAATTTGTTCCATTGGTTGCAGCATCTGTCAGTGGAGGACTGCCCCTTTAACTAGAGAGCCTCCAGCTGACAGATCGTACTGCGCATGCGCAGCCCGCCCGACGCGCAGACCAGCAGCGCGGAGTCCGGATAGCAGGTAAGTGATTCCAATTAGTGCATTGCCTGCTACGATCGCGCGGGCAGCCCACTAATTTCACCGGGCGCGGAGGCCACGCACCCGAAACCCAACCCGCCGGAAACCCGCAGGCCTGCTAAAATCAGGCCCTATGCCTCCATTTATAAAGCCCAGGATCCCGACCACTTTTTTAACCGCTTTCTCAACCTGCCCTGCCACCTTCAACGATTTGTGCACATATACCCCCAGATCTCACTGTTCCAGCACCCCTTTTAGAATTGTGCCCTCTAGTTTATATTGCCTCTCCACTTTCTTGCGACTGAAATATATCACTTCACATTTATCTGGTTTAAATTTCATCTGCCACGTGTCCGTCCATGCCACCAGCCTGTCTATATCCTCTTGAAGTCTATCACTATCCTCCTCACTGCACACTACCCTTCCAAGTCTCGTGTCATCTGCAAATTTGAAACTGTGCCCTGTACACCCAAGTCCAAGTCCTTAATATATATCAAGAAAAGCAGTGGTCCCAGCACCGACCCCTGGGGAACACCACTGTGCATCTCCCTCCAGTCCGAAAAACAACCGATCACCACTACTCTCTGTTTCCTGTCATTTCGCCAATTCTGTATCCATGTTGTTATTGCCCCCTTTATTCCATGGGCCGCAACCTCGATGACAAGCCTACCATGTGACACTTTATTAAACGCCTTTGGAACGTCGGTATACACAAAGTCAACCGCATTGCCCTCATCTACACTCTCTGTTACCTCATCAAAAAACTCCATCAGGTTAGTTAAACACGATTTGCCTGTAACAAATCCATGCTGGCTTTCCCGCATCAATCCACATTCGTCCAAGTGACTGTTAATTCTGTCCAGTATTATCGTTTCCAGAAGTTTCCCCACCACCGAGGTTAAACTGACTGGCCTATTGTTGCTGGGTTTATCCTTACACCCTTTTTTGAACAAGGGTGTAACATTTGCAAATCTCCAATCCTCTGGCACCACTCCCATGTCTGAGGATGTCTGGAAGATTACGGCCAGTACCTCTGCAATTTCCCCCCTTGCTTCCTTCAGCATCCTCGGGTGTATCCCATCCAGACCAGGTGACTTATCTACTTTAAGTACAGCTAGCCTTTCTAGTACCTCTTCTTTATCAATTTTTAGCCCATCAGTATCTTAACAATATCTTCCTTTACCGAGACTCTGGCAGCATCTTCTTCCTTGGTAAAGACAGATGCAAAGTATTCATTTAATATCTCAGCCATGCCCACTGCCTCCATGAGTAGATCTCCTTTATGGTCCAAAATCAGCCCCACCCCTCCTCTTACTACCTGTTTACTGTTAACATGTCTGTAGGAGACTTTTGGATTCCCTTTTATATTGGTCGCTAGTCAATTCTCATATTCTCTCTTTGCTCCTCTTATTTCCTTTTTCACTTCCCCTCTGAACTTTCTATATTCTGCCTGGTTCTCACTTGTGTTATCGACCTGACACCTGTCATACACCGCTTTTTTCCGCTTCATCTTACTCTCTATCTCCTTTGTCATCCAGGGACCTCTGGCTTTAGTTGCCCTACCTTTCTCCCTCGTTGGAATGTACCTTGTCTGAACCTGAATCATCTCTTTAAAGGCTGCCCACTGTTCAATTACAGTTTTGCCTGCCAATCTATGATTCCAATTTACCCGGGCCAGATCTGTTCTCATCCCACTGCAATAGGCCCTCCTCCAGTAAGGGATGGACTGCAGACAGAGTGATCTAGAGACAGGGCAAAACGTGGGGATTCTGGAGCTCCCAAGGATCTATCCTTGGCCCCCTCCTATGTCTCATCTACATGCTGCCCCTTGGCGACATCGTCCGAAAACACAATGTCAGGTTCCACATGTACGCTGACGATGCCCAGGTCTACCTCACCACGACCTCCCTCGAACCCTCCACTGTCTCTGATTTTTCACATTGCTTGTCCAACATTCAGTACTGGATGAGCAGCAATTTCCTCCAACTAAATATTGCAAAGATCGAAGCCATTGTCTTCGGGCCCCACCACAAACACCGTTCCCGAGCCACCGACTCCATCCCTCTCCCCGGTCACTGTCTGAGGCTGAACCAGACCATTCATAACCTTGTCGTCCTATTTGACCCTGGGATGAGTTTCCGACCACATATCTGCTCTGTCACGAAGTCCATCTACTTCCTCCTCCATAACATCACCCGTCTCCGTCCCTGCCTCAGCTCATCTGCTGCTGAAACCCTTATCCATGCCTTTGTTATCTCTAGACTTGACTATTCCAATACTCTCCTGGCCGGCCTCCCGTCTTCCATCCTCCATAAACTTCAGCTCGTCCAAAACTCCCGTATTTTATCTCGCACCAAGTCCCGTTCACCCAAGACTCCTGTGCTCGCTGACCTACATTCATTCCCGGTCCAGCAACACCTCGATTTTAAAATTCTCATCCTTCATTTCAAAACTCTCCATGACCCTCGCCCCTGCCTATCTCTGTAACCTCCTCCAGCCCTACAACCCTCCGAGAACTCTGCGCTCTCCAATTCTGGCCTCTTGTGCATCCCCGATTTTAATCGTTCCACCATTGGCGGCTGTGCCTTTGGCTGCCTCGATCCTAAGCTCTGGAATTCCTTCCCTAAACTTCTTCATCTCTCCACCTCTCTTCCTTTAAGACGCTCCTTAAGCCTAACTCTTTGGCCAAGCTTTTGGTCACCCGTCCTAATATCTCTTTATGTGGCTCGGTGAAAAATTCTGTTTGATAATCACTCCTGTGAAGCACCTTAGGATGTTTTACTGCATTAAAGGCGATATTGGCCAAGGTGCTTACCCAGAGGAAGGGAGGAACCATCACAGGCCGAGTCTCACTGGGCAGCTGTCCGACAACTCCAAGCGGCTGATTAGATTCGAGAATCTGTCACTGGAATACAATAGGACTATTTTTGAGCAAACGGTTATATTTAATTTGAATATATTTGTCATTAATGGCATTTGATTGATTTACTTTAACATTAAATTGTTCTTTTCTTTCCACTCTTTATGTGGATTCATTCACAATATCAGCTGCCAACTCCAGTTTGTGAGGGATATCAAGGACAACACTAAAGGTTTTTACAAGTATATTAAGAAAAAGAAGGTGACTCAGAGTAATGTGGCCCCTTAAAGACAGACGCAGGGGATTATAGTAATTGAAAGGGAGAGAGGGTGAAGAATTCGAAAAATTTGTGCAGGAGAACTTTCTTAATTAGTATATTTCTGGCCCAACAAGGGAGGATGCAACGCTGGATCTCGTTTTAGGGAATGATGTAAGGCAAGTGGAGTGTATTTCAGTGGGGGAACATCTGGGTAATAGTGATCATAATATAATTTGGTTTGAAGCAGTTACGGAAAGGGACAAAGAAAAATCAAAGGTGAAAATATTCAACTGAAAGGGAGCCAATTTCAGTGATTTGAGAAGGGATCGAGCACAAGTGGACTGGAAACAAAGACTGGACAAAAAAAAAACAGTAAATGAGCAATGGCAGGTCTTCAAGGTGGAGGTAGTTCGGGTATAAACCAAGAATTTTCCCATAAGGAGGAAAGATACGGCATCCAAAGCTCGAGCTCCCTGAATGACAAAGGAAATAGAGCTTAAAATAAAACAGAAACAGGTTTATGACCACTGTCAGGTACAGAATACAGTACAAAACCAGGAGAGTGTGCAGGGAGAATTTGAAAAGAATATAGGAAGGGCAAAGAGAGAATATGAGAAAAGATTAGCGGGTGACATAAATGGGAACCCAAAAATCTTTTATAAAAATATAAAAAGTAAAAGGATAAAAGGAATGGTGGGGCCGATTAGGGACAAAATAGGAAATCTGCTTGTGGAGGCAGAGGGCATGACTGAGGTACTGAATGAGGACTTTGCATTTGTCTTCACAAAAGAAGAGGATGAAGTTAATGTCGCAGTAGAGGAGGAGGGAGTAGAGATATTGGATAGGATCAAAATAGATAGAAAGGAGGTGCGAAATAGGTTGGCATCACTCAAAGTGAACAAGTCCCCCGGTCCAGGTGGGATGCATCCCAGGCTGCTGAGGGAAGCAAGGGTGGAGATAGCAGAAGCTCTGACCACAATCTATCAATCCTCCTTGGATGTGGAAGTGGTGCCAGAGGACTGGAGGATTGCAAATATTACACCCCTGTTCAAAAAAGGGGAGAGGGATAAAACTGGTAACTACGGGCCAGTCAGTCTAATATCAGTGGTGGGAAAACTACGAGAGACCATTGTCAAGGACAAAATTAATTCTCACTTGGAGAGGCATGGGTTAACAAGGAACAGCCAGCACGGATTTCTTAAAGACAAATCATGTCTGACTAACCTGATTGAATTCTTTGATGAAGTAACAGAGAGTGTTGATGAAGGTAGTGCAGTAGCTGTTGTACATATGGACTTTCAGAAGGCATTTGACAAAGTGCCACATAATAGACTTATTTGGAAAACAGAAGCACATGGGATTAAAGGGACGGTGGTAACTTGGGTACATAATTGGCTAAGGGATGGGAGGCAGAGAGTTGTGGTGAATGGATGTTTTTCTGACTGGAGAGAAGTACGCAGTGGGGTCCCCCAGGGGTCAGTATTAGGACCATTGCTTTTCTTGTTATATCAAAATGACCTGGATTTGGGTTTCGGGACCACAATTTCAAAGTTTGCGACCGATACAGGACTTAGCAACGTAGTAAATAGTGAGGAGGATAGTAGCAGACTTCAGGAGGACATAGACAGACTGGTAAAATGGGCAGACACAGGGCAGATGCAATTTAAGACGGAGAAGTGTGAAGTGATGCACTTTGGGAGGAACAACATGGAGAGGCAGTATAATCTAAATGGGACTATTTTGAGGGGAGTGCAAGAGCAGAGGGACCTGGGGTACATCGTCACAAATCTTTGAAGGTGGCAGGGCAAGTTGATAAGATGGTTAAGAAAGGGTATGGGATACCTGGCTTTGTAAATAGGGACATTGAATATAAAAACAAGGAAGTCATGCTAAACCTTTACAAATCACTGGTTAGGCCTCAGCTGGAGTATTGTGTATAATTCAGGGCAATGCACTTTAGGAAGGATGTCAAGGTCATGGAGAGGGTACAAAGGAGGTTTAACAGGATGGTACAAGGGATGAGGGACATCAGTTATATGGAGAGGTTGGAGAAGCTGGGAGGTGTTAAAATCAAGAGGAGTTTTGATAGCGAGTAGGGAGAAACTGTTTCCTCAGGCAAGTGGGTCGGTAACCAGAGGTCATAGATTTAAAATAATTGGCAAAAGAACGAGAGGGGAAATGAGGAGAAGTTTTTTTTCATACAGAGAGTTGTTAAGATCTGAAACGCACTCCCTGAAAGGGTGGTGGAATCAGATTCCATGGGAATTTTGAAGGGCAATTAGACATGTACTTGAAGAGGACTAATATGCAGGGTTATGGGGAAAGAGCTGGAGTGTGGGACTAAATTGGACAGCTCTTTCAAAGAGCTGACACAGGGATGAGGGGTCGAATGGCCTCCTTCTGTGCTGTAAGTTTCTATGAAAAGTGAGTAAAACACTGTGAGGGAGTCTCGGAGAGCCCGCGTGGGAGAGAGGGAGGGAGTCTCGGAGAGCCCGCGTGGGAGAGAGGGAGGGAGTCTCGGAGAGCCCGCGTGGGAGAGAGGGAGGGAGTCTCGGAGAGCCCGCGTGGGAGAGAGGGAGGGAGTCTCGGAGAGCCCGCGTGGGAGAGAGGGAGGGAGTCTCGGAGAGCCCGCGTGGGAGAGAGGGAGGGAGTCTCGGAGAGCCCGCGTGGGAGAGTTTGAGAGGTCGGGTGGGAGGGAGAGAGAGTTTGTAAGAAGGGGAAAGAGAATATGGGAGACAGGGTTTGCAAGAAGGGGAAAGAGAATATGGGAGACAGGGAAGAGAAACAGTCTGTGTGTAAGACAGAGAGGAAAGGGGAAGAGAGTCTGTTTGTGCATGAGAAGTAAGGGATAGAAATGAGAAGTTGGAGAGAAATAAGAGAGAAAGAGAGAGAATGGATAAAGGACAGAAAACTGGGAGTTGTGATTAACAGATGTTTCTTGCATTGGAAGGATTTAAACAGTGGTGATCCCCGGGGTCAGTGTTGACACCATTGCTTTTCTCAATATCTGTGGATAGAAATGATCTGGACCTGGGTGCAGGGGGCAGAATATCAAAATTTGCAGCTGCCACAAAGATAAGGAGTGAGATTAACCATGAAGAGGATTGTCAACAACTTCAGGAGGAGGCAGACAGGTGAGCAGATTGGGCAGGTAGATGTGAGATAGAATTTAATGGGGAGAGATGTGAGGTGAGGAGAATAAGGAGAGGAAATAGACACTATACTGTAAAACTATAAAAGGAGTAGAGGAGCAGAGAGATTTAGGGATTCAGATACACAAATCTTTAAAAGTGGGAGGACAAGTTGATAAAGCTGTTTTGCAAAACCCCCCATGGGATCCTAGGATTAAAAAATAGGAGCATAGAGTATAAAAGGAAAGAGTTAATGCTACACCTGGACAAATCATGGGTCAGGCCACAGTCAGAATATTGTGTCCAGTTTTTGGTGCATTACTTTAGTAAGAATGTCACGGCCATGGAGAGGGGCAGAAGAGATTCACTGAGATGATCTCAAGGATGAGAGTCTTGACATAACTTTTCATGAGAGCAGAGAAGTTTAAATAAGATCAGAGAGTGGGGATCAAAATTATGAGGGGGTTTTGATAAAGTAAATGAGGGAAAACTATTTCCACTAGTACGGGCACGGGAGCACAGTGGTTATGTTACTGGACTAGTAATCCTAGAGGCTTGGACTAATATTCCGGAGTCATGAGATCAAATCCACGGCAGCTGGAGAATTAAATTCAATTAATTAAATAAAATCTGGAATTTAAAAAAAACTGGTATCAGTAATGGTGGCCATGAAACTACCGGATTGTCGTAAAGACCCATCTGGTTCACTGATGTCCTTTAGGGAAGGAAACCTGCCGTCCTTACCCGGTCTGGCCGAAATGTGACTCCAGACCGACAGCAATGCGGCTGATTCTTAATCGCCCTCTGAAATGGCCCAGCCAGCCACTCAATTGTTCAAGATAGTTGGCACACCACCACCTTCTCAAGGGCAACTGGGAAGGACAATAAATGCTGGCCTTGCCAGCGACACCCACATCCCAGTTCGTGAGTCAGTTGCTGGAGGGCATCAAATTAAGAGAGGTTGGTTTTCTTTTTGATGCAGAGGGTTGTTAGGACAATGGAATGTCTGACCAGAAACAATGAGGGAAGCAGAATTTAAAAGGGAAGTGAATCAATATCTGAAGAAGAAAATCTTGAAAGATCTTGAAAGGCCTTCGATGAGGTACCGCATAGTAGACTCACGACCAAGGTCAGAGCTTGTGGAGTCAGGGGACAGGTCGCAGAATGGATAGCAAGCTGATAACAAAACAGAAAACAGAGAGCAGGGGTTAAAGAGAGTCACTCAGACTGGGAAAAGGTGGGAAGTGGTGTTCCACAGGGATCGGTGCTGGGAACACTGTCGTTCACCATTTGCATCAACGGTTTGGACTTGGGAATCGGAAGTACAATTTCAAAATTTGCGGACAACACCAAATTGAGGGATATCGTTAATACTGAAGAGGACTGCGACAAAATACAGGAAGACATGAATAAACTTGCAGAATGGGCGTGTAATTGGCAAATGAATTTCAATATAGATGAGTGTGAGGTGGTAGAAATTTAGTTGCAAGAATAAGGAGGCCACATACTTCCTGGATAATAAGAGTCCAAATGGGATAGAGGAGCAAATTGGGGTCTAGGGGTACAGATACACAAATCATTAAATGTAGTGACTCAGGTTCATAAGGCCATAAAAAAGCAAACAAAGCACTGGGGTTCATTTCCAGAGGAATAGAACTTGTCCAGCACCTTGGTTAGACCACACCGAGTACTGTGCACAGTTCTGGTCTCCATGTTACAAAAAGGATGTAGAGCCACTGGAGAAGGTGCAAAAAAGATTGACAAGGATGATACCAGAACTGAGAGATTATAACTGTCAGGATAGATTGAACAGGCTGGGGCTCTTTTCTCTAGAAAAGAGAAGGCTGAGGGGTGACCTGATAGAGATCTTTAAAATTATGAGGGAGTTTGATAGGGTCGACATAGATGTGTTTCCACTTGTGGGGGAGACCAGAACTATGGGCCATGAATAGAAGATAGTCACTAATAAATCCAGTAAGGAATTCAGGAGGAACTTATTTACCCAGAGAGTGGTTAGAATGTGGAACTTGCTAACACATGGAGTAATTGAGGCAAATAGCATAGATGCTTTTAAGGGGAAGCTAGATAAGTACATGAGGGAGAAAGGAATAGAAGGATATACAGATAGGGACAGATGAAGAGAGGTGTGAGGAGGTTTGTGTGGAGCATAAACACCAGCTCAGACCAGTTGAGCCGAATGGCCTGTTTCTGTGCTGTAAAATCCATGTAATTCTAAATGGTCCATAAATACGGAGAATAAAAGCGGGCCCAGCACTGACCCCTGGGGTAACCACTTCCAACCCTTCTCCAATCTCAGCAACTCCCATTAACCCGGACCCTCTGTTTCAGGTCCCCAGACAACTTTCTCCCCGCACTGTTCCATTTCCTTTCAAACGGCCCATTTGAACAGACTGGGCATTACCCCGGGGATCCCCCAGTTACCTTCACACCGTTGCTCGCCATGTCCCTGATTTCACTTGACATCCTTCACAGTCTCATCGAATTGTCTTGGTGCCTCCCGGCCGTGTGAACATCCAAAGAGGTTTCCAGTCAGCCTCAAGTATTTTCCAGCAGATTGTTTCAAATCCAGTGCGGTTTTCCTCAAAACTCCTGGAAGTTCAGGCACGAATTCTCCTGTGGAAGAAAGTCACATCGTGTTACGGGACGGAAGAATTAACGATCCTTCTGAAGTACTCGGTGTCGGCCTTGGCTCATTTGTATCACTCTCTCACCTCTAGAATCATAGAGATTGAGGAATAAAGCTCCCCTCCAGAGACCTGAGCACAAAATCTCGGCTCACACTCCAGTGCAGGACTGAGGGAGTGCTGCACTGTCGGAGGGGCCGTCTTTTGCACGAGCCGTTAAACCAGTCCGGCCTCTCAGGTGGATGTAAAAGATCCCGCGACACCATTCGAAGAAGAGCAGGGGAGTTCTCTCCGGTGTCCTGGCCAATATTTAATCCTCAACCAACACCTATCAACAGATTATCTGGTCATTTATCACATTGCTGTTTGTGGGATCTTGCTGTGCACAAAATGGCTGCCCACATGGCAACAGTGACCTCATTTCCAAAGCCCCCCATTGGCTGCGAGGCTTTGGGTGGTCCTGAGGATGTGACAGGCGCTGGAGAAATGCAAGTTCCCCCTCCCCGGGGCCGCCCTCCGCTCCAATCCCATTGCCCGTCTCTCGGTCCTGACCCCGGGCTCGGGGACTCTCGGCCGGTCCAGGGCCCTTTAAGAGGGACGCGCCACACTGCGCATGTGCGCCGTTTATTTAAATCAAACCGCGCGATTCAAAGGAAAAGTGACGTCAGTTTCCGTCACAATAAAAACCGCTCGTTCTCAACCGAAAAAACGGAAAGTTTGTCTCGCGACACAACAGGAAGCGGTCACTGATCCGGCGGGTGATGTGCGCATGTGCGAACATTCTCCCAGAGTGCAGCGCGGCCTGTCTCACAGATGGGGCCTTTTCTCTGCCGCTCTGCATTGTGGGAGATCCGGCCGCCATGACGGGCCCGGGTCACCGAGTTCATCCAATCACAGGTGAAGCTTCCCGGATTGGTGGAACCGACAGAGTGCAGGTGGTCTGTGGAGCGAGAGAATCTCTGAGAAGAGGGGCAGCCAATTGGGGAAATCACAGGAGGTGGTGACCGGTCATAAACCCAATCGGTGAATGACGGATTGAACCAAGGAAAGGAATGAAGAAACTCGACTGGGACCTGTGGGAACAGGCGGACTAATAAATTTAACCCGTGTCCAGTTCAGGTCACCACATTACAGGAAAGATGGGATTGCACCAGAGAGGGTCCAGAGGAGATTTACAAGGATGGTCCAGGACTGGAGAATTTTAGCTATGAGGAAGGATTGGATCGGCTGGAGTTGTTTTCATTGAAACAGAGGAGGCTGAGGGGGATTTAATTGAGGTGTTTAAATTATTGAGGGACAGACGAACTGCATCACTTCCAAGACAGCAGCTCACCACCACCTTCTCAAGGGCAATTTCGGATGGGCAATAAATTCTGGCCTTGCCAGCAAAGCCCACATCCCATGAACAAATTAAAAAAGGATATTAAGGTCCTATTTCCCTTAGCAGAGAGGCCAATAACCAGGGGGCATATATTTCAAGTAATAGGTAGAAGGATTAGAGGGGATCTGTGGATAATTTTTTTTCACCCAGAGGGTGGTGTGGGTTTGGACCTTACTGGCTGAAAGGGTGGTCGAGGCAGAAACCCACATCGCTTTTTTAAAATACTTGGATGTGCACTTGAAGTGCCGTCACCTGCAAGGCTGCGGACCAAGACCAAGAGTGCGATTAGGCTGGAGAGCTCTTTTTCAGCTGGCACTGACACAATGGGCCGAATTGCCTCCTTCTGTGCTGTAAATTTCTATCATTCTATAACCCCTTGGGTCAAATGTGACATGGCAAAAGATACATGTTTATGGTTCAAAAAAAATCTTTACAGAGAGGGAAGGGACAATGTAGAGTTCTGCCCGACAGTGTTATTGACAGAGACTCCATGAATTATTTTAAACGGGAGTATAGAAACATAGAAAATAGGAGCAAGAGTAGGCCATTCAGCCCTTCGGACCTGCTCCACCATTCAAAATGATCATGGCTGATCTTCTAACTCAGTATCCTGTTCCCGCTTTTCCCCCTTACCCCTTTACCATTAATAAATATATCTACCTCCTTCTTGAATACATCTAATGACTTGGCCTCCACTGCGTTCTGTGGTAGAGAATTCCACAGGTTCACCACCCTCTGAGTGAAGAAATTTCTCCTCATCTCTGTTCGAAATGGCATACCCCGTATCCTGAGACTGTGACCCCTGGTTCTGGACTCCCCAGCCATCGGGAACATCCTCCCTGCATCTAGTCCTGCTGGAATTTTATATGTTTTGATGAGATCACCTCTCATTCTTCTAAACTCTACTGAATATAGACCTCGTCGACCCAATCTCTCCTCATACGTCAGTCCTGCCATCCCAGGAATCAGTCCGGTAAACCTTCATTGCACTCCTTCCATGGCAAGGACATCCTTCCTCAGATAAGGAGTCCAAAGCTGCACACAATACTCCAGATGTTGTCTCACCAAGACCCGTATAACTGCAGTAAGACATCCCTGTTCCTATACTCAAATCCTCTTGCAATGAAGGCCAACATACCATTCGCCTTCCTAACTGTTTGCTGCACCTGAATGCTCGCTTTCAGCGACTGGCGGACAAGGACACCCAGGTCTCGTTGCACCTCCCCTTTTCCAAATCTATCTCCATTCAGATAATAATCTGCCTTTCTGTTTTTACAACCAAAGTGGATAACCTCACATTTATTCACGTTATATTGCATCTGCCATGTTCTTGCCCACTCACACAACTTGTCTAAATCACATTGGAACCTCTTTCCATCCTCCTCACAGCTCACATTCCACCCCAGCTTTGTGTCGTGTCCAGGGACCTTGGAACAGAGGAACATTAAATTGGATGAGGAGCAAGAGGAAAGTCACCTGTTT
Source organism: Heptranchias perlo (assembly GCF_035084215.1). NCBI lineage: Eukaryota > Metazoa > Chordata > Chondrichthyes > Hexanchiformes > Hexanchidae > Heptranchias > Heptranchias perlo. Next base: position 11,109,401 of record NC_090359.1, read on the forward strand.
CTGTACTGTAAGATCCTAAGCTTCATTGAGAATGAATTCTTTAAGCATTCCTACATAGTATTTTTTTGCAACATTGTGAACAAAATCCCAAAGTAGTTCTCCTGGTGTCCTGGCCAGTATATCTAGTTTGTAAAGTCTCCCTGAAATGTTTACATGTAAATCAGACAACAGTCAGAAGAGGGTAGGATGGACCTACACTACACTTGAATGTATTGTCATCTATTGGGTTTAAAGTTTCCGAACACTATTTATCAATAGTGTGAGGAAGCTCAGAGTGAAAGTGAGGAGGGGCCGTCTGACTGCAGTTTCCACTGGAAGAAAAATCACCTTCAGTGTGTACAGTGAGCAGAAATGAATTGCTCTTGTTAAAAGTTCCCACTAACTCATTGTTATTCTACTTTAACAGAACGAGCCTGGATCTCCTGCTATGTTTAAACACTAAACTTCAGTGATTGGAGCTCAAGTAAAATATTACCATGATTTGATTTAAATGGAGGCGTGGTTTCCACCTGCCAAAGAATGTTGTCTGAAGCGAGGGTGTTTACTGCTAACAGCTCCCATCCTGTTTAATAGGCCCCCTGAATGTCTGATTTACCAAAAAGAAAAACCCAGCTCAGTAAAGTTAAACATTCTCTTATTAATCTGAAGAACATTTTATGAACAAATTTCAATATTTCAAAGTAAAGGGTGTCCCAGACATGGATTTGGCCCAATTCACTGTAAAGTTATAAAAACAGCCAGTTTAGCGACCAGGGGACATAACCTAAAAATTAGAATCAGGACTTTCAGGAGTGAAGTGAAGAGACACTTCTACACGCAAAGAGTGGGAGAAGTTAGGAACACTCTTCCACAAAGAGCAGTTGATGCTCGCTCAATTGTTAAATCTATTATCACAGAATAAAATTTTGTTAACCGAAAGGTAAGTGATATGACTAAGGCAGGTATATGGAGTTATAGAGTCATGGAGTTATACAGCACGGATAGAGGCCCTTCGGCCCATCGTGTCCGCGATGGCCATCAAGCCCAGTCTAATCTAATCCCATATTCCAGCATTTGGTCCGTAGCCTTGTATGCTATGGCATTTCAAGTGCTCATCCAAATGCTTCTTGAATGTTGTGAGGGTTCCTGCCTCCACAACCCTCTCAGGCAGTGAGTTCCAGACTCCAACCACCCTCTGGGTGAAAAAGTTCTTTCTCAAATCCCCTCTAAACCTCCCACCTTTTACCTTGAATCTATGTCTCCTTGTTATAGAACCCTCAACGAAGGGAAAAAGCTCCTTAGTATCCATCCTATCTATGCCCCTCATAATTTTGTACACCTCAATCATGTCCCCCCTCAGCCTCCTCTGCTCCAAGGAAAACAAACCCAATCTTCCCAGTCTCTCTTCATATCTGAAGCGCTCCAGCCCTGGTAACATCCTGGTGAATCTCCTCTGCACCCTCTCCAAATCGATCACATCCTTCCTGTAGTGCGGCGACCAGAACTGCACACAGTACTCCAGCTGTGGCCTGACCAGTGTTTTATACAGCTCTATCATAACCTCCTTGCTCTTATATTCTATGCCTCGGCTAATAAAGGCAAGTATCCCATATGCCTTCTTTACCACCTTATCTACCTGTTCTGCTGCCTTCAGGGACCTGTGAACTTGCACACCAAGATCCCTCTGACCCTCTGTCTTGCCTAGGGTCTTCCCATTCATTGTGTATTTCCTTGCCTTGTTAGTCCCTCCAAAGTGCATCACCTCGCACTTTTCCGGGTTAAATTCCATTTGCCACTGTTCCGCCCATCTGACCAACCCATCGATATCGTCCTAAGACTGAGGCTATCCTCCTCGCTATTTACCACCCTACCAATTTTTGTATCATCAGCGAACTTACTGATCATACCTTTTACATTCATATCCATGTCGTTAATGTCGACCACAAACAGCAAGGGCCCCAGCACAGATCCCTGTGGTATCCCACTGGCCACAGGCTTCCAGTCACAAAAACAACCTTCGACCATCACCCTCTGCCTTCTGCCACTAAGCCAGTTTTGTATCCAAAGTGCCAAGGCACCCTGGATTCCATGGGCTCGTACCTTCTTGACCAGTCTCCTGTGGGGGACTTCATCGAAGGCCTTACTGAAATCCATGTATACCACATCCACTGCGTCACCCCCTCAAAAAATTCAATCAAATTAGTCAGACATGATCTTCCCTTGACAAAGCCATGTTGACTATCCCTGATTAATCCTTGCTTCTCCAAGTGGAGACTAATTTTGTCCTTCAGAATTTTTTCCAATAATTTTCCCACCACTGATGTTAGGCTCACTGGCCTGTAGTTCCCCGGTTTTACCCTACTCCCCTTCTTGAATAATGGTACTACATTAGCGGTTCTCCAGTCCTCTGGCACATCCCCTGTGGCCAGAGAGGTTCTGAATATATGTGTTAGAGCCCCCGCAATCTCCTCCTTTGCCTCACACAGTAGCCTGGGATACATTTCGTCCGGGCCTGGGGATTTATTCATTTTTAGGCCTGCTAAAACCAC